>NC_134460.1:14313269-14634423 GCF_047948215.1 Lycorma delicatula | reverse complement strand
TGATGGGTGTTGGTGGGCGTTGGTAGTGGTTGGTGGGCGTTGGTTGGCGTTGGTGGGTGTTGGTGAGTGTTGGTGAGTGTTAGTGGGTGTTTTATAAGTGTTCGTGCGTGTTGGTGGGTGTTGGGTGTTAGTTGGTGTTGGGTGTTGGTAGGTATCTGTTGGTGTTGGTGGATTTTGGTGTTGGTGGGTGTTAGTGTTAGTGTCTGTTCGTGTTGGTGGGCGTTGGTAGGTTTTAGTGTTGGTTGGTGTTAGTGGGCGTTGGTGGGTGTTGGTAGGTATAAGTGGGTGTTGGTGGGCGTTTATTGGTGTTAGTAGGTATTGTGGGTGTTAGTGGGCGTTGATGGGTGTTGGTGGGTTTTGGTGTTCGTGGGTGTTGATGGGTTTTGGTGTTCGTGGGTGTTTATGGGTTTTGGTGGGTGTTGGTGGGTGTTGTTACGTGTTGGCGGGTGTTGGTGGGGGGTCGGTGGTTGTTGGTGAGTGTTAGTGGGTGTTGATGGGTGTTGATGCGTGTTAGTGGGTGTTGATTGGTTTTGGTGGGTGTTGGTGAGTGTTAGTGGGTGTTGGTTGGTGTTGGTGTTGGTGGGTGTTGGTGGGTGTTGTTCGGTGTTGGTGGGTGTTGGTTGCCGTTAGTAGGGCTGGTGGGCGATGGTGGGTGTTGGTAGGTTTTGGGTGTTGGTGGGCGTCGGTGGTTGTTGGTGGGTTTTGGTGGCTGTTGGTGAGTATTAGTTCGTGTTAGTGGGTGTTTATGGGTGTTTAGTGTTAGTGGGTGTTGGGTGTTGGTAGGTTTTGGGTGTTGGTGGGTGATAGTGGGTGTTAGTGGGTGTTGGTAGGTATAAGTGGGTGTTGGCGGGCGTTGATGGGTGTTAGTAGGTATTGTGGGTGTTGGTGGGCGTTGATGGGTGTTGGTCGGTTTTGGTGTTCGTGGGTGTTGATGGGTTTTGGTGGGTGTTGTTAGGAGTTGGCGGGCGTCGGTGGATGTAGGTGGTTGTTGGTGGGTGTTGGTTCGTGTTGGTGAGTGTTAGTGTGTGTTTATGGGTGTTGATGGGTGTTGATGGGTGTTAGTGGGTGTTGATGGGTGATAGTGGGTGTGGATTGGTTTTGGTGGGTTTTGGTCGGTGTTGGTGTTGGTAGGTTTTGGTGTTCGTGCGTGTTAATGGGTGTTGGTGGGTGTTGTTGGGTGTTGGTGGGTGTTGGTTGCCGTTGGTATGGGTTGGTGGGCGTTGGTAGGGGTTGGTGGGCGATGGTGGGTGTTGGTGTGTGTTGGTGGGTTTTGGTGGTTGTTGGTGGTTGTTGGTTCGTGTTGGTGGGTGTTAGTGGGTGTTTGTGGGCGTTTATGTGTGTTGTTGGGTGTTGGGTGTTTGTGCGTGTTGGGTGTTAGTGGGTCATAGTGGGTGATGGTGGGTATTGGTTGGTGTTGGTGGGTGTTAGTGTTGGTGTTGTTGGGTGTTGATGGGTGTTAGTAGGTGTTGGTGGGTGTTGGTCGGCGTTGAGTGTTGGTGGGCGTCGGTGGGTGTTTATGGGTTTTGTTGGGTGTTGGTGGGTGTTGGTGTTCGTGGGTGTTGATGGATGTTGGTAGGTGTTGATGGGTGTTGGTGGGTGTTCATGGGTGTTAGTGGGTGTTTTAGTGGTGTTGGTGGATGATGATGGGTGTTGGTGGATGATGATGGGTGTTGGTGGGTGTTGATAGGTGTAAGTGGGTGTCGGTGGTTGTCGGTGGGTGTTGGTGGGTATTGGTAGGTGTTAGTAGGTGTCGGTGGTTGTCGGTGGGTGTTGGTATGTTTGGTGGGTGTTGGTGTGTTTTGGTGTTGGTGGGTTTTGCTGTTAGTGGGTGTAATTGTTGGTGTTGGTGCGTGTTGGTAGGTTTTGGTGGGTGTTGGTGGGCGTTAGTGGGTGTATGTAGGCGTTGGTAGGTGTTATTGGGTGTTGGTGGGTATTAGTGGGTTTGATGAGTGTTGGTAGGCGTTAGTGGGTGTTGGTAGGTTTTAGTGTTGGTGGGTGTTGGTGTTGGTGGGTGTTGGTATTGGTGGGTGTTGGTATTGGTGGGTGTTGGTGTTGGTGTTTGTTGATGTTGGTGGGTTTTCGTTGGTGTTGGTGGGTGTTGGTTGGCGTTGGTAGAGGTTGGTTGGCGTTGGTAGAGGTTGGTGGGCGTTTGTAGGGGTTGGTGGGCGTTGGTGGGTTTTGGATGTTGGTGTGCATCGGTGGGTGTCTTTGGGTGTCGGTGGTTGTTGGTGGGTTGTAGTGGTTGTTGGTAAGTGTTGGTTCGTGTTGGTGAGTGTTAGTGTGTGTTTATAGGTGTTCGTGGGTGTTGTTGGGTGTTGGTAGGTGTTGGGTGTTGGTGGGTGATGGTGGGTGTTTGTGAGTGTTGGTGGGTGTGGATGGGTGTTGATGGGCGTAGGTGGGTGTCGGTAAGTGTCTTTGGGCGTCGGTGGTTGTTGGATGGAAGTGTTGGTTCGTGTTGGTAGGAGTTAGTATGTTTGGTGGGTGTTAATGGGTGTTGGTGGGTTTTGGTGTTGATGGGTATTGGTGTTAGTGTGTGTTAGTATTGGTGTTTGTTGGTGTTGGTGGGTGTTGGTGTTGGTAAGTGTTGGTGGGCGTTGGTGGGTGTATGTGGGCGTTGGTGGGTGTTAGTGAGCGTTGGTGGGTGTTGGTGGGTGTTATTGGGTGTTGGTGGGTGTTATTGGGTGTTAGTGGGTATTAGTGGGTGTTGGTGGGTGTTACTAGGCGTTGGAGGGTGTTGATGAATGTTGGTGGGTGTTGGTGAGTTTTGGTGTTCGTGGGTGTATTGGTGATGGTGTTGGTAAGTGTTGGTGGGCGTTGGTGGGTGTATGTGGGCGTTGGTGGGTGTTATTGGGTGTTGGTGGGTATTAGTGGGTGTTGGTGGGTGTTACTAGGCGTTGGAGGGTGTTGATGAATGTTGGTGGGTGTTGGTGAGTTTTGGTGTTCGTGGGTGTATTGGTGATGGCGTTGGTAAGTGTTGGTGAGCGTTGGTGGGTTATGTGGGCGTTGGTGGGTGTTAGTGAGCGTTGGTGGGTGTTGGTGGGTGTTATTGGGTGTTGGTGGGTGTTATTGGGTGTTAGTGGGTATTAGTGGGTGTTGGTGGGTGTTACTAGGCGTTGGAGGGTGTTGATGAATGTTGGTGGGTGTTGGTGAGTTTTGGTGTTCGTGGGTGTATTGGTGATGGTGTTGGTAAGTGTTGGTGGGTGTATGTGGGCGTTGGTGGGTGTTATTGGGTGTTGGTGGGTATTAGTGGGTGTTGGTGGGAGTTAGTAGGCGTTGGTGGGTGTTGATGAATGTTGGTGGGTGTTGGTGAGTTTTGGTGTTCGTGGGTGTTGATGGGTGTTGGTGGGTGTTGTCTGGTGTTAGTGGTGTCGGTGTTTGTCGGTGGGTGTTGGTGGGTATTGGTTGGTGTTGGTAGGTTTAGTGGGTGTTGGTTCGTGTTGGTGGGTGTTTATGGGTGTTCGTGGGTTTTAATGGTTGATGGTTGGTGTTGGTGGGTTTTGGTGTTGGTGTTGGTGAGTGTTGGTTGGTGTTGGTGGGTGTTTGTGGGTGTTGGTGGGTGTTGACGGGTTTTGGTGGGTTTTGGTGAGTGTTGGTGGGTGTTTGTGGGTGTTGGTGAGTGTTGGTGGGTGTTGGTGGGTGTTGGTAGGTGTTTGGTGTTGGTGGGTGCTGATGGGTTGTTGGTGGGTCATGATGGGTGTTAGTGGGCGTCGGCGGGTGTCGGTAGGTGTCTGGGTGTCGTTCGTTGTTGGTGGGTGTTAGTGGGTATTGGTGGGTGTTGGTAGGTGATGGTGGGTTTGGTGGGTGTTGATGGGTGTCGATGGGTTTTGGTGTTGGTGGGTTTTGGTGTCAGTGGGTGTTAGTGTTGGTTTTTGTTGGTGTTGGTGGGTGTTGGTAGGTGTATTAGGCGTTGGTGGGTGATAGTGGGCGTTAGTGGGTGTTGTTGGGTGTTATTGGGTATTAGTGGGTGCTGGTGGGTGTTAATAGGCGTTGGTGGGTGTTGATGGGTGTTGGTGGGTTTTGGTGTTCGTGGGTGTTGATGGGTGTTGGTGGGTGTTGTTAGGTGTAGGCGGGTTTTGGTGGGTGTTAGTTCGTGTTGGTGGGTGTAAGTGTGTGTTTATGAGTGTTGGTGGGTGTTGGTGGGTGATGGTAAGTGTTGGTGGGTTTTGGTGTTGGTGTGTGTTGGGGTGGGTGGGTGTTGGTGGGTGTTCGTTGGGGTTGGTGAGTGTTCGTGGGTGTCGGTGGGTGTTAGTGGTTGTTGTGGGTGTTATTGGGCGTTATTAGGTGTTAGTGGGTGTTAATGGACGTTAGTGGGCGGTAGTGGGTGTTAGTGGGCGTTGGTGGGTTTTGGTGTTGGCGGGTGTTGGTGGGCGTTAGTGGATGTCGGTGGTGTTTGGTGGGTGTTGTGGTTGCTGGTGAGTTTTGGTGGGTGTTGGTTCGTGTTGGTGGGTGTTAGTGGTTGTTTATGGGTGTTCGTGGGTGTTGGTGTGTGATGGTTGGTGTTGGTGGGTGTTGGTGGTTGCTGGTGAGTGTTGGTGGGTGATGGTTCGTGTTAGTGTGTGTTAGTGGGTGTTTATGGGTGTTCGTGGGTGATGGTTGCTGTTGGTGGGTTTTGGTGTTGGTGGGTATTAGTGTTGGTTAGTGTTGGTGGGTGTTAGTGGGTGTATGTGGCGTTGGTGGGTGTTAGTGGTTGTCGGTTGGTGTTAGTGGGCGTTGGTGGGTGTTATTGGGTGTTGGTGGGCGTCTTTGGGTATCGGTGGTAGCTGGTGGGTGTTTGTTAGCGTTGGTAGGGGTTGGTGGGCGTTGGTGAGCGTCGGTGGGTGTCGGTAAGTGTCTTTGGGTGTCGGTGGTTAGTGTTGGTGGGTGATGGTGGGTGTTGGTTGGTGTTGGTCAGTGTTGGTGTTGGTAGGTTTTGGTGTTGGTGGTTTTTTTTGGGTGTTGTTGGGTGTTGGTAGGTGTTGATGGGTGTTAGTGGGTGTTTTAGTGGTGTTGGTGGGTGTTGATGGGTGCTGGCGGGTGTTAGTGGGTGTTTGTGGGTGTTAGTGAGTGTTGGTGGGTGTTGGTAGGTGTTGGTGGCTGTTGGGTGTTAGTAGGTGTCGTGGGTGTTGGGTGTTGTTGGTGGGTGTCGGGTTAGGTGTCGGTGGTTATTGGTGGGTGTTACTGGGTGTTGGTGGGTGTTAGTGGGCGTTGGTGGTCGTCGGTAAGTGTCTTTGGGTGTCGGTGGTTGTTGGTGGGTGTTGGTAGGTGTTGATGGGTGTTGGTGGGTGTTGGTAGGTGTTGATGGGTGTTTGTTGGCGTTGGTAGGTGTTGGTGGGCGTTGGTATGGGTCGGTGGGTGTCTTTGGGTGTCGGTTGTTGTTGGTGGGATTTGGTGGTGGTTGGTGGGTGTTGGTTCGTGTTGGTGGGTGTAAGTGTGTGTTTATGGGTGTTGGTGGGTGTTGGGTGTTGTTAGGTGTTGAGTGTTGGTGGGTGATGGTGGGATTTGGTGGGTGTGCGTGGATGTTGATGGGAGTTAGTGGGTGTTGATGGATGTTGATGGGAGTTAGTGGGTGTTGGTGGGTGTTGATGGGTGTTGGTGGGTTTTGGTGGGTCTTGGTGGGTTTTGGTGTAAGTGGGTGTTAGTGTTGGTGTTGGTAGGTTTTGGTGGGTGTTGGTGGGAGTTGGTGGGTGTATGTGGGCGTTGGTGGGTGTTAGTGGGCGTAAGTGGGTGTTATTGGGTGTTGGTGGTTATTAGTGGGTTTGGTGAGTGTTGGTAGGCGTTGGTGGGTGTTGGGTGTTGATGGGCGTCGGTGGGTGTCTTTGTGTGTCGGTGGTTGTTGGTGGGTTTTGGTGGTTGTTGGTGAGTGTTGGGTGTTAGTAGGTGTCGTGGGTGTTGGGTGTTGTTGGTGGGTGTCGGGTTAGGTGTCGGTGGTTATTGGTGGGTGTTACTGGGTGTTGGTGGGTGTTAGTGGGCGTTGGTGGTCGTCGGTAAGTGTCTTTGGGTGTCGGTGGTTGTTGGTGGGTGTTGGTAGGTGTTGATGGGTGTTGGTGGGTGTTGGTAGGTGTTTATGGGTGTTTGTTGGCGTTGGTAGGTGTTGGTGGGCGTTGGTATGGGTCGGTGGGTGTCTTTGGGTGTCGGTTGTTGTTGGTGGGATTTGGTGGTGGTTGGTGGGTGTTGGTTCGTGTTGGTGGGTGTAAGTGTGTGTTTATGGGTGCTCGTGGGTGTTGGTGGGTGTTGGGTGTTGTTAGGTGTTGAGTGTTGGTGGGTGATGGTGGGATTTGGTGGGTGTGCGTGGATGTTGATGGGAGTTAGTGGGTGTTGATGGATGTTGATGGGAGTTAGTGGGTGTTGGTGGGTGTTGATGGGTGTTGGTGGGTTTTGGTGGGTGTTGGTGGGTTTTGGTGTAAGTGGGTGTTAGTGTTGGTGTTGGTAGGTTTTGGTGGGAGTTGGTGGGTGTATGTGGGCGTTGGTGGGTGTTAGTGGGCGTAAGTGGGTGTTATTGGGTGTTGGTGGTTATTAGTAGTTTTGGTGAGTGTTGGTAGGCGTTGGTGGGTGTTGGGTGTTGATGGGCGTCGGTGGGTGTCTTTGTGTGTCGGTGGTTGTTGGTGGGTTTTGGTGGTTGTTGGTGAGTGTTGGTGGGTGTTGGTTCGTGTTGGTGGGTGTTAGTGGGTGTTGGTCGGTGTTAGTGGGTGTAAGTTGGTGATGGTGGGTGTTAGTGTGTGTAAGTGGGTGATGGTGGGTGTTGGGTTTGGTGGGTGATGGTGGGTTTTGGTGTTGGTGTGTGTTGGTATTGGTGTTTGTTGGTGTTGGTGGGTTTTCGTTGGTGTTGGTGAGTGTTGGTTGGCGTTGGTAGTGGTTGGTTGGCGTTGGTAGAGGTTGGTGGGCGTTGGTAGGGGTTGGTGGGCGTTGGGGGGTTTTGGATGTTGGTGTGCGTCGGTGGGTGTCTTTATGTGTCGGTGGTTGTTGGTGGGTTTTGGTGGTTGTTGGTAAGTGTTGGTTCGTCTTGGTGGGTGTTAGAGTGTGTTTATGGGTGTTCGTGGGTGTTGTTGGGTGTTGGGTGTTAGTAGGTGTTGGGTGTTGGTGGGTGATGGTTCGTGTTGGTGGGTGTTGGTTCGTGTTTGGTGGGTGTTAGTGGGTGTATGTTGGTGATGGTGGGTGTTAGTGTGCGTAAGTGGGTGATGGTGGGTGTTGGGTTTGGTGGGTGATGGTGGGTTTTGGTGTTGGTGGGTGTTGGTGTTGGTGGGTGTTGGTATTGGTGGGTGTTGGTGTTGGTGTTTTTTGGTGTTGGTTGGTTTTCGTTGGTGTTGGTGGGTGTTGGTTGGCGTTGGTAGAGGTTGGTTGGCGTTGGTAGGGGATGGTGGGCGTTGGTGGGTTTTGGGTGTTGGTGTGCGTCGGTGGGTGTCGGTGGTTGTTGGTGGGTTTTGGTGGTTGTTGGTAAGTGTTGGTTCGTGTTGGTGGGTGTTAGTGTGTGTTTATGGGTGTTCGTGGGTGTTGTTGGGTGTTGGGTGTTGGTAGGTGTTGGGTGTTGGTGGGTGATGGTGAGTGTTGGTGAGGGTTGGTGGGTGTTGATGGGTGTTGGTGGGCGTAGGTGGGTGTCGGTAGGTGTCTTTGGGCGTCGGTGGTTGTTGGATGGAAGTGTTGGTTCGTGTTGGTAGGAGTTAGTATGTTTGGTGGGTGTCAATGGGTGTTGGTGGGTATTGGTGTTAGTGTGTGTTAGTATTGGTGTGTGTTGGTGTTGGTGGGTGTTGGTGTTGGTGAGTGTTGGTGGGTGTTGGTGGGTGTATGTGGGCGTTGGTGGGTGTTAGTGGGTGTTAGTGAGCGTTGGTGGGTGTTATTGGGTGTTGGTTGCTGTTGGTAGGGGTTGGTGGGCGTTGGTAGGGGTTGGTGGGCGTTGGTGGGTGATGGTGGGTGTATTTAGGCGTTGGTGGGTGTTAGTGGGCGTTGGTGGGTGTTGTTGGGTGTTATTGGGTATTGGTGGGTATTAGTGGGTGTTGGTGGGTGTAAGTGTATGTTTATGAGTGTTGGTGGGTGATGGTGGGTGTTGGTGGGTGATGGTAGGTGTTGGTGGGTTTTGGTGTTGGTGGGTGTTGGTGTTGGTTTTTGTTGGTGTTGGTGGGTGTTCGTTGGTGTTGGTGGGTGTTCGTGGTTGTTGTGGGTGTTAATGGGCGTTATTGGGTGTTAATGGGTGTTGGTGGGTGTTAATGGACGTTAGTGGGTGTTAGTGGGCGTTGGTGGTTGCTGGTGAGTGTTGGTGGGTGTTGGTGGGTGTTAGTGGTTGTTATGGGTGTTCGTGGGTGATGGTTGGTGTTGGTGGGTGTGGGTTTTGGTGTTTGTTGGTGTTGGTGGGTATTGGTGTTGGTTAGTGTTGGTGGGTGTTAGTGGGTGTGTGTGGGCGTTAGTGGGTGTTAGTGGGCGTCGGTTGGTGTTAGTGGGCGTTGGTGGGTGTTAGTGGGTGTTATTAGGTGTTGGTGGGTGTTGGTAGGCGTTGGTGGGTGTTGATGGATGTTGGTGGGTTTTGGTGTTCGTGGGTGTTGATGAGTGTTGGTGGGTGTTGTTAGGTGTTGGCGGGTGTTGGTGGGTGTTGGTTCGTGTTGGTGGGTGTTAGTGGGTGTTAGTGGGTGTTGGGTGTTGGTGGATGATGAATTAAATTTAAATCATTTGAAAAGCAAACATCATTTTTTAAAAAAAACTTTGAATATGAAAGCTTTATTTGCCTCTTACAAAGTTTCATATAAAATAGCCAGGTGTAAAAAGCCTCACACCATTGGTGAAGAGTGTATTTTTCCAGCTGCAATTGAGAACAGACTATGTTTGGATATAATTTTGCCAAACAACTGTAGTCCATACACTTATCAAATGATACTGTTACCTGTCAAATTGTGATATAGCTGAAGATGTACAGCATCAGGTTTCAGGAAGTTGCATGACAAATTGTTTTCAATTCAGCTTGATAAGGCAACAGATAGCAATAAAGATGCTCATTTCATTGCCTATGTTCGATTTTGTGATGATATGTCAGCAGTAGAAGAACTACTTTTCTGCAAACCAATAGAACTCAAAGAAGCAGCACTTGCATTATTTGCTGTCTTAATTGATTGTCTTAATGATATAAACGAGGCAAAGGTAGAGTAGAAAAATTGCGTCGGAATATGCATTGATGGTGCTCGTTCAATGCCTGGAATATTCCAAACTATACAAGCACTTGAGAAACAAATATCTCCACAGTATGTTTGGACATATTGCATGATCCACAGAGATGCTCTGTCTTCCAAAGAAATAAGTCCTAGTCTGAATATTATTCTAACGACAGTTGTAACCATAGTAAATTATATAAAAATGAGATCCCTAAAATCAAAAATCTTTTCTGCTGTAAAGATATGGTTTTTATTGCAAGGCAAGATGGTTATCATGGGGGAAATTTTTGCAATGTGTTTATGAATTAGGAGAAGAAATTGCCATTTTTAAAATTGAGCTACTTGGTTGACATATTTGAGAAATTAAATTACCTTGAACCTTCAACTCCAAGGAGCAAATACACATACATTGGTGGATATGTGTGATAATGCTTTTTGTAGAAAATTAGAATTGTGGAGCAGAAATTAAAACCTAGAAATGTTTACAAATGTGGATGAATGTTAAAACTTACAAGGCTAAAGAACAGCATGTGAAAGTTGTTTTTTAACTGTTGAAAACCATTTAGCCATGCTAGCAAAGAATTTTATAAAGTATTTTCTTTCTGATGACTGCTTTGTAGCAAGTTACAAGTGGGTTAGGGATCCATTTCAAAATACTACCAAAGGGCTCTCAACTGCCGAAGAAGAAATCTTTATAGCCTTCACAGCAAGTGGCGAAATCAAAAGACAATTTAGTAATAAATCACACTTTGAATTTTGGGCAGGGGAGGATAAAGAGTTTTCTGTACTGAAAACTGGAGCATTTTGTTTACTATTAGCATTTTCAACATCCTACCTTTGCAAAACCGGATTTTCTAAGGTGGCTGCTTTAAAGAAAAAAATGTATTTGAGCTTTATGTAATCGACAGATTCTTTCAACATTGACTTATAATTTTGTATTGTATATATATAAAAATATGCAGTGATGAAATCTTTACACTTACCTTTTACACTAGTATCTTTATTATATATATATATATATATATATATATATATATATATATATATATATATATATACATATATATATTATACAGTAAAATATTCAAATAATCACTAAACACAGTAACAGAACCTTCAAGGGATCCCGCATTATCATTCGGTAAAAAATGTCAAACGTTATCAAACAAAAACATAAAATAAATAAATGATAATCATTCCAGATTGGCACATTTTATCATTGTCATTCCAGCTGGCATTGAGTTATGTTGTTCAAGTGTTGTGGTTTATATTTTCTAAATTTTATTTTTATGTAATTTTGGATCTTTTTACAGACTGATGATGAAGAAATCTCACAAAAGTCGACTTTTATTATTAGTTTTTTAGGGTCTGTTACTGTGTTTGGTGGTTATTTTAGGTTATTTATATAAAATATACTACATATATTATTTATTTACATATATATATATATATTTCTTTAATAATGCAGACGAGCACAACGTAGTTTAAGATGATTATACTACCGGCAAAACCATGCATTGTAGTCCATAAGTAAGAATGTTAAATAACTTTATTGTTAATTTTTTCATTCTTCTTTCTACAGTAAGACTGTGTCTCAAGATTTTAATAAACCTTTGTTGGTTCCTCCTGGAGCAGATCTTATAGAAAGTATTCAAGGATTGGGTTCAACCAATAATTCTTGGACCATTGATAAATATAAACACTTTTTTACTTCACATTTCCCACAGGTAAGTAATAAACTTGTCAGGTTTATATTATCATTGGTGATTAAGGACATTTAATTATCAGCATTTCTTTTATCAATACAAGTTACTTGTAATGCTGTATTGATTATGTTTATTTTAAAATAATAACTTTTTTCAGGGTAATAAGTTTCTGTTATAAAGTATATAATTATTTCTGGTAATGATAGGGTCCACATTATGTATGTTAATTTCAGATGAGGCGGTGTTTCATAAAAAACTGTATAAAAGGAATTTTATAATCATTATGACTAACAATTGTACCCTTTGCTGGATGCAAGTTTGTAATCCCCATGTTTAAAAATCCAGTACTTTACAGGTGATCTGTCACAACTCCAATATTGTTGATTACTTCAGCTGATTTTGTTTAAATTTGAAAATACCTTTGTCGTTAACAACATTATTCATTTGTGTAATCTCAAAGTTGTTACACTACAAATTTTACAGCAACAATTATTATCATTTAAATTCAGCTGCTCACAGATGAGCAACTGAATTTAAATGACGATAGTTGAGAAATTAGCATAGGTGAAAAAGGTAATAATATCTCTTATTTAAATCATTAGGATTATCGTAGGTCTTTTCTTATCATTTCTTATATTTAAGTTCATGTTAGTTATGAATTACTGTAAGAAAACAGAATTGAGTTTTTTTTTATACCGTCATATGTTGACTCAGTACAAGGTGATTATTTAAAAGTTGAAATTAAATATATTACTAAATCTACTAGTCCTAAAATTAGTTATTGAGAAGAAAATTAGTTCAATGAAGTAAAAGTATTTTTTGTTGTCATAAATAAACATATTATATAATAATTTCTCCATAACTTTAGTCCAACTCAAACTGCTTTTATTAAACTAATGTATGTAATACCTTAAGTGTGCTATAATTGAAACTTATAGAGAATATATTGTTGATAGATGCAATTCATTCTTTCATTGAGTTCCTTCTCTGTCATCTTTTTATAGCAGTTAAGATTATTGTAGAATTTTATTAAACCCACTTCTGTACATGTTACAAAGTCGGGTAATTATTTATTGTTAGGGCCTATCACATCTGGTTTTGGTAATGTTCATAATAGTTCTTCCTACTAATCAGAATAATGTATTTTTAAAGGTCAGGAAGTTAATATTTAAACTTATCCCAGTATTGTTTAAAGAAATTTCGGTCCGTTATAGAGCCGGTTATTGTAATTATAGAGTGCTGATCTTGTTTCTATATTTTGTGTAAATGCCTTGTGCTCAGATCCACTAAATTCTCTCTACGGTTCACAGTAAGATGAGTAATCCATTCTGTATTAAAGCAGCTGGTACAAAATCCAGCAGTCACTGATTAATGTTTGCCTAGTTGTATGTATTCCTTAATAATTGAAAGCTATTTGTCAAGTGTCCCGTGTTAATACAAGAACTAAAAAAAAATGTCTACTGTCTCAGTGTATTTCACCAAATACCCTCTCGTCATTAAGTAAATATCTACAATTATATTTTTGCCATCCAAATTCAATTTTGATTGACTGAATTTATCTTTACTATCTTACCTGGCCCCCTAGATTCAAACCATTCTGCTAAATGGCAAAAACACACACTTGTCAGTGGTCAATGGTATGAAGATTTGTTGGTGTAGCATCAGGTACATATTTTGAATTCATTATAAATGAAATCCTACCATTAAGGACACAAACCACATATCCTGTAATTGCAAAAGGTTTTATACCGCAATGTCCTCTATTATTTAGGGCCATATCACTATCACACTAAATATTTACATGTAGTCGGTATTACTCTTTATTCATTTCAAAAATTAATCTAGTCTTCTTATATAATGAGAATAAAACTAGTTAAACTATGCTTATGTTCACAACATGCAAAAGCACATTGTAATTAGAATATGACAGACATCGGAATAACAGTTGCAATGTAAAAGCCATATTGAATACTATGTTATATAACATATCTATATTGATAAGATAGCAGCAGTATTTAACTGAAGCGCAGAAATTATATTTTGTTTCCCCGATTGAGAACTACCATTGATGAAATCAGTTTAACATTTAAAGAAATCTAAATTAAAAAAAGAAGGTGAAATGTAAATAAAAGGAAGATAATGAGGAATTAAATATTAAAATAGATGAAGATAATACACAAGGAAAAAGCTTATAGAACTTTGATGGTTCAGGTAATAAAATTACAAATTATGAACAGAGTATGGCAGAGATAAAAAGTAGACTAACACCAGAAAGAATAGTTTATTTGCTGAAAGAAGGCTGCTACTACTATTTTAATGTAGATCTATATTTAAGGACCTGAATGACTTTTTTTGAAATTATTTTCATGGTAATAAAATGTGATCAATAGGGAAAGCAGAAAGAAAAAGAATAAATGAATTTTAAATGCAGTAGTACAGGAGGATGTTGAAAATTAGGTTGGTTTATAAAGTTAAGAGATCTTAAAAAAAAAAAGGTGTTTCTTGTAAAACAGTGAACTAGTTAGTTGGTGGGATTCATGTTAAGGTAGGTTTAATTAACATGGGCATAGGGGAAAATAAAAGTTGAAATTTATGAAACGGTTAGCTGATTGCGTAGAATATTTAATTTAGGATATATAAGTAAAAGATCTGCATATCCTAATCTTTTAATTATGGAGGTTAATAGATTACCACGATCGAAAGTATTGAATTTAATATTGTATTCATAGAAAATCACTTATAGTTTCAGATAGGCTCTTCAAAACTTATGTAAAATATTTTGTTACTTCATGTAAGATAATTTATTATTTGAGATAAGAGTATTATTGGTTTTGTGTAACAGTTTTATATATAATGGGATTGGTTTGAGATACTGTTTATCATCTTAAAAAAAAGAGAAGGGTTTAATAAAAATAAAAATATAAAGAAACACTTAAGTATTTATTTGGAGACAATGGTCAACATTTATAATTTACATGCCTCAGGAACGGTCGGTCTGAGTCTGTACAAGACTACACCTCATTTACATATCATCCTCATCACATTGGTCTGAGGGGGGGAACGGATTGCATGTATGTTAATTTCAGATGAGGCGGTGTTTCATAAAAAACTGTATAAAAGGAATTTTATAATCATTATGACTAACAATTGTACCCTTTTCTGGATGCAAGTTTGTAACCCCCATGTTTAGAAATCCAGTACTTTACAAGTGATCTATCACAACTCCAATATTGTTGATTACTTCAGCTGATTTTGTTTAAATTTGAAAATACCTTTGTCGTTAACAACATTATTCATTTGTGTAATCTCAAAGTTGTTACACTACAAATTTTACAGCAACAATTATTATCATTTAAATTCAGCTGCTCACAGATGAGCAACTGAATTTAAATGACGATAGTTGAGAAATTAGCATAGGTGAAAAAGGTAATAATATCTCTTATTTAAATCATTAGGATTATCGTAGGTCTTTTCTTATCATTTCTTATATTTAAGTTCATGTTAGTTATGAATTACTGTAAGAAAACAGAATTGAGTTTTTTTTAATACCGTCATATGTTAACTCAGTACAGAGTATAAGGTGATTATTTAAAAGTTGAAATTAAATATATTACTAAATCTACTAGTACTAAAACTAGTTATTGAGAAGAAAATGAGTTCAATGAAGTAAAAGTATTTTTTGTTGTCATAAATAAACATATTATATAATAATTTCTCCATAACTTTGGTCCAACTCAAACTGCTTTTATTAAACTAATGTATGTAATACCTTAAGTGTGCTATAATTGAAACTTATAGAGAATATATTGTTGATAGATGCAATTCATTCTTTCATTGAGTTCCTTCTCTGTCATCTTTTTATAGCAGTTAAGATTATTGTAGAGTTTTCTTAAACCCACTTCTGTACATGTTACAAAGTCGGGTAATTATCTATTGTTAGGGCCTATCACATCTGGTTTTGTTATTGTTCATAATAGTTCTTCCTACTAATCAGAATAATATATTTTTAAAGGTCAGGAAGTTAATATTTAAACTTATCCCAGTATTGTTTAAAGAAATTTCGGTCCCTTATAGAGCCGGTTATTGTAATTATAGAGTGCTGATCTTGATTCTATATTTTGTGTAAATGCCTTGTGCTCAGATCCACTAAATTCTCTCTACGGTTCACAGTAAGATGGGTAATCCATTCTGTATTAAAGCAGCTGGTACGAAATCCAACAGTCACTGATTAATGTTTGCCTATTTGTATGTATTCCTTAATAATTGAAAGCTATGTGTCAAGTGTCCCGTATTAATACAAGAACTAAAAAAAAATGTCTACTGTCTCAGTGGCTGGATGCCACCGGTCCAAACGGATGATGAAAAGTTTTTATACTTACATGCACATAATATTTTAGTTAAGAAGTATGAAGTAGTGCTTAATTGAAAAAATATTCAGTATTCTGAGGAGAAAGGTTATTAGGAGTATAACTAATAAGAAATGATTATTAAAAACAAAATTTATTTAAAATTCATATTATAGTATATGTACATAAACACAGCAAAATTAAATATTATACAACTATAATTCTATAACAATACAACTATAGGTGTTTCATAAATCAATAAAAATAATCCTATATCTTTTTCTAAGCAGCTCTAAATTCTAATTTTTCCACTAAAGTATCATACTTATAAAATTTATTTTACACTTACATTATTTTGAATGAACTAAAGATGTGCGAATAACATCTAGTATACAATGGCTATCAATAAATAAAATTCTATTACAATAAAACCATAGTAGTAATTTTTTTTTAATATTATAATAAATAAGTGTACCACCAACTTTTATAAGATTGCTGATAAGATGAATAGATCAATTATGTTTGAGTGGATATTTAAAAAAACAATATAGATGAATGATGAATTTATAGTACAGCCAGGTTTCACTTATATTATTTCCATAACAATAATATTATGTAAATTTTATATAACTGTTTTTAGATTTAAATCCTGTCACTTGTTAGTAAATGAACAAACCACATATTTTTCAGAGAGATGATAAATTTAAACGTTGTAATAAAAATTTTCAGACATGTTTTAATTTCAAAATTTGTATTAGGCACAACCATTATTTATACATACATATTTATTGGAGGCCAGGCTGAACTATAAATTCATCAATTAAATGCCACAAATTTCCATGAATGGTCCAGGTTTTCCTTTAGGTACCTTGAACATGTGTACACAGGTAACTACTTAATTCCATTTTAGAAACTACCTAATAATCTCTTTATCTTCATAAAGGAATTATTGTTATGGCATTTATTTAAACTGGACAGTTTAAAATTTTTGATGAGTTACGTGCTGTTCTAATTTACATAAAAGTGTTCTGATCTCATGAAGACTGAGGGAAGCTTAAGCTTTTCTCTGGGTAGGATTGATTATCTTATATTACAATTCCCTTATGGATAGATCGGGCTTTCTCACTACATACATATTTTCCTAATTCGTAATTCCTTCTACCTCTGATCTGGTTCTATAAGTGTAAATTAAACTATAACTATAGTTAAACTATAACTTAGAAATATGATTGAACAAGTTCTTTCTGGTTTGTATTGGTTACGGGAAGTGTCTGTGAAACAATCCAGGACTCTTTATACCCCCACAATAAGGCTAATGGTTGAAGTGCATATAACATAGATGAAGTTTTTTAAATCCACTCGAGTTGACATCATCGTGAGTTAACATGCTGGTTTTTGAACCGTGATTTTCATTAATATGTGTGGTTTCTTGGTTTAATTTTCTAGTTACTACTTTGAGACATGTTGGGGAACATTCAAGTATATTAAGATAACATTTTATGATTTTCGGTTGCGGACTTATAACATTTTTTTCATTTACAACTGAATTTCAAGCTGGAGTGAACATTATAATTAAAGTAAAACAAGTTCAGTGAAGGTTTTTTGAGGTTCTGACTATTGTCAGAGCTTCTGCAACAAATAAGAAGTCTCTTCAGACGGTTCTACTGACATAAGACAGAGGTACATGTTATATATTAACATTTTTTAGTCAGGTTATACTTATAAAAATATCCTAAGTAAAACTCACAGTCAAATACTGGCCAGGGACATATTAGTTAAAAGTAGTAAACAAGGACTTTGAAATTCATTCATAGTCGAGCAAAATTTTTTTTGTCTTCAGTCATTTGACTGGTTTCATGCAACTCTCCAAGATTCCCTATCTAGTGGCAGTCGTTTCATTTCAGTATACTCCCTACATCCAACATCCCTAACAATTTGTTTTACATATTCCAAACATTGCCTGCCTGTACAATTTTCCCCTTCTTCCTGTCACTCCAATATGAAAGCGACTATTCCAGGATGCCTTAATATGTGGCTTGTAACTCTGTCTCTTCTTTTAACGATATTTCTCGAAATGCTTCTTTCTTCATCAATTTGCCACACACCCTTATTTATCACTTTATCCACTCATCTGATTTTTAACATCCTCCTATAGCATCGCATTTCAAAAGCTATTATCTTTTCATCTCGAGTAATCCAATCATACAACTTTCACTTACATGTAAAGCTACACTCCAAACATATATAAATTGATAAGAGTTACTCTCTGACCTTATGATTGGTTAAAAAACAAAGAATACGATTGGTTGGAATTTTTTTCATGATGATGATAAAATTATTCTCCCCTTAGGATTGGGTAAAAAAAACAATACGATTGGGTGGAATTATGTACCTGAAAATGATAAGAATTACTCTCACCTTATGATCGGGTAAAAACAAAGAATACGATTGGTTGGAATTTTGTGCCCGATATGATAAGACTTATCATTGGTTAAAAACAAAGTACACGATTGGGTGGAATTTTATGCCCGATGTGATAAGGATTATTGACCACCTTATGATTGGTTAAAAAAAGAGTATATGATTGGGTGGAATTTTGTGCCTAATAATGGTAAGAATTACTCTCACCTTATGATGGGGTAAAAACAAAGAATACGATTGGTTGGAATTTTGTGCCCGATATGATAAGAATTATTCTCCTCTTAGGATTGGGTAAAAAACAAAGCGATTTGTTGAAATTTTGTGCCCGAAAATGATAACAATCCACCTTATTATTGGATGACCCTTTAGCTCGTGTATCCTGCATGCTTGAGCGGCTTGGAATTCAAACTCTCTCCACTATCCTCCCTCGTCCAGCAGTAGAGCATCGTCAGGGTAAGCCACGATGTGACACCCGCTGAACAACCTCAGCCTCAGACGTGAATCAAACATTACCAATCATAATTGTGTAGGCAATGATGACGGTTATAATACGTTGTATAAGGAAGGTGTTGCAGTTACGTCCAAATGTAGGTTTTTTATTACCTGGAGGACCAATAAGGAAAACAATCAAGAAGGTGTTGCATTATATTTTGTGAAATAAAATAGAGCCTCCAGAGGTGATGATTCGCAATTAGAGAATCAAACAAGACAAGTTAGATCAGGCCAGATACCAATAAAAAATGCAACACCACATGTTGAAGAAAGTAGGACTCTGATACTTAAAGAAGCAGTCTTATGCCGATTTGGGGAATATAATAAAATCGGCATATATATTCCTCATCACTTGATGAGGAACACTGATGCTTCAGGTTAGGGCAAGGACACAAGAGGTTTTAGCCCAGGGGACTAGACTGTTCGGATTTATATTACAACTGTAGTGGCAAAGGCCACAAGAATGAAAACATTATCTAAATTTTAATAACAAGGATCACCACCACACAAGGGGCCAGATGTGTGGACAAACAGACAATGCTTAAAGTAGTACTTGCTAACGTTAATCAAAGTACTCTATCACATTACCTGGTGGAGGAGGTTCTCATAGAAAAAGGGCCTGATATGCTTAGTGCCACACGGCCCATCATATATGTAACGGCCAGATCTGGGTGGTGTATTGACACAGAAGGTGACATTGCGATCTTGGATGTGACTGGTAAGATTGCCTGGCAAGTCAAGAGCAGAAGTAAGGGTTTTATAGCAATAGAGATGGACACAGCCTTGCATAAATGACAACATTCCAAAATATGTTCCAAAGGGACATGTTTTCAGTATTCGACTTAACCATACTGGATAACAGTGGAAATGGTATGATCTTTCAGACGACATAATGAGTGACCATATGATCGCAAACTTAGAGATTAATGAACCAATTTTTAGAGCTGTATCAAGAAGTCAACCATTGCAACCAACGATTCATCAGGTAGATGTAGTTGTTGACTGAGGGGTAGGTAGAATTATTAATGGACATCTGAAGCACTTCAAAGTGATTCAACAAGAAATGGAGAAGGAGATCAACAGAAATGAATGTAAACATAAGGTCTACTGATAGACGGCAAACAACGCAACGTTGAGAAGGCAGCTTCAAGCTAATCAGTGGAAAAAATAAAGATCGAGAAGAGTTGAAGGACAAAAATAAAAGGAAACAGTTGATAATTACGTGCACAGGAGAATGTTGAACAATGAAATAAATAATTCCAAAAAGGACACTGGAAATTTCTATGTGAAGATTTCAACAACAACCCATGGGGTAAAACATATAAAATAAATACAAAGCGATTTGGAAGACGTTTGACTCTTATAACAAAAGAGCAAGTACAGAACCAAGCAATGATTCTCTGACCTTGTAACGAAGAGGAACAAAAGGACATTGATGAATGTGAGATCAGGATGTTCACACTTAACGAAGTGCAGACAGTAGTCAGCTAATTGGGCAAAGCGAAGTCCTGACCCAGACACTATACCAGCTGTGATTTTAAAGGAACCGTTGAACAAATCACCTTCTGAGATGGTCAAAGTGGCCAGCTACGGTATAGAGAGCAGGGAATGACCAAGGTGCCGCAGTGAGGCCTGACTGGTATTCCTACACTAAGGTAACAATCCAACAGGAAATATATGTGTATTTACTTCATGAACCAAGGATGATAAAAACTGCTGACCAGTTCAAATTCAACAATGATTTCTGAAGACTTGACAGAATATCATAAAAGCTGGTAAAGTATTAAAGTACGACTTTCCCTGATGTACCTGTCATTTTTAACTAGATACTTTATAAAATAAAGTATAACTTCTAAATAGTCTGGTTTGTTTATCGATGAAAAAAAATATCAGTTAGTTACAACTTATTGTACAAGAAAAACCCAAAATGGTGGCCTAGAGATCTTGAAATGTAAATGACTTGAAATCTTGATTTGATAGTTTTAAATGCATATCAATTAACTGGTAATAATTTAAAATTACACACAAACTTAATCATATTACTGTCAAAATTTATCTTTTCACAATCTTGTAATAAGATTTCTCTTTGAAAGAACACATACATGCAATTACGATCACAGGTAATTTTAAATAAATATAAAACAAGTGTAAACACTCAATATAAATGATAAATTGTAAAAAACAGAAAAAATGTAATTTCTTTTTTATTTGACAACATACATATCACAACAAACACATTAAATATAATGCCAACTGATTTCATAAATCTGTTATATCAACATTCTTAAATATAACAATAATAATAATCTAAACAAATAGGTGGTATTAAAAAAAAAAATTTCAACACATAAAATTACCTTTTGTTTTTATTCACCAACTATTTCTACAATTCTACTATTTATTAGTATATAAAATAGATTTCATTATGTATATTTTTAATCATAGTTAAACGAGTTATATAAAAATATTAATCATTATATTCATTAAGAAAAATAAAGTTTTGGAAGAGTGACATTGTATTTATTTTTTTCAACCATCACAGAAATATTTCTTACAAATTTATTTGAAATACATAAAAATATGTCTCGTACATATAATGTATAAAATATTACCTATAATATAAACATTTTTAATTATCAAATTTCAATTTTGGGATAAAATTTAAACCTACCGGTAAAAAATTTAGAAATATACTTTTATATAATTTTTCAATAGTTCAAAAATTACTCAGGTGAACCATTATTAAAACCTGAACAACAGTCAATGATTATCATTGTCCATTGCATAATACTGTAGGATGTGGCTCAAAGTTTGTTTATAAATCATTATAACTGGTTAATAAAACCTAAAAATCAATAAAAATACAAAATAAAAAGGAAGAGTGTGATCAGGAAGCCCAAATTGGTTTGTATATTCTATTTTCAGGAATCGATTAACTCATGTACATCTACGTACCTGTAGTAAAACCGTTTTTAATAAAGTTATAAAATTTTGTCTAAATTAGTCTGAAATTACTATATTCTCTGGCCAATTTAGATAAAAACATTATCTTTATTTTATGATTAAATCAAAAACGAAGTCAAAAAATTATCTTTGACTTATTTTTTTAAACTGTAAAATAAAACTATCTTTGATAATGTCTTAAATTAATTTAAATTTAGTCTATTCCGCTACTATAAGACAAAATTTACAGCCAAAAACTTTTTATTTGTTCGATAATTTTCACATATTTCATCCTACACTAAGCATTGGGAATATAAATTTGACTACACCTATTAGCACACATTTCCCAGAATATTACGATTTGCTTAGCATAGGTATGTTTCATATTTTAATAAAAAAAATAATAAAAAACCAATTTATAGAAAAAAAATTTATATTAATAAAGTATCTTTTATTTATATAAATATAGTAAAACCCTGTTCATCCAGACTAAATGGAACGAGACACGGTCTGGATGAAAGTAATTCTGGATATTTCTGAAATATAACTTAACGTGTAATGATTACAAGTAAAACAGAATAATTTATTTGAAATGTTTTTTAATATATGTATTAATAATAATTTATAACTTATGTTAAAATTTAAACTTGTTTTTTCCCTCTAAAATTAATACAGTAAATTCAATCTGATACTTGAAATAAGACAGACCAAAATAAAAAAAAGAAGAGATTCGGAAGTTTCATAAAAAAAATAAATAATGAATTTATTTAAAATAATGCGATTGATTCATATAAAATGGATTTTACAGTAATTATTTTAATGCCAATAAAAAATTTGTATAATTTTCTATGCACGATTATGGAAAATTTTTATATTTATTTGACTTTATTTGTTACTTCTATGAGATAGTAATGTTTAAATTCTTACTAAGTAAAGAAAACAAGAACCAGTAATTTGTAAAATTAGTAAAAAATATTAAAAAATTAGTGTTCGGTTATTTTCTGAACAGACCTGTTATGTTTTTTTTATCCCCCCTGAAGCCAGACCCAAAACCAAGCATGAACACAGCTCCAGGGGTGCCATCGCCTCAAACTCCCTAGCCGAGAACTGACGTTCCCCCCAGGCAGCCGGGACTCTGTCTTTAATTAATTGCTATGCCTCTAATGAGGGGATCTCATAGAGATCCCCCCACCGGGAATCCGGTCTTGACACCATACCTAAAATGAGAAACCCCAAAGGGATCCCTCACCGGGATAACAATCTTAATTTGACCCCTCATCAAATTTCCATCGGAACTAAGGTAGTTCCTACCCAATCACCGGCAGCGGGACACCTAAGCGGCCCACCCCTCCTGGAAGACCTCGTAATGTTAAAAGTTCTATACTTAACCATAACGATTGTATGCAATCTGAAATGAGTCACAACCAAAAGCATAACTATTCTCATAAAACAACAAGCATATCATGCCAGGTTCACAAGGAAAATGAGGGATTAAGAGATATCATATTATCTTCTTTACTAAGTCAAATGTATCTGGTTATATAATAAAACAACATTATTGTTAGAAAAAGCAACTCCTATACCTTAGGTGCTTTATTTGTTACTGCCATATGAGTGAAGTCATACAGAAGTATTAAACATACTTGGTTGTAAAAAACTTATATAGTAAGGGGTTTTACTGTATATGAAAATAAATACTTTTTTTAATTACAGAAAAAATATATAAAATATACACATCTAACATTTGTATATTATGTACATACAAATAAACAAATAAATAAAAAAAAAAAAATTAGCCTTATTTTTATAAATACAAAAGTTGACGTAAAACAATATACATTTATTGCATGCATCACACAATACATAAATCTGAATTTATTCAGGTTTTAAACTACATAATTAAGTTGTCACTTTTCCAAAACCTAAAAACTCTTTTTTTCAAATTATTGTAACTAAACACAAAATAAAAGTAAAGATAAATTATACTTTATTGTTATTACTTTTTTAATTTTTTCATGAGTAATTAGATACAAAATGTGAAAATACATATCAAATGAAATTTTGCCATAAAACATTCAATATATTTTTTTCTAGTACGATCGATATAAAACTTTATATTTAAAAACAAACCAAAGTAAATTTAATTAACTATTTTTTTTTATTTTCACATTAATTTTGTCATTAAAAATTAATAATTTTATTAAAATTTTCAATGAACTTTTAAAATGTTTTCTCTCTCTCAATAAAAATAACTTATAACTGCTTCACTATAACAGTATTGTTATTCTTATTTTTATAAGCACATTTATAATATAAGAAAGCAATGTTTTTTTTTATTTTTCTTTAATTTAAGATAATTAAAAAATTAAATATAAATTTAATATAATCCGTTGTAATTTTAATGGTAATTGAACTATCAAAGTGTTTTATAATGGTTACATGAAAAAATCTGCAAAAAGATACCAGAGTTGTGGTGAGACAACCATGGTTCTTTCACCACGACAATGCACCTGCACATTCAGCTTTGCCAATTCATCAGTTTTGTGCCAAAAATCAGATAACTGTTCTCCCTCAGTCGCTCTACTCACCAGACCTAGATCCTTGTGATTTTTTTCTTATTTCCAAAATTAAAATCAGTGATGAAAGCTGATTTGAAACTACTGATGACACTAAAGCAAATTCGTCACAGACCTTAAAGGCCATTTCAAATGAAACTATCCTGGACTGCTTCACAAAATGGAAATACTGCTGGGAAAAATGTGTGAATAGGGGAGGGGAATACTTTGAAGGGGGACCAATAATCTGTAAAATTAATAAAGGGTAAAAAAAGTTCAATTATTCTCTGAACAGACCTCATACAAACAGTTTAATTGGCAGGGTTATTGGGATTTGAAGACTATATTAGTGGGCTTTTTAAAGTTGGGTAAACAGATATTGCTGTTCTTTTTATGTTTATGGTACAGCAGAGCAACACACAGCATTCTGTTTAAATAAAAAACAAAATAAATAAAAGCTAAGAGGGGATAAACGCTTCAAACATTTAAAAGACCTTTTTCACAATTAAGTAAAGCCAAACTTAAAGAGGGTGTATTTACTGGATCTGACATAAATAACCGATTCAAGACCTAGCTTTTGAAGGAACACTAAACTACAAGGAGTTAACAACATGGAAATTGTTTGTGAAAATGGTAAAAGAATTTTTAGGTAATAAAAAAGAAAAAAAAAACAGAAACAATTGTTATGTTGTAATAAGTCACAGGATATCAGTTTTACTAAAAAATGCATTTTCTACATTTGTATACAGATTTCTTTTCAAGAAATTTTGGTACAGTTAGCAGTGAACATGGAGAGACATTTCATAAGAACATTATGGACTAAATACTGGGCAGAAGGAATTCAGTATTATAGCTGACTACTGCTGGTTTGTAAAACAAAGATTTGATTCCACATTAAAGGAAAACATAAGATAATGTTAACACATTTAATTATGCTTGTTTAAAACTGTTATTTTCTTTTTATAAAGCCCAATACAGGCTTACGTTGTTGTTTAAAATGATATTTCATGAAAAAAAAATTCTTAATAATACCAAAGTTCATTTATTGGTTTTATTCATTCTTCATGACATATAATATTGTTCAAAATGAAAATGAACTACACAGTTTTTTACAATTATTTTTTTTAAATTTTCAGCTGTAAAATCAATTACAACTTCATTGTTGCAAAAAACATATTTTTTTTAATACATCAGTAGTTATTTGCGCAAATTCCTATTATACAAACTAGTGTTATTTGTTGTAATTCCTAAATTATTTCTTTAAATAAATTTCAACTCTCAAGGTTAATACATAAAAGACAAAGTTTAATATAATATATGAGGAAAAAGGTGGGCCTAAGACCTGCCATGGAAATGATTTATTACAATTGATTTTGTTAAATATTTTTTCCAATTGCAACTAAACAACGTTCATTAATTTAGCGTACTAACAACAACAAAACCTTTTGTAACAAAAAGCTTTAAAATCCTGAACATTTTTAGCCGTTTCTTGACTTGTGATTGTTTTTTATCCCCAAAACACAAATATAATTTTAGATAAATCGTTTGAATGAATGAATCGTTCGAGCCACCTGGTGCACTACCATCGGTCCACTCTGCACAAATAGAAGCTAAAATAAAAATGTAAGCATATACAACAAACAAACCCACGCAAAATCCTTTTTTATAGGGACTGAAAATTGAATTTTTAAACTCTTCAAAGAAAAGATTTTTCTTTTGTGATGAGTTGATGAATTATTTACAAAACCATTATCGTATTACTTAAATTATGGTAGCGAATCGTGTATTTTGTTGTTTAGAGATGGGGATAGAATTTGAAATCTAAGAATTAAATCCATATAACTTAAATTCAAAAATTACAGATTAAAAATGAATTATAAACAACATATGGCTAAAAAAAATAATAAATTGTTTAGTTGGGAAACAGAATAATATCAACCAAAATGACAGAGGAGTGCGAGAAAACTTAAGATGCTGAAACGAGCTAAAATCACAAATTTTATAGTATTCTGATATTTTTCATCCATAAAGAAAATTAAACAATATCTAATTACTCTTTTTAATTACATACATTAATTAGTAATGATTACTATACAATACATGTACAAAAATAACACACATACCTATCATTGTAAACAAACACAAAAAATGCGTATTATATAAAAAATTTAAAAAAAAATGTAACATAGATTTTACAAACTAGTTTACAGAAAGCAACACATACATAATATTACATATAACAGCACAAATATGAATACAACACAAGGACAAACACATCAACAGAGAAATTCAGTCAATTTCCCTTGGCAGCATTCAAAACATTATCTATCGATCTACAGATCATTACAAACATATTAATTACAATAAACTTTGATAAAAAAAAAGTCTGTACTTTTATAAAGAAGTTAATGAACTGAGATATTCTTTTACAATTAAAAAATAAAAACTTTAAAATTAAAACATCAAATTATATCTGTCGATCTACGTGGCAGATTAGTAGCTCCTCGACATTCCATCAAGAGGTCCTGAGTTAAAATCCTGGTCAGGAATGGAATTTTTTATACACTACAAAAACCTCCAGTTCCCACGCACACTCTTCAAACTTATATGGTGAAATCATACAAAAAAAAACTATATATATAAAAAATAGTATAAACATAATTAAATACATCCCCCTCCCTGAATAAAATGTAATGTAAAATCAAAAGTTTGTTTAAACAAACATAATGCATTTATGGTTAATGGTTATTTTTAGAGGTGTTTTTATAAAAAATATTAAAATTATGAAAAAAAAAACACTTGACAACAGTAAAAAAATCACATATTTCGGGTGATTTTTATTAAATTATATCAACAAATCCATGAAAATAATAAATTCACTATGAAATAAGAGTAGAAAATAATACAATTTTGAACAATATCTATACCGATTATGAAAAAAATATTTAATTTCTTAAAACTGGTTCATATAAGGTCTCCCTTTTATTTCTTATTTATATTAACGACGTAAAAAAAAGAAACACAGGAGTGTTGTTAACATATATATATATATATATACACGACATTAAGATGAAAGTAAACATTCCCTTACTAAATACTGTAAAAGATTTATAATCGCTTCATGAATATCTAAATCAAAGAAAATTAATACTTTAATGAATTTCAGGTAATTATTATATTCAAGAATTAGATAAACATAACCTTAAAATAGTGAGATTAAATAATCGTATAAAGTTAAACAAATTATCAGTTACACTGTGTGTTTCAAAATGAATTTTGAAAGGTTTTAAAGTTATGTATTATTAATTAAGTTTTACTTACTTTGATAAATTATACATGAAATGAAAGAGCACTCAAAGGTTTTTCCTATAAATTTTCAATGTAAGCACAATTCATCACATAGCACACATCCAGACAACAGAATTCATCCCATACTTTAATCAGCAAGTCTGAAGTAATTGATGTGAGACAGCTGCTTCAATTCTGTGTCTCAAGTCAGGTAGGTCAGCTAGTAACACGGTGACATGGCACATAAAGTTGATCCTTTATAAAAACCCAAGAATAAAATTGCACAGAGTCGGATTGGGCAAACGTGAAGGCCACGGCAAACAATGCCATCTGGTCCCTTGTGACCACTCCAGCAGTCAGGGAAAATTTCATTCAACCAATCACGTAAGTTATGCTAGCGAGATTTGTACCATCTTGACAAATAAAATTCTGCAGTTCTGCAGTTCATACTGCAGTTGTAGAAAGAGAAAAGTTTGTGAAAAATTAAGATAGATTCCAGACAACTTGCTTCCTCAAAAAACAATGGCCCATAAACTTCCTGTCGGGATACAGCATTAAAAACATTCAATTTTGTTTACAAATACAGGATTGTTGCCACACTCAGGAGAATCACAACGGAACTTCACATGGAAACACGTTGAACAGTAATTATAGATTCACATTTTACAAACTGCAAAACACAGAACAATATCTGTTGGGGTTGCAATCTTTGCTACTAGCACTTTCAAGCAGAAGGTACAAGAAAACGTTTATGGGTTGCTTTTTCATTTCAAGTATAATTAATCAACATATGTGAAACTTAACAGATTATTACATTGCTTTAAAATACCGATATTCATTTGAAACACACAGTACTTTAAATTTAATTTAAATAGTTACTTAAGAAATTAATTAACATAAAATGTTTAGTATTGAAATTGATAACTTAAACATTATGATATTAAAACCAACAAATGTCCGTCTAGTTTGTTAACAGACATTTGTTGAAAATTCTTTTCAAATCACTTTTGCACTTGCAAACAATCTCCTGTTTTAAAGTTACTTTTTTCTGCTTGACTATAATGCAAACAGTTTAATTTATGCCGATCAGATAGTTTAGATAAAAAATGGAAATAAACATTTTTCTAGCAATATTGTTACGTTTTCACCCCGTCTTACCGTTGGGTGCTGAAAACTAGTGGTGGCTAGGGTGCCCATGGCAAACTACGGTCACCAGACTATCACACCACAAGCTGCTCTCTCGAGCACTGTACATAGCGTCTTCTATCAGTCTGCACTCATACCTGACCACCCAAGGCGGTTACATCTGGATGGACTCTCTCAATTCTTGTTCATTACTTTAAGTTTTATTTAATTTATGTTTGCTATCTTTAACGTTAAGTTATAAGTTACAAGTGTTATGTTACAAAATTATTTTAAACCGCCAAGACGGTGTACAGTTAAACAATCCTTCAGTAATCAACAAGGTGTTGTCTTCATTCATCACCTACAAACACATACAGTCCACTCTCACTCAAATCTACCATAACAAGGTTGTCCCAAAGGTGTCCCGTCAACGTCGCAACACATTTTTTGGTCCTTCTATTATGTTAAATAATCATATATATATATATATATATATATATATATATATATATATATATGTTACATTATTGGAACATTCTTTAACTGTAGCCGTGGGCACCCATAATATATATGTTACATTATTGGAAAATTCTTTAACTGTTGCCGTGGGCACCCTAGCCACCGCTACGTTTCAGCAAACCTTGACTGACGTCAAGAGGGGGTGAAAACCTAACAATTATATTACATAAATAACATGAATCAAAACGCAATATACTTACATTCCACATATATATTCTATGATTTAATAAAAGATCTTATGTTCAAATAAATAATAAAATTTTTTTTTTTTTAATATACTGCAAAAAGTACAAACAATTTTTTTTTCTTAGTAAAAGAAGTCGATTTAATGTAACAATAACATAATGCAATACCAAATAATTACAGTTTTATTTTTAATACACATGTAGGTAACTATGTACACATAAATTATATACAAATGGCAACTCTATATCGTGTCATATTTATGCATATACATATATATATATATATAACTTAACTATATTATAAATGGTGTTTAAATTCCCATCAATGGTAAATGGTAATAACATGTATAGTAGTTAGTATATACTATACATCTAGGATGACAAAAATATTGTATTCAAAATATAACTTAAAATACTATTACAAAAATTACTAAATAAAAGTTCCTTAATTAAAATAACAATAAAATATACATTTTGAATACTAATCACAATTAAACAAAAAATAAAACGATACAAAATAATATTAACTACTAAATATTTTGTTTGGAAAAAAAATATACTTAGCTAATGTTAAATAATCATAACAAAATTGGTGGCTAATAAAATGAAATATATATATATATATATATATATGGAACATTCTTTAACTGTAGAAATTAACTGACACTTCCAAGTAGTCAGATGAACTATCATGGGTCATTGCAGAAAGATTTTGAGATAAATAAGCTAATCAAGCACTGTACACGAAATTTTTATTATATAATTTTGTAACAAATGTTAGATTATTTATCTATAATCTGGACGTAACATTGGAGGACAGTTTCTGTTGTATCCAAGAAACCTACTGTATGTAATCTATAATAAAAATCATATTCCTATCTAGGAATTTGTCCTAGTTAAGTTACATTAAGTACAGAAAACTTGGCTCATTACCAGATACACACCTTGTAGTCATAGGAATGTCTTCTATAGAATTCAGTTTAATAGTGTACAGCGATCATTAGTGTCAACTGTGAATTCTATCTGATACTGCATACCTAATGTTAATCATTACTTTTTTAAATATTAAAAAATAATATATATATTTATTTTAAATAATTATGTTTTAATCATTTTTTTTTTATTTCTGTAGCCGATCGCTGGAGTAGTCAACAACAGAACTACGTGCACAGTGCCTTCTATGATGAGTAATATCTGGTCTTATATCTTGGCTGACAAAGCATGGAGGAATGTCTGCCCAGAAACAATTGTTAATTGGTTCAAAATTTGTAGATTTTCATCTGGAAAAAATCAAGGTGAATTTGTACACCCTTTCTCAATTTCAGAAGAAATTGTCTGAAATTGAATGATCTGTTACACGAAGTCCACATCAGTCAATCCGTTGTCTCTCAGCATCTTTACAATTGTATAGTTCAAGTGTTCGAAAAATGTTAGTGAAGGACTTGCAATTCCCTCCATACAAGTTCAGTTCCATACAAGTCCAGGAACTGAAACCGAACGAAGCAGTTGTACGAGCACAATTCTGTAATGTAATGCTTCAGAAGATAAATGATGACGAAGAGTTTGTTCACGAATTGTGGATGTCAGACGAAGCGCATTTCCACCTCAGTGGATTTGTTAACAATCAAAATTTCAGATACTGGGCACAAGAAAATCCTACGCAGCTACACCAGCGACCGTTGCACAGCCAGAAAGTGACCCGTGTGGTGTGCTATGTCATCTTACGGTGTTACTTTTTTGAGGATGACAACGGTCTTGCGATTACAGTGACGTCGGCTCGTTACGTAGCCATGCGATTACGTAGCATCTCAGCTTGCGATTACTTTTTGTGGGGTTACCTTAAAAGCAAAGTGTTCCACAGTAGACCTGCTACAACGGAAGAACTGAAGGCAAAGATCCGAGAAGCAATTGCAGAAATTCCAGTTCAGATGTTACGTCAAACCATGAACAATTTAACGAAGAGACTTCGTGAGTGTTTACGTAGAAGAGAAGATCACCTGCAAGATGTTATCTTTAAAAAATAAACTAAAATGTATGTATCCTAAAATGGCAACATTTGTACAATTACATGAAATAAAATTCATTTTCTAAAAAAAATGTTTCATTAACGTTATTTAATTTTTTTTAATTTCCCATTTCTTTGAATCACCCTGTATATATACTACACAACACTACATTTTACAGGTGTTTCAAATCAAATATAACAAACCAATTTTGTACCAAATTTTTATATTAATTAAAACACAACTGTAAACCCTTTCAAAATGATTATCAGATAAAATTCTTTACCTTTATTTCCTGAAGCCAAGGGCTATATGAAAATTAGCTGTTACTCTATGCAAGTAACCTTAATTTGATCCTATAAAATATGCTACTTTTGTAAACTAGTACATGTTATCGATTTTTGATATAATGATTATTACAGAAGTTACATATATATTGTATAAATAATACAACTTGATCCCTTTAAGTACAGAAATTATAAATTTAATAAGATGACACTTAACTTATTTTTTCATATCATATCTTGCACTTTGTGACAACCCACATCTTCAGTTGTAATTTACTTTTTAAGTGTTTATATCAAACTATATATTACACTCAAATACATATAAAAATGTCTCTCAATATATGAAAAATCTTTTTATAAATTAAAACTGAAATTCAAGAATGAAGTATAAATACTTTTTTAAAAATGACAAATTAAAAGCTTTTTTAAAAATATATAAATTATAGAAAATATTTTATATATTTATTTATTTAGCGTATGGCATCAAGACACAACACCAATTACAGCAAAAAATTACAAACAAACATCTAACAAATTAATATAAGCTACTGATTCTGGAGTCACCATCAGGAAATCTTCAGGAGTCCCTTCATAAGCTGTGCTAGGGGACACTTCAGTGATGAGTTTAACAGTTTGATTTGCACCACACTTGCGAAGGGGCGTCGGTATTTTACCTCATTTATACAGAAATAGGCGCACCTACCATGCTGAGTTTGTATTCTGTTTAACGTTGACCATGTCTTACATGGCAAGTCAAAACCCCGCAGCATTTGAGTCAGGTTGAATTCTTCCTCCGTAGCAGCAACTGCTGTTTTGATAGGTGGCTTTCTAGATCATCAAAGGCGACCATGATTGGCATCCTCAATGTTCTCATTGGTAGGTTTCAATTATCCATAATCTTCTTGTACTCTCTTGTAAGAGCGTTCATACAGCGCAGATTTGGGAGCGGTATGTGGCTCAATACTGGGAGCCATTCCACAGGAGTAGACCTGATAACCCTGGCAATCATTCTCATAGTTGAGCATAAATTCTATGAACGTAAGGGCTGTTAAGCCACATTAGTGCACAATATTCTGCAGCTGAGAAGACGAGGTTCAGAGCCGATGTGCGCAAAGTGGAAGCTGATGCTCCCTATGTTTTTCCACAGGATTTATGTATAATGTTGTCGTTTTCAATTTCTCTGCAGTTTTCATTAGGTGCTCTCCTTAAATCAAAGCGTAATAATCTATACATTATTGCTGAAAATATAAAGGTTTGATAAAAGTAAATTTAAACCTGCATACAATACAAATAACCATATAATAAAACATTTAAAAAACAGTAATCAGACAACAGAAAATTGGGTTTATCTAATGTTGCTGACCATCTCATTAACAACAAACATTCTATTTCTGATATTCAAAACCAATTTTGAAGTATTGGAAATCAAGAAATTTAATATAAATAATAAATAAAAGTTCAGACAATTAGGAGAAATTTTATGTACATAAATTTAGAAGGAAATTCAACTTTATCAACCTGCAAACAGAATATGAAGGTAACACACTTATAAAGACTGCAGTAGATGGCAACACTTTTTCAATAAAATTAATGATAATGCATAAATCCAATTTAATTCAAATCCACACAGTACTATAATACTGGCTAGCCAATATACTTTGAACATTTTATCCTCTTTATTTTATTTTTTTATCAAATCTGACATCATATTTTTATATATGTAGTTTTTAACTTTTAAAATGTTTAATTTCTATAACTTATATATCTTTAAAAATAGCTTTTAATTTGTGATTTTTAAAAAAGTTTTTATATTTTAATTCTTGAATTTCAATTTTAATTTATAAATAGATTTTTTATATATTATTAAGACATTTTTTTTATATATTTAATTGTATTTGAGTGTAATATGTAGTTTGATATAAATACTTAAAATTAAATTACAACTGAAGATGTGGGTTGCCACAAAAGCGCTATTATAAGATATGGTAACTGTCATCTTATTTAATTTATAATTTTTGTACTTAGGTGGATCAAGTTGTATTATTTATACAATATATATGTAACTTCTGTTACATAGCTGCCATTTTATTAATCTTGTTTGTAGGTATGTTGATGGGAATTGCTATTAGAACCGGAAGTCCTTTAAGTTTAAATCTTGCTGAGCCTGTATGGAAACAATTAGCTGGCATGCCATTGACACCTGCTGATCTTACTGAAGTAGATCATGATTATGTTCCTGGTAATTAACAAGTTTAATTCATTTTTAATCTATGTCTAATGTTATTGTAATTTTTTTAAACCCATTTTAAATTAAAAAGAGCCCTTCAATTGAAGCATCTGTGTATATTTCTATAATTATTTTCAAAACCAAATATTTGCAAATATTTTGAATAGAAAAAGCAAGGAAGTAAATATAGGTGTTCAGGAGAAAAGTTTTGGAATACATAGTTTTATTTAAAATCATCCATTTATTGGTCATTTTTGAATAAATTTTATCTTATTTATATTAAACAACCTGCTGCCTTCAGTATTTTTTTAATGCATGTAGTTTCTATGTATTACAAATCCCCCATTGTCATCCGGTATTCACATTCTACTGGTGTGTTACAGGACATCTGTATCATGTAAGTTTTTGCCTCGTCTAACACTATTTGTTTGTCAGTAATAGAAATATTTGTAAATTTTGTATTGAAATGTTGCAGTATCGTTTACCCAGGTACAGATTTAATCTTTATAATTACTCAGTATGACAAAAAAAAATAATAAATGGTAGAATAGATAAGAAATAGACCTGATATACAGATGGAAAATTGAGGGGAGAATAGGATGCCTCACTTTAAATGCTTATACAAGACGTAGTAACCAGTATCAAAGCCTGTGTGTTAAAATGAGAAAATACTTTTACAAGTAGCTCTTTTTTTTTAGCATACACTTAAGTTTATCACCAGAAAGATAGAGATAATTTAAAAGGAATCAATTACAAATAAAATTTAAAAAGTTGAAAATAAATCAGAAAGGATATTTAGAAGCGACATTCTTTGAATTCTGTTAAATTCATTACAAGTAAATAATTGGTTTGTAATAGTTTCACAATGCAAAATTATGTAATTATATCAAAGGAATTTTTTTGTCAATATAGTTTTGTTAGTTCATTTTAAGGTGCCCATATTTTTTTTTTAAGAAATAGTATTTTTTCTCTTTTATAATTTCTAGATTTTAAGTTTTATTTCCCTGTTCATTCCATAGAAGTAACAGTTTTCATTTGGTAATTTTCAGTGAAATTTGGAAAATAGTTATAATAATAAAAATAGTTAATAAATAATCAATTTTTTTTTTTAATTTAATTAAAAAAGATGTATTACTTATGAAGTATGCAATACTTACTTATTACTTAATAATATGTTATATATAAATTACAATAATTATAATAAATTTAATATTAAGTATTAATTGTAATGGTTATTTATATACAAAGGAAGAACTGTGTAAAATAGTAAATGAAACAAAGTAGTACTAAAGCAGTTTATTAAAAAATTATTTTTCCAACTGAAATTAATTGACTATCTCAATTGTTGTATCATCAAATGACAATAAAAAAGTAGTACATACGTAAAAAAAAAAAGCTGACAACACAGTTGTAGGACTTTCCCGTCATACGGCTTCTTTCTGATGCATAGCTTACACACACAACTTAATTTAAAATATTTCTAATTTCATTTAAATATAATATTTTTTGTTTATTTAATTAAATGATTCCAATTAAAACACGCACGCTTACCGTATTTCATTCATGCAGGTGTGACGCAGTACTAGCAATCACTTTAAGTACTATTTTACACTTTAAATATTGTTCATTTATTTAATTGTACCACTCACCTTTGATGTCACAACATAGCAAACTACAGCAGCTGCATATCAGTGCTACACTAGCGCTTTTTGTGATGAGAGGAGGCACTAATGACACAGTATATCCACTTAGCCACTAGTTCATTTAGAGAATTTTTTGAGGTGGACATGCGGTTTTGCTAAAAAAAAATTTAGAAATATTATTTTTTAATTGTTAACAAATGCGCCTAAGAAAAATAAGACCTTAATTAGCCGAAATCTTGAGATACTGAGAGTGACCTTTCCTTATAGTCTCACCCCCTTGTGACCTTTTAAGTTGAGAATTTAATGGCATCAGTGCCCCATACATAAAAGTAATCTGACCAAGTTTGGTCAAAATTGGTCAAGTAGTTCTGAAGATATAAAGTGATTTAGAGACACACATACTTCTGAACATCCAGAAAATTTCCATCTGGTTTTTGGGTTCCTTAGGTGTCAAAACGTAAATATCCAGTTAAAACCACATATGCCCAAATTGGACAGATTACTATACTTTCCCTTCTAAACCTATAGCGCTTGACGAGAAAGTAAAAGTAATAATAAAAAAATGATAAAGACAATAGAAAATAATAATGTATAATTAATTAATAAATAATACTTATGAAACATGACATGACAAATATTTCTACCCAGTGCATAAAAATAAAAAATAAAAACAACTTGACCAAAGAGTAAGATGTACTGTTTTTTGATCCCAATAAAAAGTGTAAAGTTAGTTTAAAAAGTGTAAACAACTGAAACCTCCAAATCAGATTGCTTAAATAAATGTGCTTAAGTCATGTACAGCAATCTGAGTAGCAATTTTCAGTTGATAAGACTTTTTAAGCTAACTTTAAGTTTTTAACTGGAATCATCAAAAAACAATACAGTTTGGTCTGCATATGTTTTTATATTTTATTTTATACACTGATAAAAATATTTCTTTATAGTACTTCATAAAAATTATTTATTCATTTTAATTATGTACTATTATTGCTTTATTAAAATTTTTTAATTTGTTTTTAATTTTATTTTTTTATACATATTATTTCCGTATTTACTGATGATGGTTTTATTCAAAATGGTCATCGAATTGAGATTTTAATAATTTTTTATAAATAATCTAAAAATGTTCTTTTTTACCTGTCTATTTTAATAATTTTATTAATTATAGGCTTACGATACGTTCGGGATGAGACTGGACAGTCCTGGTTGTTTAATGCTGTCCGGGGTTTGAGAATTTTATGATTGTCTAGGATTATTTTTTTTAATTTTAGACCTATATGTTCAACATCACATTTTTAAACATTCTCTTACAGCCGTGTATCTCTCAGCCAACTTTGGAGCAAGTGTTGACATAGATTTTGACGGAGGTGTGGCTACCGTTCTTGCCACAACTTTTACTTAGTCATTTAGCAACACAACTGGGATAACGTGTTTATTTTGTTTTCATGTGTGAAGAAACTCAACTACTTGTTTTTTATCATTTTATCTCTATTTGTTTTTTTGTCTCATCTGTCTCATCATTTAGCAATGGGCAAAAGAAAATGTGTGTTTAATGTTAACCAGCAACAGGAATATAAATTTTTGAAATTGTGTGTTGACGGTAACAATGAATGTGTTTATTGCACACTATGTACTGGAGAATTTTCTGTTGCACATAAAGGAAAGGGTGAAATGGTGATATTGAAGACCATGTGAAAACAGCTAAACATAGGAGTGCTATTAATGCTACTGCTTCAGAAAAGAGATTTTTTTAAAGCCAAAGAAGCGAATAACAATAATAGTGATTTGGAGTGTGCTGCTAAAGAAGCTACATTTTCATACCGTACTGTTAGACATGAACTCAGTTTCAAAGCACCAGACTGCACATCTAAAATGATTAAAAAGTTATATAACCCAAAATTTTCATCTGCTAGAACCAAATCCGAGGCAATTATTGTTAACGTTGTTTTGCCATTTATATTTGATAATGTGTTGCGTTCTTTGGAAAACATTAATTATGTCACAGTAACAATGGATAGCTCTAACAGAAGTGAAGTAAAACTTGTTCCGATTGTTGTAAGATATTTCAGTCTGGAGGAGGGAATTCAAGTTAAACTTTAAATTTTGATGAAGTGTCAGGTGAAACTGCTCAAATTTTGACTCTGTATCTTTGTCAATGTGTGAAAAAATACGAACTTGAAGAAAAGTTCGTTTATTATACTGCTGATAATACTAACAGTAATTTTGGTAGTATGAAGAAAAAGGAATGAAAATGTGTTCAAAAAAGTTCAAATTGATCTAAATAGACCTATTTTCGGAATTGGTTGTTCATCCCACATTGTACATAATTCATTACAAACAGCATGTGATTCTCTACCCCTGGACATAGAAGTTATTGTTTTAAAAATTTATAAATATTTTCACATATATACAGTAAGAGTAACAAAACTTAGAGTTCTGTGATTTTGTGGAAACAAATTACAAAAAAGTACTATCTCAAAGCAGCACAAGGTTCCTTAGTTTGTTACCTGCAATAGAAACAATTCTTTCCATTTTTGATGGCCTAAAATCATACTTATACTTATAATATATACTCATAATTGTACTTATCATACTTATCTTGTAACAAATTCCCAAAATTATTATTTGATTTTTTTGTAATCTAGGAAGTGAACTGTTATTGAAATTTTTATATGGTACTGTACAGTTATTTAATAATGTAGTTATAATGAAATGTATTTAATAATGAAATTGGATAATTAATTCTACACACCAACAGAAGCATTTCAGACATATTCTGAATTAATTTGTAACTTCAGGAAAGAAAAACCCACAAATTTATACCATCTTCTGCCAAAGAATTGCTATGCACTCTAAAAGAAAATAATGATGTTGTGGAGAGCCAATTTTTATAAAGCTAGTAGGTCTCAGTGGATAAATTTAGCAACTGAAATTGCCTGGTCCGATTTAGAAGAGAGTGCACAAGTTGTTAATGAAATTATAAAAGATTCCATAAATATTGACCTGTTTGATGAATGTACATTGTTGAACCAAGTAATTCAAAACTAAAGGGTAGGTTGTGGTTCAAGTTCTGAAAAAGTACTAGATACTATTGAAGAGAAGTGGAAAGTAATTTTTAAGGATTTCAAAAGATTGATATTTCATGTTGTAATATTTCTAAAATGGTTGAGTTGGCAATGTCTTTGCCTGGGATATCTGCTCCAGTTGATAGTTTTTTCAATTACAGGTAACATTTGGTCTGCAGAAAGGGGTAGACTTTTAGTATCTGCTAAATTTTAAAATTAATTCAGAATTTTCTTGTTGTGAATTTTATGATGTAATTAAAACAAACAAACCATTTCTGAAAAAAGTCGTCTAGTGAAAAATATAACTGAATAAATAAAATTTAATGTTTCAGTAAACTGTTAAGACTTTTAAGTAATTTCAAAAATATGTCTTGGGTTAGCCCAAAAAAATATGGTAAGCCTAATTAATTATAATTTTTTATCATAATTATTTTTAGTAATTCTTATTTCTTTTATAAAGTTTATTTTGTAACTTTTCAATGAACTTTATCCAGATTTGTCTTTTGCAAGTCAGAGATCAACTTGCCTGATAAGGTATTGAAAAGAATTTTTTAATTCTGTTTTTTGTGGTTAGATCATGATTTTATTTGAAGATTAAAGATGTTCAAACAGCCCCAGTTATTATGGGGTGGAGTTCTGTAAAATATTCTTTACAGTCATTTGAATGATGTAACTTTACTTGGCATTGAAATCTGAATAAATTAATTAAAAATCATAGAGGTCAACCAGTTTTTTCTTATTTAATTTTTTTATTTTCATTGGATGGATAAGATGGTGTCAAGATTAGTTTTAGAACTAGTAAAAACAATTTTTTGTGTAGTTAATAGTTGTTTGTTCTTAGAAGAAATTGCAGTAAAAATAACAAATGATTTTTTTTTCAGTTCTTTAAATATTTTCTTTTGACTACCACTTTCAAATTAAAAATTTAGCAATCATCTACAACTTAAAAATCTTAAAACTTAAAGAACAGAGAACATATTGTTTGTTACTTTTTAGTATTTTTTAAATATTATATATGTATGTTAAAGAAATTTGATTAATTCACTGATTATGCATAATTACCGGTTAATATGCATAATTCACCTCCAGTGTTGAAAATTTTAATAAATAATATAAGTATTATATAACATAATAAATTTATTAAATATACCATTCATTTTACATATCAAAATAACTCAACTATAAGCAGTAATTACTGAATTTATTATTTAAATAATCAAAACATTACACATTAATCAACGTTAGCAAGCGTAGGTTATGTTTGGTTTGATTGTTGATTCTGTGTAGTGACAAATCATACATATTTCAACATAATGTAACTAAACATAACCTAAGCTTGCTAACCTCATCTAATTAATATTAAATTACAAATTATATATGTTATACTCTAACATTGGAGGCGATTATATATATTAACCATTAATTATGTTTAATCACCAGATTAATCAAATTTACCATAACATATACAAACTTTTCAGGTTGATTTTCATTTAAAAATTAAGTAAATACAAAAATTGCTTCCCTGCCTGCAAAAAGGTTTCTGAGAAATAGACAAATTATTCGTCTGTGAGATGATGACAAAGGCACATCTACACCAGCAGCAGATGGTGTAGAAAATGGCATGTCAAGATTTTGAAATTCTTTTTCATCTGGATTCATGTCACGAATGCACAGTAATCCTAGATCACAATAAATTACAAAAATACTGAATTAATGATCATGCAATTCACAAAAATTCTAATAATACATCTGTAATTTATTCCTTGTTAGATATGACTAATATTAATAGGTATTAATATTGCTTATTATATTATTATTATTAATATTGCTTACTGAAAAAAAAATTAATAATTAATAAAGAATTACTCTTATCTTTTAACTTAACTTCCTTTTTTTAATTATTTTTATTAACAAACTAAAAAAAGATCTTTTTACATACCCTCAAGTTTTACTTTTTACCAAATGCACCTAATTTTGAAGATTACATTTATTAAGCTCCAAGGATGGTCCGATAAAAGTCTCTTCCACATCAATTTACAAAATTTTCTTAAGCAAGTGATGTATGTAATTTGAATATTATTGATTTTTTGTCCACTGTTTAGTAACAAATTGTTATAGTGTAGAGAAATGCCAACTTGAAGTCATTCTTATATTCAAACTATTTTCATACAAAATTTAAAAAAAAATTTGGATTAACATGATCTAAATGAAAAGAGTGAATATAATACATGGATTCCTGGATTGTAAAACTCTGAACAAACTATGAGCTCAATAATTTGTTTGATTCTCAGCAATCTTTACTTATACTTATCAAAGATACATAGATCTATGTATCAAATATCTTACTCATTATATTGAGACCTGATTTTGGCCTGATGGTGGTAAAAGACTACTTATAAGATGATAAACTTGGCCCTCTATTTTAAAAGTGGGAATAAAATTTTGTTCTCTAATTTCTTTCGTGCCAAACGAAGTCATTTGCAATAGGCTATTGTACCTACATATGTTGGTTAAAAAATGTCTAGATAGTGGATGATTATTTGTCAAAAGACTTTTTATTGGCTGTGGAGGCTCCTGAATATTGGGGAGACTGACTTTTCCAGAAGCACAGCACAAACCATTAGGTTCATCGACCCATTTTTTGGCAGAACATTTAGAGCAGATCTTATTCATGGCTCCGATTTGGACGGAAGACTGTTGAGCATAATCAATCTGTGGATCATATCTGAAAGCCGATCTGTTACTGTGAGCTAAAACTCGATTGCGAACTCTAGCCGTTGACGTATGTTGTCTTTCTCTCTGATTCCGAAGGCGTTCGGAACGCTAAGAGCTCGATTCCCTAGCGTGAGCTTGTACATTTCTAATATTTTGTTCTTCAAGCCGCTGCGAACGCTCGATACTCAACTCTCGCGTGCGGACTTGAGACGTTCGCAAATTTTGTTCAGCAAGCCGTTGTGAACGCTCAATACTTGACTCTCTTGCACGCGATTGCGACGCGTATTCTCTCTGACTTGCAAGACGATTTTCAGTTTTTGATGGAGATTCTCTATCACGACTTATTTTTATTGCCCTAGCCTGTAAACTATTTCTAGAAAGTAGAGATCTTAATCTTTTGGGCATTTTGAAATGATAAAAAAACTAAATACTACATCAACTAATACTAAATTATTCGCTTACACGTTGAACAGGAATTAGCCTGTATATGAAGTGGTGATTAAAAAATTATAAAAAATTCAAAATATTTTCAAGGAAAAATATTCGATATCGCACACAACTGCTGCGTAGGAAGCCGACCGCGCGAATGAGCCGCACGGCACTTTATTTTGTGACATTAACTCCCCTCCCGCACCGCAGTGATGCTTAGGTCACATGCTGCTGCCTAGCTAGCTGAGTGGGGTGTGGGCGGGGCGAGGGAGCAGAGGCAGGCGGTGGTGGGAACGCGAGCGTCAAGAGAGACACGACAACGATGACGGATAGTTGCTAGTTAATGAATTACAAAGATAGAAAAATTAAAATATGTTGCTTAAATAATGCGGTAAAAAGTAGCCTATGTTCATCAGGGATAATGTCGGGTTCTAATGGAAAAAGAATTTTTCAAATCGGTCCAGTAGTTTCGGAGCCTATTCAATACAAACAAACAAAAAAATCTTTCCTCTTTATAATATTAGTGTAGATTTGTTGCGAATTGAGGTAATTTAGTCTTATCTTATCTCATATGGGATGAAAATAAATATATAAAAATAAATGTATGAGAACATACAGCACCTAATTTTATTGTAGTTTTTAATTTTGTGGTATATAAGTAATACATTCAGAAAATGAAGGAATACCAAAGAAGAAAAAAGTGATGGTTTTAAAACATAATATGAACTAATTTTAATGTAAATAATTATTGTTTATTATAAAAAAGAATGAAGACAAACAGTACTGACAATATTGTATATTTCCAATATTAATAAATTGTAGTTAATTATTGTAGATCATATAAGGAATATTATAAGAAAGAAAACAGGAGTTCAGACTTGGAAACTCAGATGAGTGAAGAAGATTGAAATGGTTTGGTCATATTATATAATGGAGGAACAACTACCACATGCAGCACTGGAACTAATAGTAAATGCAAGAAGGTCATTGGAAATATTTGGGTCTTAGACTTACAAAAGGTCATAGAGTTGGCAAAAGTGAGGAAGCTATAAACATGAAGGGGTTTAAGTATGCAGATGTGATGAGAGATAGAAGTTGGAGGAAAAGAGATCAGTGAAAAATGCAGAGTGAAAGCATTAATTTCTGAAGAAGGCACTGTCAAAGGCATATTAAAGGTGTTGCAGAGAAGAGTATGTTACTCTCCATCAATAGATTTAACTAAAAAACAATTGCAATCTCAAAATTTAAAAGAATATGAAAAAATGTTTGATCACTTCGATTTTGGATACATGTTCTTAACTATGGGATGAAAGTCCTGTTTTTTATATTTTAATTATAATATTTTCATGGTGGCAACAATAGACAAACGAAATGATAAAACAATTTTACTAGTTACACCGAATGAGAAAATTATGTAAATAATTCTGAATTTATTTAATGTTTACAAAAAAAAAAATTTAAGTAAAACGGAAGAGAATTAATCTAGTTTTATTGTTCCCTTAAAAGAGCCATTTACCAAGCTCCAAATAACCACATAATTCAAAGAAGTGTCAGCTATTTCTTAAAGTAATTTCACTTAATTTTTGGAGCAATATGAAAAAATCGGGTGTTCTGAGTGTAGGATTCTAGAAATTTAAGGATGTGAGGTAAGAATTACACATACAAAGATCTGAAATTCCTTTTAATTAACTAGTTTCCATTGATCACTAACTTAGCAGGTTACTGGGTACAGTTTTATTGAATTGTGTATGTTAAAGAACTTTAAATTTGCTGCTATTGCAGCCTGGCACTGATTAGCTGGCTGGATGGTAAGGTCAATTATTATATGTGTAATCTTAAAAAACAAAGAAAAATTTTATGCACTGTTAAAGATATTGTAATTAATGTCATCTAACTAGTGAGCATGAAACAAGTCAAGCAATCTGAAGTTACAATGAACTCTCAGCAATTTAATACAATAGAGGTAATGATTTTGTGGGCCAATATTTAACAGTGAAAAACAGTTTAGTGTCTAACAACGGTATATCAGTAGATTCCACGTAAAAAATTTAGATTTAAAAAAAAAATCATTATCTATGAAACTGCATAGTTTTTAAAATTTCGTTCAAAATTGTTACTTTGTCAATGATTTTAAAATCTGCTCAAAATTATATAAAAATAAACCGAAAGAATTAAATTAAAAAGTAAGAAACAACTAACAGCATATGATTATAAGAATAGGTAATTCCAAGCGAACCATTTTTTTTTTTAAGGGAGACCTTGAAACATGCTTAATTTCACCATGGAATTCCAGATCCTAGCTGTGCATCAACTCCATCACATTCAGTTTAGCAATTAGTGATACTATTGTCAAGACTGCTAAGACCCTTACAACTGAGAAATCACAAACAATTAAAAACAATATTAAATACTTAACAAAGATGGTTGAAAAAGTGACTGAAAGCATTATGATCTAAGATTTTAAAAATATTATGTTAAAAAATAGTTTTGTATAAAGATTTAAAAAAATAAAAGAAGTTCAAAATTAGAATTTACATACCAAAAACCTTCACTTTCCAAACACGGTGTGGCAAACAAAGAGCTTCAGTAGTAAGAAATGAAACTTTACTGACCATCTGACCAAATACAGATTTGATACCATCAGGCCCAGCAAGACCACCTTTACCACGAGCTCTTTTCACTTGAATGCGGTTCAGTTCAATAACAGGACCATGCTGTCTATGTCGAACCATTGTAGCATGAATAACCTAGAGAAAAATAGAAAAAAAATTTTTTGTTAAAAGAAAAAATATGATTCTAAATTTCTATAAATATATAAGTATAGGTTGACTTATCTGTAATTGAACAAAAAAAAAAAAAAAATTATATATATTTATATAAATCCAAGTTTTATTTATGGTTGGCCTCTGTGGCACGAGTGGTAGGTAGCATCTTGGCCTTTCATCTGGAGGCCCTGGACTTGAATCCTGACCAGGCATAGCATTTTCATATGCTACTTGTCATTCATTTCATCCTCTGAAGAAATAAATAACAGTGGTCCCAGAGGTTAAAAAAAAAGAAAAAAAAAGTTTTATTTATGATGAATGTCTATAAAACTAAAATGCTATTTTATTATCACAAAAGGGGTAATACATAGAAATAATGACCAAGTCTTCACAATTCAAAACATAAAAAAATACAACATTCAAATACCTCAACTCCTACAGTAACTTAAGTTTGTAACAATTATTTCTGACTAATGAAAATTTAAATATAATTCTTTCAATTTAAAAAAAACAATGACTTCACTTTTACAAATTATTTTCAATGCTTGTATTGTGAGTTGTGTGGGATTTAGTGAGAATGGACCTTCTTTGCTTAAATTTCTTTTATTTCATTCATTTTTTCCTTCTGCAATTCATTATTTTTTATTTGTTTGAGGAAATTTTTAATTTGCTATCAAAGTATTAGAAGTCCAAGGATGATGACAGAAGGGTTCTCTATGATTATTTTATCTTTGGTTAATGATACTATTTGTACCACTGAGATATGGCTTATTGATAAGGCTACGAAATCTGAATTGTTCCTGGGTTATAAATTTAATGTATTTAGGAAGTATTGTATGCTTAGAAATTAAAAATGGATGAAGTAATAGCAATTTTAACTGCTTATAACAGTTTTATTCCAAAAGTTGCTATCAGTTAGAGCTGATAGGGAAAACTTATGTGGGTTAAATATCTCTGACTGTCAACTTTTTTAGTTGTATCAATTTTGCTGAATCACTGCTTGGTGAATACCTGTATGCTTTTACAGTGATTTTGAAGATTTCTACAATTCATCTAACTGTAAAGGAGATTTAATAATAACAAATGATCTTAATTTGTATATTTTTGGTTCAGTTGATGATCTCTTTTAAAGTGATGTTTCCTGTACAGCTTTGCTGCATTTTTTTAACTGTTGTGGTTTTAGATCACAACATGTAGAAGATTTTAGATCACAATAATGTTAGTATTTCTAAAATTATTATATAGTATTAGAAATACTACTCATAATAAGACCTTAGATTTGGTAATTGGTAACATTGATATAATATGTCAAAAATTTGTCTATATAGTTGTTCATCATTCTGTTCTTTGTATCATTAATATAAAACGCTATTTTGCTTCTCATGATGCTCATTTCTCTTAAACTAATATCAATTTTAAAGCAAATTGTATAACTTTTTATTGGTTTTCATCAAATTATACTTTATGTGAACCAAGTTAAATAGATTTAGTTGAGTCCTATTTTTATGAATTTTTTTACTTAATAATAAACTGGTTTATACCCAAAAGAAAATTTTGATTTCAAATTAAATGTCCTATCTGTTTCATCTGAACTATTATTATCAGAAAAAAATATAAATTTCAAATGACATTTAAAAAGTAGGCCAACACATTTTACTTAAAAGCCATTTTAATGTAAAAAAATCAGCTTATAATAAAATGTTTTGAGTATTTTACACTCAGTAAAAGTACAATCAGTAATTTCATTTCCTCAAAAAGTATTAAAAATTCAGATTAACAAGTAACATTTGTATGTAAATAACATTGAAAACTTAATTTCCCTTGATATATCAGAAAACTTTTGATTTTTAAAATATAAAAGGACTATACTATTGATTTTGCAGTAAGGTTATTGAATGATTGGTGTAATGAGAGTTAATATAATGCCAATACTTTTGCAGAGTATTGTAGAGGAGTTAACCAGTACCTTCTAAGCCATTATTGTAGGCTTTATCTTGATTACCTTCTTTTCTGATAATTCCATTTGTCACAGAACATCCAGTGGAAAGTGACTATAAGTTGGTATCAAAGATTTGTTGGCGTTGACTTGATTCTGTCCAAGACATTTAAAGCATACTTTAAAAGTATACATTTAAAGCATCTTTATAAATCACTAATGTGTTTGTGTAATTCATAACTTTGTTCTGATATTTTTCCTGTAGAATGGAAAATTGCAAAAATTATTCTGTTATTCAAGAAGGGTGATATACAAGATATCAAGAATTATTATCGAGTTTCCATTCTTTCTACACCCATAAAAAATTTTTGAATAACTTTGTACAGGCTCATATTCTTCCATACAAAAAATAAAACTTTAATTCATCAATATGGTTTGTTTTTGGGTCATTCTAAAATGTCAAACATAAATAAACTTTTCTGAATATGTTTTGGATTTTTTTTAACTATGTTCACAAATCGATTTTATTCACACTTATTTCACAAAAGAGTTTGATAAAGTAGATCGTCAATTTTACTGTAGTCTGAGTTTTCTTATAAGCTGATATTTTAACCACTTATATTTAGTCTGTAGGACTCGATTTATCTTGTATTGAAGTTCATACTCTATTAAATTTACAGTATAGTCAGGTATGCTCCAGAGTTCTAACCTTCGACTAATGTTCTCTAATTTCATAAATGAAATTACCGAGTGTAAAATACTCAAAGATTTTATTACAAGCTAATGATTTAAAACTGTTTAGATGTATCTCTACATGTCAGGATGCTGTAAGACTCTAAATCAGCATTTCTCAACCTAGGGGGTCACAGTGATATGAGGGGGGGTTGTGAAATTAGCCTACAAACTTACACATAAACAATAATGAAGTCATTTTATAAGAAAAAATCATTTATTACAAGGGTTATTTTTTTTTCAAGTCCGATCGGTCACGAAATTAAGACCTGTGAAAAAATTTTTTTTTTTGTAACAAGAACTTACATAGTTGCCACTCCGATTTAGGCATTTGTCGTAGTGTGGTATCAACTTTCCAATACCCTCGTCATGCCTGATGACAACATTCCTCTCTGCTTATTCTGAATTGCCCTTCATAGATGTTGAAGAGTCACGCAGTATGAGGCTGTAGTGATGGTCGTGCCACGTTGCATGAATTCCACCAAGAGAACTCCATTCCGGTCCCAGAACACAGTAGCCATACATTTTCTGTTTGAGAAGGTTCGCTTGAACTTCTTTGGTTTACTGGGAGAATGAGAATGCATCCACTGTTTGGATTGTTTTTTTGTTTCTTCAGTTTCAAAATGGACCCATGTCTCGTCCCCGGTAACAATTTTGTTCAAAAAATCTTCTTCTTCATTGTGGTGGTGCTGGAGAAACGTTAGGGAGGCGTCCACTCTCATTGTTTTGTGATAGTGGGACAGCATCTTGGAAACCCATCTCGCACACAGTTTGCGGTACTGAAGTCTCTCACTCACAATAGTGTAGAGAGCTGACCTTGAAACGAATCACTCAATACAGAAATTGTGAACCGATGATTTTCTCGAATTGCCTCATCCACTTGCTCAACGAGATCATCGGTTGACACCCGATTCCTTCCCTGACCGCCTGCATCATGAACATCTGTACATCCTGCTTTAAAGTTCCTGCACCATTGTCGCACTTTGCTGTCACTAATTGAAGTTTCGCCACATACATTACTTATTCGTCAATGAATTTCAGCTGCATTACACCCCTCAGCCTGAATTACCGCACGCACTTCACACTTGGCGGGAGATGCTATTGTTGCAGACATGTTTACGTGCTAGCTGCGTGTTCAGAACTAAACGAAGTGATGCAGCATGATTGAAGGCCATACTAGAGATGCTGCGCAACACATATGTGCAAAGGTTCATCCAATTTTTGCACGGGTTTTTATTTCGCTACTGATCGGACCTTGAAAATAAAAATAGCCCTCGTGCGTGTTCAAAACTAAACGAAGTGATGCAGCATGATTGAAGGCCATACTAGAGACGCTGCGCAACACATATGCGCAAAGGTTCATCCAATTTTTGCACGGGTTTTTATTTCGCGACTGATTGGACCTTGAAAAATAGCCCTCGTATAAACATTTTACTTACATTTATAAGTACAGATGAAAGAAAATAAACTAATGAGATGGTTATGTTTTTTTTTTCATTTAAAAGTTTTTCCATACATGAAACTATGTTAGAAACACACAAAAGCAAATTGTTTTCAAGTGATAAAAGATAATTCCTACATTTACTTTTTAGTGCAATGATAGACGAAAAAACCTTTTCACAAAGGTAAGATGTGGTGAAAGGGATTAATATTTTCAATGCTTTTGTGACTAAATTTTCATATTCACTTTATATATTCACATATTTACTTTAGCTCACGCAAATGCATCTTCATGCTATCCAAACTGTGGTGAATAATAGTGTCTTCTTAATCCAAATTTTTCTCAGTATAATTGGAAGTGAGTGGAAACATCAAAATCTTTACTTTAAAGGTGAAAACAGATGACCCTAAGAATTATAGAAGTTTGGAGGTATTCTACTTTTTGGAGAGGGTACTTTTCGGATAAAGTTTTAAAAACCTTATTTGAGAGGGAAACTGCTGGTATTCAAGGAAAAGCAGATAGATCTTAGAGCAGGGAGATCAACAACAGAACTTTTTGCTCATAAACTGTTGCTAGAAAAATGGATGCAAGTGGCAGAAGACTCATATTGCTTCAATAAACTTAGAAAAGGCATAAGACAATGTTCTCATAAATAATTTATGAAAGAAGTTAAGAGATTGGAGTAAATTAAAACTTCGTATATGCATGAAATTACATGAAGAAAACTCTTTAAGAGTAAAGATAGGGACTAGTTTGACAGAACAGCTTACAGTGAATAAAGGATAAAGTGAAACAAGGAATGAAGGGAAAAAATATGGCAGTGGAGAATGTAGAAGATCGAGAGAAGTGGAAACTGGGTGCTGAGAAACGATGTTAGTTATAGAAATCTACTAAAATAAAATAAAGGTTCTCTTCCATCAAACAGAAACAAGTTTTACAAATTAGTAATGTTTTGTTTCTTCAAGGGGTGTTTCTTCAATGTGCTTTGCTGATTTAAACTTTCTGTTTCAGCATTTCTTATACAGTTATGACACATAAAGCAGTATTATGTTCACTAGCTAGTTCCTGTGGTGAACAGAGTCAAGATATCACTTATAGAGCTGAAAAATTTTTGCAGTTTTTTAGGCTTGGTACCTATAGTTGGGCAACAGTAAGTATGTCTCAGTGAAAAGGCAACAAAAACACTACATTTTTAACTTTCCTTATAAAAAGTCTGACACTGGAAGTTTATTTTAAGAATAGCTCTGCCAGTTTTGGGATGACGTATCTCAAATTATGAACAACCATGTTAGGTTATTCTATCTAACATTACTATCTTTATTAACTAACATTACTTAACTTTATTTAACAATATTCAGTGCAATTTGAAAAAAAAAACTACATCACTATAAATCAGTAGTCATGATAAATAATATTCAGTGAAATAAAACTTGCACAGAAAGAGATGACCAAGAAAAGACTATTAATTACCTTTCTGAATGTCGCTTCTTTGGTAGCGTAGACAAGAGTACCTCGTAATGAATTTAGGCTAACATCACCAGTAAGTGGAAACATAGTGACAACAGGACAAAGCAAATCAGAAAAATGGTGAAGTAATACCAGCCTGCTTTGTAATAATGTGGGTGGTAATTCTCGTAAAACATCATATTCCAAAGGTACACGGAGTGGAAGACGACTTGATAATGGTTTATCCGTACTCCAGGCCAAAGTATGAGCAGAACCACAAGCAACTCTTGTTATTTTTTTTCCCTTTACATTGAAAAATTAAAAAAAAAAACAATAATACATGTATGTACTCATTAAATCACAAATATCATTTTAAATAGAGACCATTATATTATATGCATTGGACCTAATAAATGATTTAATTTAGTTATGAATTAAAATAATTTTTCAATACTATTTTGATGAAGAAAAGCTCTTTTAGACAATATTCATAATTATGATCAAGACACAATCTTATTTTTACAAAAGAAAATATCTTATTTATAGGTAAAAACAATAATTTGAATAGTTGATGTCACATTCAACAAACCAGATCTTATAGATTAGTAATATAAGTGCAATTATTACTGTACACTGTTGGCTTCTTCTATTACCTAATAAATATAGGTCAATACCTCTAAAAAAAGGAAACCTTATTCCGAAACCTAATCTAAAAATATAGTAAATATTTATACAAATGAGACTAAAATATACCACAATACTTTGTTAAGAGTATATTTACTTTTTCTGCAAGCAGTTCAACTATTTATCATTGATTCCAAAAAAGTGATACAGTCAAGTAAAGTTTCAATTTAACTGAAAAAAGAATGGTTTAGAGATACTGTTATGATATTTTTAAACTCATTTAAAATAACTTATTACAATTAACATCAAAACAAATTTTCAGTATTTATTGGAACTTGCATCAAGAAATTGATTATAATAATAATTTTTTTTTAATAATATTAATTAAATGATATTCTGAAATGAGAGATTGAGATAAGGTCATAAACAATTTAAAAAAAAAGAAGATATTAAAGAAGAAATCTAAAACAGTACAGAAATTTGGTTCACAATATATTTTTAAAACAGGAAGAAAAAGTATAAAATTAGAGACAATACAAAGGGTAAAAACAATTTTGTAGCTGACCAAATTCTAGTATCAACTACACAACTGCCCTTGATTAGAGTATTCTGCAATAAAATGTTTGGATTTACATTGCCACATAGGGAAAAGTATTTAATAAAACTGGACAATAACATTACAGGAAATGTTATTTTATTGTTCCAATGTAAAATGTTGCCTATTCTACTATGAAAAATAAACTAACTTGAGAAATTTTTTTATTTTATTTAAATCAAAGTTAGAGAATAGAGTGTAATAGTAATATAATAAACTGAAATAATGTAAATTGGACTAAAATTTAAGAAACGTGTAACAGATCCTTGATATCATTATTTTGTATAAGTGTACAGATGCATCTTGTTTTATATGTGATCAGAAAATAATTAATTATCGCTTAAATTTAAAATATATAAAATCTTTTACTGAGATTTCAATAATTAGTTTTAAAGGATTATAGAAGTTATAAAATATTTAATGAACTTAAAATAGAAAAAGATTATATTATGAACGTACAAAAGTACAACACTTATAAACAGTTGCTATTTCATTATAGCCACATTTGAAAATAAAGTACATATATTATATCAGTTACAAATGAAAATGTTTAAAGACAGTCCATAATCATAAATAAAATAAGAGACATCGATTTAAACAGAATAAAAATTGTTCAAACCAATATGATTACTCTATTAAATATAATGATTACACTAAAGATAAACTGAAGTATAGATCACATCAACATAAGATAAATTATAAATATAAAAACAAATTATAAGATAAAAATAAATGTTTTAAAGTCCAAATACTTATTTAAATGCAAAAAATAACAATAAATTGAACCAAAAAAAAGAATAAGATATGAAAATAAAGGATTAAACATAGTTTGCTGTATTTAATTAAATCAAGTAATGAGTGACCAATCATTCCTTTAATGTAGGAAAATTACTATTCAAGCCCCTCCCCCTCCCCTCCTAGACTGCATTTAAATATTTTCGTTGAAGGACAAAATTTTCTTTATTTATTTTTTATTTTTATCTGATGTAATTTTGGAATTTTGTACAGGCTGACAATGCGGGATCCTGTGAAAGTTGATTTTTGGTATTAGTTTTTTTAGGTTCTGTTACTGTGTTTGGTGATTGGTTATTTTGTTGTTATATAAAGAGTAAATTTATTTGTGATTTTGTTGTTACATAAATAGTATATTTATATACTATGACACTTCTGGTAATGTAAGGATTCCAATGCAAGGTCATATATATAAACTGGTTCAGCCACTCAGCTGCTACGGTCGAACAAAAATACATACATACATACATACATACATGTATACATAAAAAATACATATAAAAAATTACTACAAAATAAGCTACAATTCAAATGGCACTTATGAAAATTATTCTGAACACATACTTACGTACAAGTTAAAACAGAATAAAGAAAGATTTTATTTTTAATTTGTATTATTAAAAAATTCATCAACAGAATAATATTGTTTTTGTGAAAGTAAATTTTTTAATTGTATAAATTGGTTGGAAGATTTTTCAAATGGTTTGGCAATTTATTAAAAATGACAACGTAATAAGAACTTTTCTCTTAAGCTGATGTATAGCGTTGAATTTCACAAAAACAACAATCTTCTTAGCAAAAATTGCACATTTATAAATCTAAACACAAAGGTAAGTTATTGTATTTAAACATAGGTCAACACGATTCATAGTTATGAGCACAAGATAATGATCTGACAGCCCATTTTTGAAACTTAAAAATGCATTCAGGTTTCTTTGAGAGCCCCAAGAGATGACATTATAATTTATATGAGAATATATGTGGGTATAATAAATATTTAATAACGATAAGTTTAGTGTTTTGTTAGGGTCCTAAAAAGCAAATTAGTTATCTCTTGATTCTGTTTAAATAAAATCAATTTGACCCCCAATAACTTGTAATTTAATAAAACACTTCAATCTAATAAAAATGGCATTGGAATGGTAATGACATTGGAATCAACCTGAAAATCTTATTTGAAGAAGATAAAAATAATTTTTATTTCTTTACAAAATCTTATTAATCATATATATTGTTAATATGAAATTTTGACAAATTTACAAAATATTAAGAATTAACTGGTATAAATACCAGCTCCAATAGAAACCTGGATCTACTATTATATGAATTCTTGTTCAAAAATACAAAATTCTCCAAGCAAATAATACTTTCCCCATCTTACTTCAGTAAATGACACTATTTTTATTTAATTTACTATTATTAAATAATTTAATATTAATTAATCACCTCTATGGAAAGAAGAAAGTGTGTTCACTAACAGAATCAACATGAGTAATAAAAATAAGCTAATTTTTATGAAATAAAAATTTAGTACTGAGGATGATCATTTATGTGAAATACTCTTATTATTTTTAAAATCTCTTAATACACTGAAGCGACAAGAAAACAATGACAAAAACATCAGTAAAGATATTGGCCCATCATTTCTAGTACGGAGATCATATACTTTCCTTAACCCTTTGGACTCCAACAAAATTTTTCTTACGTGTCCGCATGGCTCGTATGGTCTGCACCCACTTGTCATACCAATGACAGCACACACCCTAAACAAATTGGACCCTATTGGCAGAACACCATGGACTGCAATGCAGGACACAGGAGTGCAAAGGATTAAGTCAATTACCACCCAAACAGAAAACTTCTTTCAAATGATAATCACACAACAAATCGTCACCACGAACAATAATGGCAAACATCTAAAAAAAAAATATTTTGCTGGTAAAGTTACATTGCTCACATATAAAAAATTCAAACAATGAAATAAACAAATATTAAGGTTCAACAATAAAAAAAATAAAATATAATCATAATTTAAAGAAACGGATTGGTAATTTGAATAAGGGAATAGAATAGTTTGAACAGCTACTCCCATTTATGCGATACAAATCTTAGAAATTAGTTTAAAATAAGTTACACCATAATTACAATTTAAATCAAATAAAACAAGTTATATCTTTACCTGTAGGGCAACAACAAGGCGTGGTTTTTGAATAGCATTTGTTGATCCATCTCCAAGTTGGCCTTCATCATTGTCTCCCCAAGTAAACACTTCACCTTGTTCACTACATGCGACACAGTGTAATGAACCTATATAAAATACTAAGATATAATCTACTTCAAACAATGATCATTATTTTTATTTCTAGAACACATATAAGCAACAATTTGCCATTTTTAATGTAGAAAATGCAGGCTAAGACCAACTTCAATCTATTGAAACAACCATAGGCCTACAAATATTTTTTTCATATAAAAAGTATAAGTTTCCTTTTCAGTTAATATTTTTACCATTAGACAAAAGTAATAAATTATTTGATGGACTAGAAGTAATTTAAAAAATTTACTTTAAATAGCTGACATAAGAAATTAGTAAACTATCCAAGAAATGCTCTGTTCAGAGAATGATTTCTGTGACAATTTAACTATTAACCGTGTTATTATTGCACTACCAAAAAATAAAACAGAATAGAGTAAAAGGTTTATCTCAATAAATACTGAACAACAATGACTATATAAACCAAATGTAATTTTCAATAAATAAATTATATATAATACCAATATATCAATATATAATACCAATAATTAAGGTAAAGAATTATATTTCTATAAGTAGGTACGCTAAATAAAGAAATGTATCTTATTTATTTTTAGTATTTTTATATCTTTTCAAAACTGGACTGCTTTTTTATACAATGATCTATTAGATGTTTAAAGATACCTAACATGGTAGAGTTTATTATATTTTTTATAATTAGAAATAACAACAGAAAAATAAGAACAGTAGAAAAAATACTTAATTTAAAAATATAGTAACTATCATTAATAAACCACCAAAATGATTTTGAATAAGATAAGCTTATTAAATAAAATCTTATTAAATTTAAGTTTATATTTAAACTTATTAAATTGGTTGTAATCAATCATACTACTAAATAATATTTTGCATGTCATTGGTTTGATATTGTTGTGTGTTATTGGTGTGAGGTAGCACACAGAGTTTTACTGATACAATTTATTTATTCTAGGATAACTTACTATTAACAAAATAAGTAAATTATAAATTAAAAATACAATTCTGATTTTACTGTGAACTTCACAACAGCTAATTAAAATGAATACAAAGTTAACAAGAGATAGACACTTTGAATGCTCTCACACACCAAGTCAAATGACCACACATTTATCACAGTGTACCAAAGTTTGCTGGTACTCCAGGCCTAGGGGTTGACCTGTACTAACAGCCGCCAATCTATCTTTTATTTGTTCAAGCATTTCAAGCTGTTTCTATTGTCCGAACCCTCTACACTATTTTAGGAAGAATTCTGTGTTGTTGTTTCTGGATTTTTCTTTTTCAATCTATTAGTCTCCTTATGTTCTTCATTTTCTCTTTCTTTCTTATTCTGGCACTTTCTATTACTAATAGCTTCTACCATTACAATATGTTTGTAAGATAATTGATTTACTTTAGAAATAAATATGGTGAGGATAAACGTTTCAAATATTTGGCAGAATAGTGAAAATTTATAATGAAGAGATTTTTTGTATAATTACAATAGAAAAATGATTAAAAAATCTATAAGAAGTAAATAAATAATGTAGAACAGGGTGAAGGGATCTAACTGATGATGCTTTTCATGAAAAGCATCATGAAAGTAACATTCATGAAAACATTAAAATGTATACCTGTAGCAATGCTGATTATCTTTTTGCCTTGCAAAGCAGCAACCTTACGGGGTCTTCTTACGTGATCATCTGAACCATGTCCCAATCTGTGATAATCTCCTTTTCCCCTACGGAAAAATTTTTTAAATATCAAAAAATTGAAGGAATATTTTTCTAAGTGAAGAACTAGACAGGTTATTATCCCCCAGACAACATGATCAATAAAATACAACACTGTTCTCAACTATGAAAAATCTTAATAAAACTTTTAGAAATGAGCATGGAGAATAACAAAACCAATATTCAAAATATACAACACAAAAATAAAGTACTTTTTAAATGTGTAAACAATAATGAACTGGATGCGTTCCAATACCATTGCATACCACAATGCATGCACTACTCTGCAAGTAAATTTTAAGAGTTGTAAAGACATCCAGTAATAAGAAAATTTTTGAAGTTAAATGTTAATGAAAGTGAAATACTTATCGCTAATTAAACTTAAATAATAAGATCTAATTAAATTTAAATAATAAGATGTTAACTGGAAAAGATTAAAAAATGAAAATGGAATTTATAAAAATCAAAATTTAATAACAAAATAAATCTGAAAATTAATTTGGAAATTCAATATCCAAGTAAGATACTTATAAAATTGTAGTCATCATTATAGTACAGATAATCTACTTAATCAAAATGGCTTTTAAGTTTTGAAGCATTTAACCATTTTGGATAATCTCAACTTATAATTTTAGGTATAGTTCCCTATTTTACACTGTTATACATTAATCCTAGTAGAATTGTTTATCCCTAATTATTTTCTTTTGTTTTAATCTTAAAATTACTACCAAAACAGATTTTAACATCTATGTAAAAATAACTATATAAAGTACTGCTTTATAATAAAATAATTACATCTTCATGAAGAATAAACATACTAACAGAACAATCTCTTTTTACAAATCAGTGCAATGTCAGAGTTTTTCTGTTACATAGGAATTTAAATTTACATTCCATATATAGGCGGCAAATTCAAAATAGACCTAATTTAAAAACAAGCATCATATATAGCAATGAAAAGCACTAAGTAATATTTAAAGGTTGTGATGTTTGATTCAGCTTTCTAATAGGATGCACAGAAACATACTGAAACATGCATGTGCATCAGCATGTTCTTTTTAAATATAATACACACATTTAGAAACAGCAATCAGTTATTAACTATCAATGCATTAGCTCAAAATAATTTTTCTAGTTTCCTATTCTGATGCTAGTGATATGAATTTGAACCATTTAAATAACACTGAACAGAATATTGTAAAACGTTAAATCTGTTTTCAAATATCCTGGAAAGATATATTTTTTATGTACGTTTTCAAATTTAAAAACGTAATTTCATGATTACTTTTGCTGTGACCAAATAAGTCGCAGCATCTTAATCTTTAATATTTTCTGATAAAAAGCTAAATACTTACATTAGTTCGATAAACTACTTTAATAGCATTCACTTTTTTCATTATATTAATTTAAAAGTTGTGTAAAATGAAACGTCCTTTAGTGTTATAACCAGCATTTTTCAGCACATCAATTTTTATGGCACTTTTCACAAGCTGATTAATACCTACACTTATCTTCAGACTGTAAATTATAATCAGAAAAAGGCCGATTAAAATACTCTGACTTTAATTTTGGATGGAACTTTTCTATAGAATATTAAGGTTAAACACAGACCACTCATTCTTAAAAAATCTACTAATTTCTTGATCTCCTTCACCTGTCCAATTTCTTAATGGGTTCATCTTTTTTCCCATTTATAAAAGAATCAAGTTGACATTTTTTTTTAATTTCTTATCTTTAGACAGTATATTTTATGCATGTTTTTGATCTATCCTCATTTTTCTTACACTCGCCATCTCATAATAAGGATTCATACAATACACTGGAAGTCGTTTCAATACCTTCGTACTTATGTTTAATTATATTTGCAGTTCTTATGCTTATTTAATTTACATTATTTACTTCTTTTTACATTTTGTTGTATTTTCTTTCATAATAATTAGCATAATTATAAATATCCAGTTTTGTCTTCTTCTTTTTCTTGACTGTATCACTCTATGGGCACTATCTGGATTAATCTGCATATAACTGACACATTGACATAATAATTATTTTTTCTTTTGTAAATAGAATACAATCAATTTCATTTTCTGATTCACTATTTGTGCTTTCAAAGTTAATATTTTCTAGAATTATTCATTTTGAAGAAAGTACTGATTTCTCTTACAAGAAACCTAGAGTTATTTTTTAGTGTAAGTGTCTGACTTCCAACCCAAGCTTCCTTATACAGTTGTAGTTAATTAAATTAATTTTATTATTTTGAATTAATTTTATTATTTGCATTAACTTCAAAATTGCCAATTATGTTGAATTCTAAATTAGATGGGTTTGAATAGTCTGTTAAAGAGTTTATTTTAACTTTACTACTTCATTATCTTCACAAGTAAGAATATAAAATTGTATTTTTTACTTGACAGTTTCTTCTTTTGACTGTAAATGTTGCTAATTTTTGGAAAGAAAGATAAAGTGAGGCAGTTTTACTTTAATTTCTGCCATTATAAAGTAAGATTTTTTTAAAATGGGTCAATTTTTTAAAATGTTATTACTTGTAAAATATAAATAACATATTTTTAAATTTTATTAAAACTAATATACAAAGGCTAACCATGTATAAACACTTCCAGAACGCATCAAAGCAACTGAAAATTGTGAACCGCACTCAACTTTAATAACACCAAGTCCAGCAAGAGAATCTATTTTCATAGGCACCTATAAAAATCAATAAAAGATCTCAAATTAAAATTAATATAAAACAAAACATAAAATATTGTAACCCTAAATATTCTCTCATAATAACATGTTATTTTAGAAAAAAGTCTTGAATATTCAGTAATAAATATTACTATCATAAATTCTTATACCTAAAGAGAATTAGAAACTACTGTAAAATAAGAAATTAGTAAAACATACTAAGTAATCATTATTTTCTTTTTACGTATTATAAAAACATGCACAAAGGTAAATCTACCCTTGCCCTTAAATGTAACAGAAAAATATCAAAAATTATCATTTTGATCTATTCTAACAATTTTGGATTTTTATTAAGGGTGACCAGATAAATTGATTCCACAAATGATGAAATCCAAAAAATTGCTAACTAAAACCCCTATTCATATAATGTCTAGTTTTTCCACAATGACTACACCTAATCTAGACAATCAGATGGCTAACAAATAAAACAGAATAAATAATGTTGATATATTTGGAAAATACTCATATTAAATTAAAACAATGTAAACATCGTACTACCTTTTGATATATTTAGGAAAAAAAACAAACAAAAAAGAATAAAATAAATAGAATCTAGTATTGACAATGATTTTTCAATTTAGTATGTTAAAACGTATTTTGATATTTGAGTCAGAAGCACAAATGAAAAATTCGTTTTTATTTTAAGGCTGATTTTACTTTTATGTAATACAGATGAAAACATACAAATAATAGCAGGAAGAAAAAAGGGAATATAGTATGAAATATTGCTATAAATAAATAATACATGCTGGGAAAACAGAGAAATACTTAGTTTGGGACATTCAAAATACATACATAAGTAGGTAGAACAGTTCAAAAACAGTCAAACCTCAATGACTGACGAGCAACATCCTGACCGGCCAGTTGAAGTGTCAATTCCTTCGCTTGAAATCTGCAGTGACGACATTATTCATGAAGACTGACATATTAGAGTATAACGTATAGCAAAACCAGTTGCAGTAAGTGTTGGCACAATTCATAACATTATCGGTAACAAGCTGAAGTATAGCAAAACAAGTGCAAAGTGCATCCTGAAAGAGTTAATGCAACAACACAAGAAAACAAGACTCAGTGTGGACAGATTTGAAAGAACTCTATGAAAGGGAAGGTGACCTTTTCTAAACAAGTTATACCAAAATAATGAAACAACTACAAGACATTATCAACAAGAACCTTCATTACCAATGTTTGTATTTTTATTAATTAAAAGACAAAGTATGAGAAAAAATACACAAGTCATCAAGAAGAAAAAATGTACACACCAATTTAGGTTTAAGCTGATCTTCAGAATCTCCATGTCCAAGTCGACCATAGCGACCTTTACCCCAAGTATAAAGCTCACCATGTGATGTAATAGCAGCTGAACCTCCACAAGCAATTTCAATCATTTCTTTGCCACGCAGAGTCTCTATCAAGCAAGGACGGTCACACATACTAAAACACAGTAAAAAAAAGTCAATGGTTCTGGAAATTAGAATTTTACATCACCAAAAATCAGTATTTATAAATTCATTCATAATTTTTACTACAAGCAATTCATTTAAAAAATTTTATAACTAACAACATTTTGAAGAAAAACAATAATAAATGTTAAACAGACAGTTAACAGAAATTAAAAATGTGATAGGAAAATTAAAATAAAACAAACCTACGATCTCTATGACCCAACTTTCCATCATCCCCTTCACCCCAAGAATAAACTTCACCATCTGCAGTCAATGCCAAGCAATGTTTACCTCCAGAATTCACAGCAACCTACAAAAAAAATTTATATGTATAGTTGCCCCAGCGAATCTATGAGTTTAAAATGTCATGTGCTGACATCTCATTATATTATTGTTTTCCAAAACATTATTTTTGCACGTAATTATTATTATTTTTTTTTAATTTTTGACTTACAAACAATACATTTATGTTGCTGTGTGTTCACTTCTTTCCACTTGAGTTGATTACATGTATAAAAATGCTTAATGAATCAATCTTGTAAACAATGACAATTCCTTAACCAATGACTAATGCTCAGATTGGTATTATGTACAGGCCTATAAAAATTTATACATGCAGTTAGAAATGATGTTGTCTTTTGTCATGATTTTATTTAGATCTGTCATTCATATTACACAATGTGTGTATAAAGAAATAAACTTTAGTCTAGTTTATATCGTGTTCAATGAAGGCATTTGGATAGCGTTTTTGTGCAGTCATATTATTTTATAATTACTCATTGTTTTTTGAAAATTTTTTGTAACATATTATTTTTTGTTTGTGTGGTATTAGTGCAGTTTGTTACGGTAGAATTTAAATCCACAGTTAAGAAAAAAAAACTTAGGAGTCAAGCACGTGAAATTATCAATAATGTTTATGATTTCATGAAAAAAGAAGCTCTAAAAGCAGGTAAATTAACTGATGACAAACATATAACTGACATTCAAAAATGTGAAAAAAGAACTTCTGCTCCTTGTGGAATATCAAGAACACAAATTCAAAAACTCAGAAGAGAAAAAACAGACATGATTCTTCAATCATCATCCCAACATGTTCTTTCAGCAAAAAAGTATAAACAACATTTGAAACCTGTCAGTGGACTGGACAGTTTTGATTTAGGTGTAGTTAAAAGAATAGTTAGTTAATGAATTTCATTCAAAGAAGAATGAATAACGTCCTTTAAAAAAAGCAAGAACTTCAGTCGCCTATTGATTTTAAAGGCAGAGAATGAACTTAAGCTGTTATTTTGAAAGAGTTAGGTTTCAAATGGGGTAAAATTGAAAATAACAGGGCACTTTTAATTGAGAAATCCAATATCAGGTGGAAGAGAATTGAATATTTGCAGGCAATGGCTAAGTGCAGACAAAGCAATGCTACAATTGTTTATTTGGATGAAACATACATTTTAAGTTTGCATTGTATGACAGTCATGGTCTGATGGTATTGTTGAGGGACTTCATGTGCTGATTAATAAAGGTGAACGTTTAATAGCAATTCATGCTGTAGGAGAAATCAGTTTTATTCCAAATGTATTACAAACTTGTAAAGCCAGTTCAAAAAGTGGCAACTGCCATGACAACATGAATACAGACAATTTCATGAAATGGGCACATCAAAAATTGATTCCAAATCTTCCACCAATGTCTGTTAATACAGACATTGGTGGAATACATCAATACAGGTATTGATAAAGCGCCAAATTCTAACTAGAAGAAAAGATATGACCCATATCCAAAAGATATGAAAAAACCCATATTCCATATAGTTAAAAAATGCTGAAATTACAATCATATGAATTAGTGAAGTTACATAAAATTAAAGTACAAAAATATCACGGATGAATTTTTGAAAAAACATGGGCATCGTGTTTTTAGACTCTTGATTTGAATCTGAATGAGGTGGTATGGTCAGCCGTTAAAAAACATGTGGTGAGTCATAACACAACATTTTCTCTCACAAATGTTAAAAAAATTAACTACGGAGAAAATTAATTTCATGAATGAAGATGACTGGAAACCCTATTGTGAAAATGTAAAAAATGTTGAAAAAGAGCACGTAAAAATGGAACCACTGATAGATGAAATGACAGAACATTGTATTATACATGTAGACTCTGATAGTGAAAGTGAAAATGAAAGTGACAGTGATAGTGATTCGTTTAGTGAGGATAGTAAACTTGCTACAAGTTTGAATTAGATGCATGAAGAAATTTAAGTAAGCTTTTGTTTATTATTAAAAATTAATAATTTACTACAAATAAAGGTTATAAAAGAATTAATTACGTATTGTTTATAATTAGTAATGATTATAATGATTTCATACTTTTAATAATGATATTGTTTCTTGTTCTCAATTTTTAACCCAATGGCTAAATGTTTTTTTTTCAAATTTTTCAATGATCATGTTGAAAAAGTAATTTCTAGTAAACAGAAGTAATAACTAAAAGGGTAAAGTTATACATTACAACTTCAACACAGGTACAAGTCATTTAATATACAGTAATTGGCAGTAAAGACTTGGTGAGACTTGGTGAGTGCACATTGGCAGTGCTTGGTGTACAACATGTGGCGTGGCAAAGGTACATACTGCCAAGTAGTAATTGCTGTCTTTTTGTTCTTCATGTTTATTTAATTTTAATTAGTCAGACAACTATCACCAGCACCACGGTACTTAAGACACAGTCTAATACTTATTCATTTGTTACCAGTACATGAGTGCTATACTTATTGGGGTGATTTTTTGTGCCATGAATATACTTTTTATAATAGATGTAAACAAAAATATTTTTGATGCAATATTATTTTGAAATCCAAAAAAAAACTTTAAATTTAACTAGAAGTAATGATTATAATGAGTGCAGGTACTTAACAAATAATTTGGTGAAATGTTAACAACCTTGAATTCTAACAAAGTACAAAATTGGGAATATAAAAATTAATAACAAATCATAACAGTAATAATAATAAAAGTACAAATCTTAATATCAAGCTGTTCTTGTAAATTAATTTTCTTGCCAAATCTGTACAGACCTTTAATTTAATTAAAATCTTTGCTATTTAATATTTTATTCATAACAGTTTAACTGATAAATATTCCATAGTAATGTGCTTTAAGAGTTGCTGAATGTCAAGTTGCACCAAGATGCACAATATCATGGATCCAAATTAATAAATAAGGTTTCTTTACAACTAAGGTTAACTAGACAAATACACTAAAATTTACTTTATGTATTTGAATATTAAATATAATCCTAAATTCAAATAAATAAAGACATCAAATAAAATAATGTGGATTATAATAAGTTGTAAAATCTGTGATACAACCAGCTTGATAAAAAAAAGTTCAAGAATGATAAAATCATATTTTAAGTTTACTTTATTTATGTGTACAGAATATTAAACCAAATCTAGTTTGGGGTGGTAATTTATTGGAACTGTACTTTTTTCCACTTTCAGCACAATTAAACATTAGCAAATGACAACCATAATCTCTGATTACACAAACCAGGAAATTAGTGAGTTTTCTGGAGATGTCTGAGCAAATCACCTATTTACTTGATGGGACAACTGCATACTCTTTCCCAATTATTTACATAATTGTACACAATCAACTTAAACATTAATCAATTCTTTCTACATCCTTACCTCTATTTTAAATACTTAAAGCACATAATATTCCTGCCTCACTGAAAGTTTATTTTTCAAAAGCATTAGTTAGCATCTGATTTTTTTTCTGCGGCAAGTTTGTTAAGTTTAAAGAAAAGTATGACGAAGATCTTCCATTTCTTAACATCAATCATTCAAATCAGAGGAGATACAAAACAAAAAACAATGAAAAATATACAACCATAAAAACACCACTTGTACAATAATTCAAAAATGATCTTGGTTATGTAAATTTACCTTTTTAATAAATACATTTTGTAATGATTCAATCAATGTCGGTGTTAAAACAGTGTCAGTTCCACCAATACCTAAACGACCACCAGCACCATAGCCTGTATAACAAACAAGATATTTTAAAATAAATAAACAGCAAAATTACCTACTGCTTTATTTGATTGATTTATTTTTATTTCATTGTTTTGATTGATTTTTCCTTTATATCTAGTGTACCTTCATCCATAGATTATAATAATGTAATAATTTATGAAAGAATAAATACAATTAAATAACAAATATCTAATGAAAATCAATAAATAAATATGCATATATATATATACGTACATATACATATATATTAAAACAAAACCTTTTAGAGAATAGATATATAGTACTTCATTAAGTCACACAGTCTAAAAGATGCCGATCCTACACTTATGTTTATTTTACATGTTCCTAGCAAGGCAGATATTTTGCTGAGGCTGTATCAGACAAGGTCAAAACACACAGACTACATGATGCATTATCCTTCAATCTGTGTTAGTAGTTTTCTACCAGTACAACAGATTTACCATTTTCATGCCTGGTATATATTTATTATGTAACTCATTTAATCATTAAGTCTTATTCTGAATGCTAGAAGTATTTAATGAGCAATTTTCCCAATTATGCAGTATCAAATAAATCAAATATTTTTCATTTATTGGCTAAATTTTGTGAAACAGAAAATGAGCTGATTTTAAACATAGTGGCCATATATCAGTATTACGTGAAGATAATTTTTTGCAAAACATTAATCAGTTGCTTTTACAGTCTCTAGGAAAGTCGCTAAAGAAACTTTCTCAATAGTCTGGACATCTGGTTGCGGTTGTTAACAAGGATAGAAATATACTCAAATTAAACTCATAAGGAAGAACTTATAGAACCTGACTTCTCTACTGTATGGGTTGTATGGGCTGTAGAGCTTAAGTTTGAGAATAAGGCGGCCATAAGGCCTTACAAATGATTCTATTTCTGAAAACCTCTTGCAGTAATTTCATGGACTGCCTTGGCTGTATGCTCAGTCGCACTGTCTTGTTTAATCTGAGCATTAACTTTGTCCTTGGTTAGCTCTCCCACAACTGATGAATGACTTCACAATAATGAACTGTATTGCTTCCATGAAGAATATTGGGTTACCTATTCTTTTTTCAGATACTACAATCTGGTCCTCAATCTTTTGGTCATGTAAATTCAAGAACCACATGAAACCATTTACCCAAATTTAATTCTCTTTCCAAAGACTGTGGCAGATAAACTTTAAACCGCTTTTAATTTATATAGGATGAGACTGAGCTTCTTATGAACTGCCTTGTGTGCAGTTGCAACACTAATAGATTCTGTAGGGCCGACTTTCTCAAAGGACTCGTTGGGACTACATTGCATAGCAGCTAGGTCTTGAAGTTTTTCTTTGAGTATTGATAGTCTGCTACTTCACCCAATCAGTCCTTTACCGATCCTGTCTCCTAAAATTTCTTGATTAGTGTACTTACACTATGTCAATTAGAAACTAGTGTACCTGGAAATCTAAAGGAAAACTGGTCTTTCATTATCTATGTGTACCCACTATGCTCATGGAAGACTTATTCAATGAGAAATAATCACTGTTCTAAAGTTAATAACATTTTTATGATCGAAGGGGATGATCACACAATGTACAACAAAGAACCAGACATACTTCTCATCTCAAGGTTGGCATCCTGCCCCGCATAAGCAAAGCACACAACACAGGATTACCAACCTCTTAAAAAAAAACTACTTACAGGGACATGGAATACAATCCCTCATGATACAATAGTGTTTATATAGGTGTATAGCTACTTTTCAAAGGGACTATATTAATGATTACCATGATAACTCAGCAAAATCATAAAATATTCTCACGGAAAGAAATGTTTATTTTATCTATGCCAATGAATTAAATTTTTTACTAACTTGTAAACAGCTACATTTTGACATGATATGCATTTTCATTTTCCTTCATTTATTTTATCATAACGCATACAAATGAACATATGTATTAATATGTTTATTACACTGTACACAATAATAATAAATAAATCTCTGGAAGAGATCTGACAGTATTTAAGATTCAGCTGGATAGTTAAAACTCCATACAATTCAGGTAATAACAAGGATCAGGCAATAACAAGGATTATCAGATGGCTATTTAAAAAATAATCAAATCAATATTCTGCAGGATTTAGATGAGCCAGTCAATAAAATATTGCTGTTCAGTAAGTCACAGCCTGAGTATCTTATGATGTCTCTTGACCTTGCAAGAGGTGGATGATAGAACACTGTCAAAAGGTAAGCAATTCACAGGTGACGATAGACTTAAGAATGCTGTAAATCAGTGGATAAATGGACTAACGACAGAAAAACACGATAAGGGTATATTGAAGCTAGTTTATTGCTATAATAAATGTCTTAATTCATGTGGTGATTATATACAAAAGTAGTGTAAGATATGTAGTCTAAGAGAAATAAAGAATATTTATTAAGTTTGCAGATTAGATTTTTTTAATAAAGAAATGGTCTTTACTTTAGAGATAAGCTTGAGGTATTTTCTTTTGTTAGTTGTTTTGTAGTTTCTCTGTGGGCATAGTATCTTCCTTACCTTTCATTCTTTTTCCTTATTCTTCCTTCTTCCTTTTTGAAAGAAATTGAAAGAGATGATATTTTTCAGAGGTGAATTATTATTATAAACATATAAATACAATTAAATAATATTGAAAAATGAAATATTTAATTAATTTGCATTAGAACAAAACAGTACGATTTGATCATCCTATGAAAATTTATCATCTAACAATAACAAGAAATTTCATGCTACAGGCATCAGAAGTAATCATTACCATTAATGAAACATCTAACTATGCAATTCACAATGTTTCGTTTACTTGAGAAGCACAGTGCAAGTTTTATCTGCATTTAAAATTAAATAATTGTATTATTTAAGGTTCTTTAAAAAAAAATCACAATGTCTTTCAAAAAGGAAGGAAAGGTCCATGGATAAGGGAAATTTTAATCATCAACTTAAATTGTAATTAAAGTTTTTAAATGTAGCTTTTTCTAAACAATGGGCTTATAGTCTGATCTCAGTAACTTACCCTGCTCACAGGTTGCTAGAATATGTTATATGACTGATTAATAAATCAGATTAAAAATTTATTTATTTATGAATATGGACTAGACCTAAATGTTATATACACTGTTTCAATGCAATGAATGTAATATTAATTATCTACATTCAGGATCCATTTAAGAGAAAACTTTAAATCTCTTTTTAGTCTAATTATTCCATTAGATCCAGCGATGTAGAATTACTAACAGAAATAAATAGACTGATGGATATTTAATTTTAGAATTCATTTTCAGTTAATCACCTGAGATTTAAATTAAAATGTAAGACAGATTCACTATTCTTCTTTACATCAAAAAAACAAATACATGTAAATGGTTCTTTTGATGTTAGGTTAGACAGTCCATTTGTTTATAATACACTCTATTTAATGATATAATGAAATAGCTCATTAACTAAAACAATAAAATTAAATCTAAGCATTCCATTTGTTATAAATCTGAACACTATAACATATAGAAAATATAATTCATAGCTGACCTTTGACTAATAAAATTTAATAATTTTTTTAAAAACAAATCACGATCAGTGATGTTGGTCAGTATGATTTATATAAGATGATTGAATGAATAATTAAATTCTTTCCTTTGTACCACTGATTAACTATTTAAAAGACAAAAGTTGGCTGACGGAGTGATCAGTTGAATGAAAAATGGTTAAGAAAGAGACTACTGTAGTGTATTATAATGTAGAAGGCAGGTCTTCTTCATAATACATTCTTGAACTAAAAAAGTCATAAAAAATGAAATTTTCATAACAGTGAATTTTTTTTCCTAAAAGTTAAGTAAACAACAAAATACCCAATACAGTAAGCCAAAGAATTAAACACATTTTGACCACAGATTCAACTTTTTGAATAAAACTTTCCTTTAACACATTTTAATTTTAACTTTAAGTGGTTTTTCATGTTACACATGGTACGAGAGGTTATCTCTAAAGTAAAGACCGTTTCATTGTAAAAAAATCTCAAAAATTCTTTCAATCTCTCAAACAATCGGAAGGAGCTAAGTCTGGCCTATGTGGTGGGTGATTGTAAATTTCCCATCCAATGTTCTCAGTAAATCACATGTCGGACCCGCAAAATGTGGACATGCATTATTGTGCAGCAGGACGATGCCATCGGTCAGCTGCCCAGATCACTGATTTTGAATGGTGTGCTATAACTTAGGTACAGTTTTGCAGTAAGCTTCTGCATTTATAGTCATTCCACATGGCATAAAATCAATCAGCAGTATGCCAAACTGATCCCAAAAGAATGTGACCATCAGTTTGTGTCCAAATGGCTGTGGCTTGACCTTTGTTGGTTTGGTTGGTGATTGAGGATGATGTCATTCACTTGACTGCCATTTTCACTCTGGCATGTAATACAAAACGCATGTTTCATTGCCAGTAACAATTAAATTAAGCAACTCATAACCTTTTTCTGTGTAGTGCATCAAAAATTCTGAAGCAGATCCCGTTCAGATTTTTTTGTGATGTTCCGTTAATATGTTCGGCACCCAACATGCACAAACCTTTCTGAAACCTAAATGATCATGAGCAATGCGACCAATAACAGCTCTTAAAACACCAGGAAAAAGAAGGACCAGGTCAGTAATCGTTGCGATGATCTTTTCTGATTTCATCATCGACGCGTTTCAACAAGTCCGCTGTGATTATCAAGGGCCTCCCCGAATGTTCCTCATCATGCACATTAATTCTGTTATTTCTAAACCGTTTACACCACTTTCAGACATTTCATTCATTCATTAGACTTATCACCATACACAGCAACCAACTGTCATGAATTTCAGCCGGCTTAATATTTTGACAGTTCAAAAACATATGACTCCACGTATTTCACAGTCTGCGGCAATATCGATTTTGCTTTTATTTTATAATGTAATAACTCAAACATAATCAAAGATACTACAACATGACAATTTACAGAAACATTGCAGTGTGTACATTACTAGCATGGCCATGAACAATACAGGTTCGCCAAAAAGGAGAGAAATTTCCCAGCAATCTTTACTTTAGAGATATCCCTCGTAAATAAATACATGAAGACAATAAAGACTGACAACCTCCTGATAAAAAGCTGCACAACGTAAATAATTTTTATACCCACCTAAAATAAAAAAACTAAGAATTTTTTTAATAATAACCAGTAATATGTATTGTACCCCAGCACAAAATGTAGCTGGAAGTTGAGTTCGATGAATTAACGCTGCTGCAACTCTCATAGCTAAACAGTAGCGTTGAAACCAAGACCATTTGTGCCGGTCAGCACAATATGATGTAGCATCCACATTCAGATCACAAGCAAGTGCTACCAATGCCTAAAAAGTATATAACACATATTTTATAAATTTAATCAATAGAAAGTTTAATATTTATAGAAGTACAACATTTTTTACTTCCTTGTACAGTAAAGGAAATATTGTGATTTTGAAAAATTTTGGTTTTCAGACTTCAACAGAAATATCCATTTTGACCATCCCTGAATCCATTTGAGTAGTTTTGGCATGATGTCAGTACGTATAAATGTATCTTACATAACTCAAAAACAATTAGCCGTAGGATATTCAAATTTTGTTTTTTGTAACTATTATAATATCTAGTTGTGCACCTCCTCTTTTGACTGGACCAAAAGTGTTCAAAATAGCCCAAAATCCAAACAATTTGGATTTTTGACTTTTTCTTAACTGTAGCAATAAGCCATCACTGAGAGCTTTTCAATGATATAGTGGTACTTATTTTTATTGGTTCCCGAGTTATAGCCAAATAAAATTTTAATTAATGAAATATTTAGATCTTACAAGAGGAAGGCACGTCGGTCCAAATTTGACTATCACCTTTTTTTTAACTTTTTTAAATTTAAATGTATTGATTTATTACTAATTATTAACCTCATATTGTAAAAAGATTAAGAAACACATTGTAAAAAATGTGTATATGTAATTTTATAGCTGTATAAAGAAGTCATGTGGTATCCACATGAGATCTTTTTAATATTTATATAACATGTTTACCTTAAAAAAAGGACTGTGTATAAGATGTTTTCCACCCTTGACAGCAGGATCTTCATATTCATACTGACGTAATAATGCTTGAGGTAAACTATGTAATAAATTTGCTAAAGATGAATCAACTCGATCTGTTTGAAGAAATGCAGGTATATCAAGAAGTTTTCCAAGTGGTGAACACATCAACTCTCTTAATTTTTCCAAACACCACATTCGTTCCGCAGCACCTGAGAAATAAATGATAAACTCATTAATTGTTATCAAATCAGCAATTAGGGATAGACAGATTGGGAAGTTTGAGGAGAGTCTTGGCCTCAATCTTAATGTTATTTGGCTGAAAACATAAAACGTTTAAAAAAGTAAACAAAAAATAAAACTTTTTCATCTCTTACAATTTTAAGTTTTGGAATCAAATTATTAAAAAAACAATTACCAATAACTTGCTAACACTCAATTTGGCAATGACTTTAAAAACTCTAAATTAAAAAGCATTTTTACTTTTTGATGCAGTTTTCTTCAGTTTTATTTTATGAAAAATTGTATTTTACTTTTTTTCAGTTCTACCCAAATTACAGACACACCTTCTTTTGGCAAAATCTCAGAAAAATATTCTTATCAATTAAGACATCTTATGTTATAATTATGAGGCTTTGTTTTTTCACCTTAATGTAACAAACAAATTTCACTAATAAAGTGAAACAAATTCATATATATTTGTATGCAGTGCATTATTTCACTGTTGCAAAACTATCTTACCCCTCTTGAAATATTAATTACAGTCCTTATACAGCATTTCTATAAAAATAGAAAAAAGTTACTGTATTCCTGTAACTGATTTATAAAACTGAATTTTGAAGTTAAGCTGCTAATAGGTGTATAAGAACTAAGTATTTCATCCAGAAAAAGGGCAATCAAGTGATTTTTGGTTTGAAATGTAATAGATATTGAAGACAAATTTAAAAAAAATTGTTTATTATCTTTACTATGTTTATGAATGTATCACACTTTTTATGAAAGAGAGAAATCAATTTCAACTAAATTCAGATCTTCATGAGCATATCATGTTATCTTATGGATGCATATAATATGGTCATAAATTAAGTACTTTATACTCATTCAGAAATTGGTTGTATAAAACTGACTTATCAGTAAAGTAGGGTAATACTTATTTAAGTAAGAATCCATCATAAAAAATTTGTTTCTTAAAAATGTTTTTGCAGGGAAAACCCTCTACATTTCCTTGAATGGCATTGAGTGTTTAATAATAAGCCTTTATTAAGATGAAAAAATGTAATAATCTAATTCACCAACCCTTAATATTCAGAAGTATGTCAAGAGCATTTTTAAATAAAAAATGTACAATTTAAAACTTGATCATCTAATTAAAAATTTTTTTATACTATTTATTTTGTACTGACTAGACTACATCATGTTTCTTTAGTGTATAATTGTAAATTTATACAAAATAAATACAGTAAATTTATTATGCTATATTATATTTTAAATCAATCTAACAGTGTTCTACATTGTGCACTTACAATTTATGAATAATAATAATAATAATAATATTATTATTATCATTCTTACTTAAAATAAGCAATCCAATGAAGATAGAATTAATTAAAAACATGTAAAAAACCAGACCCTATTTTTCAGCAACATTGTAGATAAAACTTGATTTGAAAAATGCTATGCCATTCAGAACAACAATTCAAAAACTATGTCACGGGAATTTTGATAGAAGTAAATGAGAATTTGTAATCATTAAATCTTTAATTTGAAAGTTTTTCACTCTTGGAAGCAGCAGTGATAGAGACTTATAAACATTATTTTAAAATGAATCTAATCAAATTTTTAAATGTAGGAGGTAATTTTTTTACGTCAGTCATGGAAAAAAAATTTTTTTTAACTTTTTAGTGACACAAGGAAACTATCTCTGAACCTCTTCAGTAACTGGTGACATTGTTCTCATCCTGGAATATACAGATGTTATTACTGATGTTATTTTTTTCCTAATCAAGCAGATATATCTTTAATGTGCAATTTAAAACTGTTTTATAACTGAATTGTGTCTGTTTATTTAGTACATTATTATTATTGTGCGCTTTTGTGTATTGATGCATTTTATAGTGATCAAATTTATTACCTCAATTATTAAAGAGAAGGGCAATGCAGGATGTAATGCAAATGAATTTTGGTGAATATGAAAAAGTCTCAAAAATAGCAACAGAACAAATAATAGACTTCATGAAGAGGAAAAAAAGGTCACAAATTATGGAATGATGACTGAAAAAAATTGAAGCCATAAGAAAATACAAGAACAGGAAGGGTGAAAAAGGTAAGAGGCTCTACAGAAAAATTAATGAATTAAGAAAGGTAACATAAAAAGTAAAGGACAATATGAACAAATATAAAAAAGAAAGCAATAACAGCAACATAGGCTAAGTGGTGGAAAAATATAGGCACTAAAGAATTATACATAGAGTTGGCAAAGAGTTATACAAAGAAGGAGCATACTTAAAATAAAACCAAATGATCTTCCCATAGAAGATACATTTTGAAGTGGAAGAGAGGCTGAAGTAGAAGTAATCTAAACAAGCTATACAAGCAACAAAAGATATGAAGAATAAAATAGCTAAAGGAAGAGATGAGCTGCGAACAGAACTGATTAAATATCTTAATGATAAGATATTATTAGCACTTGTGAAAATATACAATACAATACACAACAGTAAGGTAATGAAAGAAGACTTTTCATGACAGAAGAACAATCATGATTACAATCAAAAAAATGGTGTACTAAAATATCAAGATTACAAAATAATTAATTAAATTTCATGTTCAGTAAAACCTCTATGTATCCTGTATTCTGAACAAAAGTTTGAATAAAAAAAAAAGAGGACTTAGCTACAGGAAAAAGAATAAAGATTTAGGAAAGGAGAAAGGAAAAGGAATAGAATCAGATAATAAGCATTATCGGTGAGAAACATTTATTATATAGAAAGAGATAAAGAAATAAGTGTAATTAATGGAAATATTAAGTAGTCAAAGAGTGGACTGGAGAAAAACAGAAGATTAATTAAAAAATTGTACCTGAATTAGAAAATGGCTATGAAAATAAACAATGCTCAAGCCAAATGGTTTGATCTTAGAACCTTGTCCTATCGCCAACATTATTTAATATGAATTATTGAATATGTATCAAAAATGTACTAAAAGAAGATGAAGGAATCTGTGTATGAGTAAAGTGACAAAGTTGTACTAGGTTTACAGATGATGTAGTGGTTATTTTAGAATATAAAGCACAAAATATTCAACAGGCGACAAAAAAATTAGTAGACCTTTTGATAGAATGTAGCATGAAAATAAACTATAAGAAAACTAATGTATCGATAGAAGAGATTAAGGCAATAAGTAAAGAAGACAATAAGTAATTCTGCACAAAATAAGTTTAATTCGATACCTATCAAATAAGAAGATACCAAATTAAACCTACAGTTACCAAATTAAGAGAAGGTTGCATAATGATATGAGACACAGGGACTATTTAAAGAGAAAAAGAAGGGCTGAAGGTATAGAAGAAATGTGGATGCAGATGAGATTGTAAAATATTAAATGAATAAAGTGAAAAATCAAGAAGTAGTGAACAGAATTAACGATAATAGCTTAATTAAAACAACTCAGATTAGGAAAGCTAACTGGCTGAGATGTGCCTTGACAGAAAGGACTGATTAAAACATTGCTAGAAGGATCAGTAGAAAATATAAATAAAAAGTGGTCGGAGAAGAGTAAAACTTATAGACAATCTAAAAGAAAACAATATTATCAGGATCATAAAAGTTTATGATCCTGGTGGTGAGATAGACATGGTGCAAGGGATCTCCTTCAGGGTTGGTGATGTTACTGGAAATAGAGAACCAATAGAAAGACCATCAATTTATGCGATTCTCTTTTATTTTAAATATAAAATTTAAAGCACATAAGTAACATTTCTCATTTCACTTGCACTAAAGGAAACTGCAGTTTTGTATTTTCTGTAATAATACATAAAATTCATTCATTAACATCTGCAATTACGAGGTCTGTTCAAAAAATACGTAGACTAATGTCATAAAACAAAATGTACATTATTTAGAACCCTTGTCTGGATCCCCTTCAAAGTACTCTCCTCCTCTCCTCCCCGATGCATACACTTTCCCAATCGTGTTTCCACTATTGGAAACAGTCCTGGAATGCTTCTTTTGTGATGTTCTTCAGTTCCTTCATCACATTTGCCTCAATCTTGAGAATTGTCTCAAATCTTCTTCCTTTCAAAGATATTTGAGTTTGGGGAACAAGAAGGAGTCACAAGGAGCGAGCTCAGGTGAGTAGGGTGGATGGTGAAGAACAGTGATCGAGTGTTTGGCCAAAAACTCATGAGTCCTGAGGGCTGAATGGGCTGGAGCGTTGTCGTGATGAAAAAACCAGTCACCACTCTTCCACATTTCTGGCCTTTTCTACCGAATAGCATCCCGCAGATATTTGAGAACTTCAATGTAGTAAGTCTGGTTCACTGTGAAGCCTTGGGGGGAGGTACTCGTGGTAGACTACGCCCTGAGCATGAAAAAAAACTGTCAACATCACCTTCACATTGGAATGAACTTAGCAAGCTTTTTTTGGTCTGGGAGATGTTTCACCCACCCACTGGGACGATTGAACCTTTGTTTCAATATCATAACCGTGTACACCCAAGATTCATCACCAAGAACTTTTCATCTTCGTCTGAATGTTCAAGCAATTCTTGACAAGCCTGGACACAATGGGCTTTTTGGTCATCCGACATCAGGCGTGGAACAAATTTCGCAGCAAAGTGGTGCATCTTCAATTTTTTGGTCAAAATCTCGTAACATGATCCAACTGATATCCCACACTTTTCAGCAAGCTCTCTGATGGTCAGACGTCGATTTGCTTGAACCAGGGTGTTGATTTTGTCTATGTGTGAGTCGTCAGTTGATGTGGAAGGACGTTCAGGATGCTCATTGTCTTCAATCGACTGAAGACCATCTTCAAAAAGGTCCATACCACTTAAAACATGTCGCACGCTTCATAGCAATATTGCCGTAAGATGTCTTGAGCATATCAAAAGTTTCACTTGCAGATTTTCCGAGTTTAACACAAAATTTCACAGCAACTCTTTGCTCATTCAAGTCACTCATTCTAACACCTGCCAAACAAAAAAAACTGTGTTGTAATCAGCTGATCTGTACGAACAAGGCGACGCCAAGCAGATTTGACTGGAATCAACTGGACTCGAACAATTCAAACAGTCTACATATTTCTTGAACAGACCTCATATATTCAGGAATTAGAATTTAAAATGACTTTGAAAATCTGATGTTGGATCTCTAGTTTCCAGAAAAATACTATCCAAATTTAATTTATGCATTACTTCTTAAAGAGAAAACAAACACTTAAAAAATTAAGGAAAATTTATTTTAATTCTCAAGGGAAACTTTATTAATTATTGAAAACTCCATCATTCAACTATTTTTTCTAGTATAGTTTTATAATATCCTCTTTTATCCATCAATAGTTTAGTTCAACATTAAAATTAATCAGTCTATAATATAATTTTTGAACATTGTTTAAAATGGTTAATGAAATGTAGATGAACATGCTAAACATTCTTTGTACTTTTTTTTTTAATAAAAAATACTTAGATGTTTCAAATATATAAAAGAAATTTGTTCTTTTCCTTGTCAACGCTTATTGTAACAAGTACAGAATGTATAAACTGGCATATCTAATACTAGTTCAAGCCTTCTCCCACTACATCAGTCACTCACCTTAATAATGTCCAAATAAGAAGTGCTTACAGTCCTGCACACACTATTATTAAAAAAATGGAGTCAAGCATTCTGAAATTTTAAAACAGACTTCAAGCATAACTTAGAAAAGATTTTTTTATTACAGGCAGCTGTATGTATGACTGAACAAAATCATTTTATGATATAAGAATTTATGAAATTAACATATGATTAGCGATTTTGAGTTATTAAAATCATGAAATAACAAAAATGTACAGCAGAAGCGATAAAAATCTAAGTGTTTAATTGACAAAGAGATTAATTCGAATGCAACATGTGATGGAACTTGTTTGTGTCTACCATTTAAAACTTCAATCAAGGAGAGCAAATTTACGATGGAAACATAGTGACTCTTCTACCAAGAAAAGCAAAAATCTTTCAGCAGGCATGACCATGACCATGGATACTGTACTCTGGGATTCAAAGAGGATTACTTACATGGACTTCATTACCAATGAAGAAACATCAATGTCTCATCCGCAGGTCAATGTTTGTCTTTATATTGCTGATGTATGTGTAAGAATGGTCAGTCTGAACAACTCTCAAATGAGACGATCTGTCACACTCACAATATTGATTTGGTATCTATCATTTATTTTGATCACTGAAGGAATTTTTAAGAAGGCAAAAAACTTCACACTAAAAAAAAATGACATTAAGCTGCAAGCAGCTGGCTTGAGAATCAATCTGAAGATTTCTTTGAGAATCACATAATAATGAAACAAGTGTATTGCACACTTACAAGGTGCAGGGAACAGATTTTGATTATGATGCAAACAAGATGTATAGAAACAAATTCCTGTTTGTATTTGAACTATCCTAATAGGCCAAATACAATCATAAATACAAAATAAAAAATTAAATTTATATAATATGAAGAACTTTTGTGATGCTTTGAGAAAGTACTTTAAATATAGATAAATAAAAACTATTACAGATCAATTAATAATACCTCTTTTGCAATTCAATGCAAGTGATTAACTGGGTTTTAAGCTCATAGCTGCTAAATTGTTTATATAAGAAAATAAATACAAATATTCTGACAATATGAAGAAACAAAATTATAGAGTTGATCAGGAAGACAGCTGATATAAAAACATACTTACCAAGAGAGCTTAATTGTGCACAAGCAGCTAATGCAGCTGCCAATCTTGTAACTAAATTTCTATGAGGAGCAAGAGGTAAGCATGGCTCTAAGAGACACATTACTAATTCCACTGACGGCTGTGACAAAACATCACGATCAGTACCCTGTTGACCGTTTTGTGACATTATTGGATAAACAGTAAAACGCCAACCCCAACCATTGACTGAACCATCTGATGTAAAATTCCATTTTAATTCATCTCCTGTAGAAATATCAACATCAAAATAAATACAAATCAGAATTTAAAAATTGAAAAAAAAAACAATTTCGCTGCAGGTAATTAAATTATCTCTTAATTGAAAATTAATTTTGACACTGCTATTCCAATTCTTATAATAATAATAATTAATCCTTTAACAATCAGTAGTTCTTCAAATGAATTAAAGTTAATACAAATAATAATTAATTAAAATTCTGAAATAAGATTTCCATTGTAAATTATGATTTACTATAACTGTCAATCCATCTTGTAAATGGATGTGATACTTATTTAAATTTTTATTTTGAATTGGTAGGTTTCTCAATCCTTCCCTAGCTGCATACCATTTTAAAAAGCAGATATTAACCACTCTCTTAAAATATTTCATTTTTTAAATTTACAATATAATTTAAAATACTGATATAATTTTACAAGTATAAATATATTTTTTGCATTCAGAAAAAAAGAGTATTTTAGCAATTTACCTTATACATAAGAGAAATATAATAAAGAGAATAAAAATTAAATTACCCGGTATAAGAAGAGGTGCTGACCAGTCACTCCACTCTCGGCCACATTTAACAGCAACCGTTTTACCAGCAGAATCCATTATAGTTAAAGGATCATGCCTCCTTTCTGTTGAACATTGACGGTCAAATTCAACTCTCAACATTTCAGCACCTAAATGAATAAAAATTTACTACAGTATGAAGACTCGATAACTTAGTAAATATAAGTTTGTGATTTACCAAAATAAATTTGTTACTTATTTCAATGTGTTATCAGTTCAGATGAATAAGTTTTTATACTTAAAACATAAATAAGATTTCTTCTGTTCTTCAGAATCTTTTCTTACAGACGTATTGTTTGAAACCTATTACTGATATTACTTAACAGCCTCTCTCAGCTAACTCTTGTTGTTAAACAGGAATTATGAAGTAATGGAATTAGTTATTTTTCTGACTCATTTCCTGTAAGCAGTTGTTATAATATGTCCTTGGAGTCAGTCTCAATTTTTCTTTTGATTGTTGTATGATTAAAGTTGAAAAAGGTTAAGACTACGTGATGTTTTTAATCTAATATCCAGTTTAATAGATAGAGATGAAAAAAAATTAATTTTTTATATGATTACATGAAGATAAAGATATTTAACACCACAAAAATTTTTGAATAACATAATTTTTCATAGTACGAATTCAGAATTAAAATAAAATAATAAAATTTTAAAAATATTAAATAAAAATGTTTTTAATACCTTGTATTTTTACATGTCCGTTAAGTGAAACATCATCAATATATGGATGACTGCTCTCCTGAACAACAGGCTGAGGAGCACAATGAAGGCTACAATTATTATTTATAGCCAAATCTTCTAACTCTGTTACACATAATTCAACCAACATACATGCTACACTGTTGTATTCTCTGGCCATTCCTACACAAAGAAAAATAAAGAAATAAAATTTTAAAGAACCACGAAAAAACTGTATTAATGCTTTTTGGAGTTTTATGATTAAAATGATGTAGTATAATTCATCATTATGAAATTAGATTGAATTATTAACATTTGCAAGTAAGAGTTTTTAAACAACAAAACAATCTATAAAAATGTATAAATGTACAATGTATAAACTATGATTATTGTATGAAAACATTCAACAAAATACTGCATTCATGTTAAATATGAGAAACTTACTGATTTTTACAGAAAAGCTCTAAAAGAATAGAGAAAAATAAAGACAGCATAGATTTTTCAAGAATGGTTGACAATACAAACAACAATAAGTAATTGTAAAGGGGGGAGGGTCTAGATATAAGAAAAAAATAACAAAAAAATAAGTAGATAATGTTTAAAATAATATGTAAACATGAAGGTAACTGGGTAATATTGAATTAAATGTCTCTCACCAAAAAATAACAGCTCCTAAAATGTTATAAAATTCAAACAGAAGCTGAGATTTTCAAAATGTAAACAGCTTGTCGATATCAGTCATATAAACTTCTAACATATTGATAATATTGTGTGCTAGTTTAAATTTTCACGTGATGCATAGCAAATACGGTCAAAGAAAATGCTATGTGGCATTTAGAACAACACACATGAAGAATCAATGTATTTGATGTAAAAATAAATAACTAAACAAATACATTTTTACAAGCACATATTTAATGTTCATAAATTTACATATAAATTTTAAGGTAAACAAAAACGCAAGAAAATAGTTGATAAGCAAATTCTATAAGATACTATTATAGGAATAACAAAATGAATATAACAATAGTAATGTGTTCTCACCAACAAGTACATTTGTTATAGTTTCTTTAGCGTTATCACCAGCTCGACCAGCAACAGCCAGTTTCAGCAAATCGACCATCATCCTTGCATCATTAAGACCTAACAATGAAGTAAAGTCATCTAATGTTGCCACTGGAGGAGCACTAGCTTCAGCAAGACCTAATACCTACAAAAAGTAAAACAAATTAAAAATATATCAGTTACTAAATGCCAAATAAAATTACTGGGCGCAACATATTAAAATTTTGTTTATTAATACATTATTCACCAAAAAGATAAATAATCATGAAAAAACTGACTCACCTGTGGATTGCACTTCATTGTAGCAGCAATAACACTCATTGCACTAGCAGACATTTTTGATGCCCTAGATGAAACACTGGCTGAACTAGAAAGAGATGGAAAAGCAGCTAATGGACTGTCATTTTCCTCAGGTGTTGATTTTGTACTCTAAGAAAAATAAGAATTGTTAAGGTAAATGATGGGTATTTGATTATTTTAAATATATACAATTATTAATATTAATCAATTACAGATTTTTATATGTCATGTACATAGAAAACAATTCAAAGTTAATAAATTTGAATTTAAAAAAATTTTAAATGAATAAATAAAGATTATAAAATGTTTATTACCATTTGGAGTTTGTATAAACTTATTATAAATAACTTAATTAAAGTTATTCATATCATGTGTTGCCTTGTACCCCTTAAAATACTGTAATATTTCCCCAGAAACCTTCAACCCCTAATTATTTTTAATTCAGTAAGATATATTGCTCTCTTTTTCTTATAAAGTAACTATATTCTATTCTTTTGTCATCAATAGATAATCAATCACCTTTAACTTTACGTTTACCTTTCTTAACTACTTTAATGGATCAAACATTTGGGGTCAATTCTTGCACACATTGCTTGTTAATTCTAACTTGCTGTTAAATGATAATTCAAAGAGCTTAAAATTGGCTGATATAGAGAATAATTAATTTAACAGCAAACTGCTACTTTTTTGGAGCCAAACTAACAGGTTTAAATTTCTCTGTTAATTTTTTTATAAAACAATATTCACTTAGTACACTGAGGCAACTTTAGCCAAGGTGCCAGTACATTTTCATTGGACCCACCGCTATAAATATTTAATAAATTAATTAAAATAGGCATATAATCTGAGAAATTCTCCATTGAAAACGCTGATAATTTTTTAATATGTTAAACTTTCCAAAGATTCACAGCAGAAGTCAATTACAGATGCTCCTCTTAAGATAACTGCCTGAACTGCTCATAAAATCCCCAACATTCTACCATTTAAATTACTAATTTAAATGCTTCCAAAGTTCAATTACCTTTTTGCCATTATTATTAGTAATTGTGTCTCTTTGAGTACAATCTACTGAACTATTATTAGCATTAATCATAGACTGTAATTTCTGGGACTCACTGGATAGGTGAGTCTCAGGAATTACAGATTAGTTAGTCTCAGATCAAATGATACGATATATCATTTGAATCTCTAACTACAATATAATTACCCATGTTACTCTGAGTTAAATCTATTGTCACTCTGATAAATCTATTAGTATGTAATCAGTCACCATCACTTAAGTTTTTCTTTAACCTAATAACTGGCCATTTCCCACCTAAAAAAAAGTGATTTTCTAAAAAATATACCCATGACAGTATACAGGATCAAAAACACTATGACTTCATCAACTGTGAATGTTTTCAAACATATAAAACAATTGTAACTTCTTAAAAAAAACACACATTAAGACTTATCTCATTAAAAAAACCTGCCACACAGTAAGCTAACATACTTTAATTCATAATACTCATTCTTATCATGGCTGATTGTCCAGTTCAACCTCCAGTGAACCTCCAGTTCACAAATCCCACTCTATCCCACTTAAAAGTCAGGGTATGAGGATAAACAAAAAGAAGAAAAAATGTATGGTATTAGATAAAAAGAGAAAAGGATTGAGATTAAGATAGGAAATCAAGATTTAGAACAGGTGAAGAAGAAATTTCAGTACTTATTCAGTACTATTAAGTACTTAACTGATGATCTGACTTGCACAGTAAAAATTAAACAAGAATATCAAGAAGTAAACTGGCATTCAATAAGAAGGGAAGATTGCTGTCAGAAATGTTAAACTTAATGTTAAGGAAGAAATTAATGAAATGTTTTATTTATAATGTGATGGTGTATGGAGCTGTAATGTGAACAGTGAAAAACACAGACAGAAAACGTTTGAGACTTCTGAGATGTGGGTGTGGTGCAGGAATGATAAATATATCAGGTGATATTTATATAACAAATGTAAAAGATATTAACAAACAAATGAACATGTAACAAATGAAAAGATATTAAGGAGAACTGGAGAGAACAGAAAAACACTAAATGAGATTGAATATAAGAAAAGAAACTGGCCTGGACATTGTATGAGAAGGTTTATTAGTGGATGCCATAGAAGGCTTGGAAGGAAAGGAAGAGATTTCAAATGATAGATGGGGTTATGGAAAAGGGAAAATATGCGGAAAAAAAGAGGTTAGCAAAGGATAGAACAAGGTGGAAAACAGCAGCCATGACAGGACCTGCCCTAATGGCAGAACACTATTAATGAATGGTGAACTGACAAAGGTCCTATATCATACCAAAGTAGGAAAATGCTCAATGAAAAATGTTAACTTAAATATGGAGTAAAAAGTACAAGTGAAGTAGCAGCTGTGAGATAAGAATAGAAATAAATGATGGTGATATTAGGAGCAGAGTTCAATGAAAAATGAAAGGAAATCCACATTTTGATTACTTGATAATGAACATTTCCCCCTTCACTACAATCTTCTTTGCCCCTTGCCAATAAAATAGCAGCTATTATTTGGAGTATAACTGAAGAAAAATTTCTACATTAAATGTTAGTTGTTCCACCTAATAAGAAAAACTTTACCACAAAATTTCATTAAAAAAGTTGTTATACAAATAAATTGTACCTGCCAGATAATCTATTTCTTATCTTAACAGTCTTTCAATCCAATCACAATCCTGTTTTGTATCTTTTTTGTCTGTTATTTCTTCTTGGAGTCAGATATGCCTAAATTATGAACCAGCCCTAAGGTAAAATCAAGGTTTATTCATCCCTGCACATCTTCGACTCTGCATGCCATCTTCTCCTTTCATTCTACAGCATAGTCTCAATGATTTATTGCGCGTAAGCATGCTGAATTCTCTTGGGTATGCTTCCTTGTGCTGCAAAAACCTGTAGCATTTGAAGAATGAGTGTTCAATGGTGCTCTCCCTTCCACAATAACCACACTCAGTGTTAAGTTACAATGCCTGTCTACACAGGTATGCTTTGAAGCAATCATGACCGGTCAGGTACAAAGTCATCTTGTGCTGTAGTTCCCCTTGCTTGTGGTCCAGCTATCTCAGGAGGTTTGGAATGAGTCTATGGCTCCATCTATCCTTCATTAACTGATCCTCCTGTCCTGTCACTTGTGAACAAGTGATGCCTTCATCTCTGCCTTACTTAACCCTGGTACATTGACTCTCTCTTCTGAAAAGCAGATCCAGAGATACAAGTCTTGCCAGTGCACCTGCTGCTTCACCCAAGATGTCCTGTGCCATAGCATAATTGAAGAGAGACAGTCTTGAGAACTTGATTAAGAATTGCCTGGGCCTCCCTTTTTCCAGCATGATAAATCAGACTGGTACTCCATGACCTATGTGAAGGCAAAATTTGATTTGTATTTTACTGATGCAAATGTCTGTCGAGGCATTTACATTGGTGGCATCCAGACTGAGGCCTGGCTGATGATTGTGAGATGTAATCAGTTAGAGGGTCTAAAAATGACTTCCGGTAAAGCCCCTCAGGGCTTGGAAAGGAGGGAGTGGTGTGGAGACCGGTAATGTCATTAAGTGGGTGTCTTTCCCCTATGGGGTTGAGATGGTGCTCCATACAAGACTTTTGAGAGCACCAACAGGGCAAAACCCTCCATTTTGATATGCAACAACTCTCAATGTTGGTCGTTATCTGACCAATGGCTGTTGCTGTTTTTTTGTCTTCTTTGACACCCAGGTCAAGTGCCTCAGAAATGTGATGTTTTTGTTATCCATGCCCCTAGGTACTTCACTGCAGGAAAAGAATGGACTTCTAAGCCTTTGACCCTAAACAACGTTCAGATGAGCGTCATTAGTCTGAGCTGCAACAACTTGAGTCTTCTCAAGTGAAACCTGCAGCCTGATATCTCACAGGAGCAAGACAATCCTATTTATCACCTCGTTCCCACTGTCTAACTCCTCTCATTCCGACTTGGCCAAAGCTAAGTCAGCAAACCCAGTCAGGGCTGTCTATTCAGAAAGCATGATGGAGAAGAATTTGTCATAAGTCGTTCTGTAATGTAGGCTCTAACATAAGTCCTGTGGAACACTGCAACTCATCCTGATTTGCACCTCTTCCTTGGTGGAACTTTCATCAACCGTTCAAAGAGGTAACACTGTGCTGCTACATATTGGAAACATAATTCTTGTCAGGTTCAAAAAACACACGCCAATTTTTTATATTATATTTATTATCAGTATAATTAAGATACAGAAAGGAAAATAAACTTAAATAACAATTAATTGATTTAATTATAACTTACAATAGCTGCAACAGCTGCTTCAGCTTCTGATGCAGGCGCTTCACCTCCCCCATGAGCAATTTCAGATGTCTGCATCTGCATTGTCATAGTTAAAGTTGTTTCAGGTGTTTCTGCAAGTTCATCTGCGGTAAAAATTAATATAGAAGTAAAATAACAACTGTAAATCACTTTTGTTAATTAATTATCACGGTAGAATATGATTTTATAATCTAAAAACTGAAAAACCTACAAAAATATTATCAGATATACATACCTGTCAAAATAACTGAAGAATTAGTTTCAATTTTAGATTTACTAGCCAATGCAGCAACAACAGTATCACGAGCACATAAAACCCTTAAACCATTCAGTATATGTTGTAATGCGTTTTGTTTCGCAACATTAGAATCGAAGGAAAGAATTACATGTGCTAATGAATCCCTAGCAACAGTAGTTCCTAAAACACTTGGTTCTTTAGTCTGTGTTGATTCACCTAAACCTAAAAATAAAAAAATTCATCAGTTAGTTAAATTTACAAACTTTTAACCAGATCAACAGATTTTTCATCAGATCAGCTCTAATAACAGATCAATAAATTAACTAATTGAAATCACACGTGACTCATTTGGTTTCATTTGAAAACCAAATGAAAGTCAAATAAAATCAAAATCACAATTTTTGACAATTGAAAATTGTTTTGAAGTTTTGAAAATCAGACCAAAATTTTAACTGACCTTTTTTATAATTATAATCTTTTTAGGTTCCTAGATATTCAAGATACAGAACGCTTATAAAAAACATGCATTCTATTATTTTTTTTCATTAAACCAATCATATCATCTTTATTCTACTGTTTTATACAATCAAATAACATATTTTCTAAACTTAATAGCCACCAAGGCTTTCATTTGAACAACAATCCAATGTAATGAGTATAACTTATATGTATAATATACCCATTAAAATAGACCATTAGTAGTTTTTAGACCATGTTGTACATTTTTTCTAGATTCAAAAATATTGTTTTTAGTTATTTAGTATTGTAACTATTATTACAATAGGTTTTGATCAAATACCTTATGACTAAGTTATATAAAATAACTTTATCTATTTCCAATATAAGTATTGTAATAAAAATTATATCTTTCATTATGCTCATTAGAAAAAGGGTAAACATATCCTATCATTCTAGCATACCAATGTCATTTTTGGTCTACTGATCCTCTGGTAGTTACTTCTTACCCTAAATTTTTATTTATGCTGTTCATACATGAAAAACTTAGGAAAAACACTTATAATACACATATGTAATTTTATATTCCTTTTCATATTAAATAATAAATAAATGTTTAATTGTAATCATAGAAGTTTTGACTTCTTACACAAATTAATTATAATATAAAACTGAATTAAGATTATCTCACATTCCTAAATTTGTTGTCAGATAAAATAGATTCTCTCTAAAATACCTAATTTTTTTTCAAGTTTTTCCAATTTTAATGCTGAATACTTTATGTGTGTGTGTGTGTGTGTGTGTGTGTGTATATATATAAATTTTACTGAAATTATTCTTGGATGAAGGATGCTTGGAACAAAAAAACCTCATCAAAAAATAAACTTAGATTTTAACGTGCAGATAACAATGTTTTTGGTCTACATTTTGAATCACTCTGTATCTACTGAAAAGTTAATGAGAATGAACGCATAAACATCTGAGATACAAGACACAACCATCAGAATTAATTTCTCTGAAAGTAATGGTGTTCATTGTAAAGCTATGTCAGAGATAGATGAAATTACATAAGTGGGTTAAATGCATTTTAGTGGGCTTGTCATGTTGATAAACAGTATTATATTTATTTTACAAAAACAAGTATTCCACTTCTTTCATTTTCAAAGTGTGAAAAACAGAATGTTTTTGTTCGTAAGCACGCACATATCATTTATATAAGATTTGTATCTCATGTCAGGTACATAAATAATCTATACATCAGGTAATGATAGCATATCAGGTATAAATTTACCATATCAGTTATAGCACTAACAGAAAAGATAGATGCAGAAAATTGATAAAGGTTATAGAAAAAATAAACACAATAATTACATTACCTAGAGTGGTAGCACCAAGAAGATCTTTTGCTTGACTAAATAAAACTGGATCTTGCATGAGTGGTAAGGGTTGATCAGGTGTATACCATGCAACTGAATGTGACGAACCACAGGCAACCCTATTCACTTGTATTTCACCAAAACCATGAACTGGTCCAGGTCTACGATTTACAAGTGTGGTACCATTTCCTTGTTGTCCATGATCATTATCACCCCAACCATAAACCTGAAAAACATAAAAATCAATTTAAAGTAAAACCAATTTTTCAGTAATTTACAAAAAAACTTTTTCAATACAATTTTTAAAATTAGGAGTACAAGCCAATTTTTAATATCAGTCCTGCAGCTAAATAAAGGTTGCTCAAATATTAAAACTGATATATACCTCATCTGTACACAGTATCTCACAAATATGTTATTAATTTCATGATATGTTCTCAATGTAAAAGCAAGGAAGAAAGTTGACATACACTTTTATGGAATAATGCTGTTTAAAGTTAAGACTACAGAAAATTTTCATCCTGTTTTTTTTTCATAATGATAAAATGAGATTGTTATGAAATTCTTGGGATACAAATTATCAGATAAAATGGTGATAATATATTTGTTTTGAATGGAAAAAAATTGGTTCCCAGAACTGCATCTCCATTAACTCTGAAATTGCTGTAAAGCCCCAAAAACACTTTTTTGGATTCAATTTTTTTCTGTTAAATTGCCAGTAAGCAAAGAAAATTAATAACAATATTTGTAGAGAATCTTAGAAAATTGTTTAAGTAAACTTAACTAAAAGCAAATAAAAGTTTAAGAAATCAGATTTACTTAGAACAGAACAGATAAAAATAAAAAAAATCTTTTCAATATTGCAATAATAAGCATTATATCAACAAAATAACTTCTCTAAATAAAAACAAATGAAAAATTAAACAACAAACCAGTTTTATAGCACAGTTCACAGTTTTTACAATTAATTAAATTATTTCAAAATTGCTTATTTTATTAGATTGTAATATTAACAGGTGATCAATAATTGGGTTTTGTACATTGCATTAGATAATTTTATAAGCTTACACATAAGTAAATAAAATATAATGTGTGTGTGTGTATATATATATATATATATATAGGAAGATTCAGGACTTTCAGATCCCCGGTGAGATGAGGTCATGATGAAATTTTTATCACACTATATACGGGTTAAATTTGATGGTTTCTTATGCTTTTGAACTGAAAAATTGAATAAAACAGTTCCCAGAACTATAAATCCCATAATTTTCACGATATCGAATGTAAAATGGAAACATTTTTTAATGAAAAATGGATTATATTTGTAAAGATCTTTATTACTTCTGAATTTATACCCATTTTCACCTACTTTTATCGGTCCTATGATTTTTCTCAAGATTTTCCTGTTTTTTTTTTATTATTTCACATGATTTCAACTATAGATGTATTGTGATAAGTTACACATCTTCTAGTTTGATTATTGTATTGCAATGGCTGGTTTTTGGCTTTAATTGAGATGTTCTTTTTGTTGTAAATATCTTTTGTTAGTTTGTCAATTTTTGTAATACTTGTTTGATTGGCTTCTGTATCTAAACATTGATTTACTGTTTTTTTTTATTAAATCCATTGATTTGGATTATTTATCCCAGATATTTAAATTTATTAGCTTTGTAGATTTTTCTACATTTTATAATTAGAGACTTGAGAGGAATTTTTGATGTACCATGAATTCCATCTTTTTGACGATTTTTAGCTCCACTTTCTCTGCGATTTCTTTTGGGCAGTTTAGTTATTTTGCTGCCATTTCAAGATTCTTCAGGAAAATTGCAATATAGGAAAAGAAATATAAGCAGATAATTCCAATACTATTCAATTTTGAATCCAGCTTTATATGTATATTTCTTACTTTAAAATTAATTGCTTTGTTTTTTTAAAAGAAAACCTGTATTTCTATTAAATAAAATGAATTTTAAATACAATTTTTTTCTACATTTAACAAACTACATTTTATATTCTATTTCTGATCCTTTTCCTTGATCTATTCTAATAAATAATAAATCTTTAATATGACTTATGTGATCAACATAATTATAATAATGAACATTATTTATAAACACTATTACAGATGAATTTATCACTAATCAAAAGAAAATATCCCAACAATGAAAAATTTTTTATGCACTTCATACAGTAATAACACATTTTTATTTTTAATTATTAACAATTAATGAATAACAATTATAATTGTTATTGATTATAATAATCCATCATAATTACATTAATATTTTAACTAAATCATCAACAATTTGTCACACCTATTTAACCACATTAAAAGCTGTTCATCGTGATCCTGTTTAAACAAATTATGATTTTCATGATTATTCTTGACATCACCAATTCTTGGAGCAACTGCTGATATTTTCTTTTGGACCTGAAAAAAAAGATATTAAAATATACAAGTTTAAAAAAAATAAATAAATAATTAATCTTACATACATTTACAAATACACAATTTTAAAAAAAACCCAGAAAAAACCCCTATGTACATAGCTAATCAAAGGCTTCTTTTTATTTCTGCTACAATGTATTGAATTTGCAAAACATTGAACCCTATATAATTTCAATCTCTAGATTTTACTTAGTTTGCTTCATAACTTAAAATCTGACTCACAAATTTTAAAAAGTACAAAGTGTTCGAGAAGTAGCTATACACCTGTCATGCACTAGTATAACAATATAAAACATTAACTTACTTTACAGTAGTTGTTGAAAATGGTCACCATGAACATCCCAGACATACTTGCAAGCGTTTCTTCTTGTTCTGGAAGACTTTCAAAAGTTGTTGACCTTGGTGAAATCATGAATAGCATTTTGAAATTCTCAAAGGCTATGGGGATTTTATTTTTAAACATTACGTTTTGCATAACCTCAAAAATAAAAATCTGGTGAGCTTAAGTTTGAGAATAAGGCGGCCATAAGGCCTTACAAATGATTCTATTTCTGAAAACCTCTTGCAGTAATTTCATGGACTGCCTTGGCTGTATGCTCAGTCGCACTGTCTTGTTTAATCTGAGCATTAACTTTGTCCTTGGTTAGCTCTCCCACAACTGATGAATGACTTCACAATAATGAACTGTATTGCTTCCATGAAGAATATTGGGTTACCTATTCTTTTTTCAGATACTACAATCTGCTCCTCAATCTTTTGGTCATGTAAATTCAAGAACCACATGAAACCATTTACCCAAATTTAATTCTCTTTCCAAAGACTGTGGCAGATAAACTTTAAACCGCTTTTAATTTATATAGGATGAGACTGAGCTTCTTATGAACTACCTCGTGTGCAGTTGCAACACTAATAGATTTTGTAGGGCCGACTTTCTCAAACGACTCGTTGGGACTACATTGCATAGCAGCTAGGTCTTGAAGTTTTTCTTTGAGTATTGATAGTCTGCTACTTCACCCAATCAGTCCTTTACCGATCCTGTCTCCTAAAATTTCTTGATTAGTGTTCTTACACTATGACAATTAGAAACTAGTGTACCTGGAAATCTAAAGGAAAACTGGTCTTTCATTATCTATGTGTACCCACTATGCTCATGGAAGACTTATTCAATGAGAAATAATCACTGTTCTAAAGTTAATAACATTTTTATGATCACACAATGTACAACAAAGAACCAGACATACTTCTCATCTCAAGGTTGGCATCCTGTCCCGCATAAGCAAAGCACACAACACAGGATTACCAACCTCTTAAAAAAAAACTACTTACAGGGACATGGAATACAATCCCTCATGATACAATAGTGTTTATATAGGTGTATAGCTACTTTTCAAAGGGACTATATTAATGATTACCATGATAACTCAGCAAAATCATAAAATATTCTCACGGAAAGAAATGTTTATTTTATCTATGCCAATGAATTAAATTTTTTACTAACTTGTAAACAGCTACATTTTGACATGATATGCATTTTCATTTTCCTTCATTTATTTTATCATAACGCATACAAATGAACATATGTATTAATATGTTTATTACACTGTACACAATAATAATAAACAAATCTCTGGAAGAGATCTGACAGTATTTAAGATTCAGCTGGATAGTTAAAACTCCATACAATTCAGGTAATAACAAGGATCAGGTAATAACAAGGATTATCAGATGGCTATTTAAAAAATAATCAAATCAATATTCTGCAGGATTTAGATGAGCCAGTCAATAAAATATTGCTGTTCAGTAAGTCACAGCCTGAGTATCTTAAGATGTCTCTTGACCTTGCAAGAGGTGGATGATAGAACACTGTCAAAAGGTAAGCAATTCACAGGTGACGATAGACTTAAGAATGCTGTAAATCAGTGGATAAATGGACTAACGACAGAAAAACACGATAAGGGTATGTTGAAGCTAGTTTATTGCTATAATAAATGTCTTAATTCATGTGGTGATTATATACAAAAGTAGTGTAAGATATGTAGTCTAAGAGAAATAAAGAATATTTATTAAGTTTGCAGATTAGATTTTTTTAATAAAGAAATGGTCTTTACTTTAGAGATAAGCTTGAGGTATTTTCTTTTGTTAGTTGTTTTGTAGTTTCTCTGTGGGCATAGTATCTTCCTTACCTTTCATTCTTTTTCCTTATTCTTCCTTCTTCCTTTTTGAAAGAAATTGAAAGAGATGATATTTTTCAGAGGTGAATTATTATTATAAACATATAAATACAATTAAATAATATTGAAAAATGAAATATTTAATTAATGTGCATTAGAACAAAACAGTACGATTTGATCATCCTATGAAAATTTATCATCTAACAATAACAAGAAATTTCATGCTACAGGCATCAGAAGTAATCATTACCATTAATGAAACATCTAACTATGCAATTCACAATGTTTCGTTTACTTGAGAAGCACAGTGCAAGTTTTATCTGCATTTAAAATTAAATAATTGTATTATTTAAGGTTCTTTAAAAAAAAATCACAATGTCTTTCAAAAAGGAAGGAAAGGTCCATGGATAAGGGAAATTTTAATCATCAACTTAAATTGTAATTAAAGTTTTTAAATGTAGCTTTTTCTAAACAATGGGCTTATAGTCTGATCTCAGTAACTTACCCTGCTCACAGGTTGCTAGAATATGTTATATGACTGATTAATAAATCAGATTAAAAATTTATTTATTTATGAATATGGACTAGACCTAAATGTTATATACACTGTTTCAATGCAATGAATGTAATATTAATTATCTACATTCAGGATCCATTTAAGAGAAAACTTTAAATCTCTTTTTAGTCTAATTATTCCATTAGATCCAGCGATGTAGAATTACTAACAGAAATAAATAGACTGATGGATATTTAATTTTAGAATTCATTTTCAGTTAATCACCTGAGATTTAAATTAAAATGTAAGACAGATTCACTATTCTTCTTTACATCAAAAAAACAAATACATGCAAATGATTCTTTTGATGTTAGGTTAGACAGTCCATTTGTTTATAATACACTCTATTTAATGATATAATGAAATAGCTCATTAACTAAAACAATAAAATTAAATCTAAGCATTCCATTTGTTATAAATCTGAACACTATAACATATAGAAAATATAATTCATAGCTGACCTTTGACTAATAAAATTTAATAATTTTTTTTAAAAACAAATCACTATCAGTGATGTTGGTCAGTATGATTTATATAAGATGATTGAATGAATAATTAAATTCTTTCCTTTGTACCACTGATTAACTATTTAAAAGAGAAAAGTTGGCTGACGGAGTGATCAGTTGAATGAAAAATGGTTAAGAAAGAGACTACTGTAGTGTATTATAATGTAGAAGGCAGGTCTTCTTCATAATACATTCTTGAACTAAAAAAGTCATAAAAAATGAAATTTTCATAACAGTGAATTTTTTTTCCTAAAAGTTAAGTAAACAACAAAATACCCAATACAGTAAGCCAAAGAATTAAACACATTTTGACCACAGATTCAACTTTTTGAATAAAACTTTCCTTTAACACATTTTAATTTTAACTTTAAGTGGTTTTTCATGTTACACATGGTACGAGAGGTTATCTCTAAAGTAAAGACCGTTTCATTGTAAAAAAATCTCAAAAATTCTTTCAATCTCTCAAACAATCGGAAGGAGCTAAGTCTGGCCTATGTGGTGGGTGATTGTAAATTTCCCACCCAATGTTCTCAGTAAATCACATGTCGGACCCGCAAAATGTGGACATGCATTATTGTGCAGCAGGACGATGCCATCGGTCAGCTGCCCAGATCACTGATTTTGAATGGTGTGCTATAACTTAGGTACAGTTTCGCAGTAAGCTTCTGCATTTATAGTCATTCCACATGGCATAAAATCAATCAGCAGTATGCCAAACTGATCCCAAAAGACTGTGACTATCAGTTTGTGTCCAAATGGCTGTGGCTTGACCTTTGTTGGTTTGGTTGGTGATTGAGGATGATGTCATTCACTTGACTGCCATTTTCACTCTGGCATGTAATACAAAACGCATGTTTCATTGCCAGTAACAATTAAATTAAGCAACTCATAACCTTTTTCTGTGTAGTGCATCAAAAATTCTGAAGCAGATCCCGTTCAGATTTTTTTGTGATGTTCCGTTAATATGTTCGGCACCCAACATGCACAAACCTTTCTGAAACCTAAATGATCATGAGCTATGCGACCAATAACAGCTCTTAAAACACCAGGAAAAAGAAGGACCAGGTCAGTAATCATTGCAATGATCTTTTCTGATTTCATCATCGACGCGTTTCAACAAGTCCGCTGTGATTATCAAGGGCCTCCCCGAATGTTCCTCATCATGCACATTAATTCTGTTATTTCTAAACCGTTTACACCATTTTCAGACATTTCATTCATTCATTAGATTTATCACCATACACAGCAACCAACTGTCATGAATTTCAGCCGGCTTTATATTTTGACGGTTCAAAAACATATGACTCCACGTATTTCACAGTCTGCGGCAATATCGATTTTGCTTTTATTTTATAATGTAATAACTCAAACATAATCAAAGATACTACAACATGACAATTTACAGAAACATTGCAGTGTGTACATTACTAGCATGGCCATGAACAATACAGGTTCACCAAAAAGGAGAGAAATTTCCCAGCAATCTTTACTTTAGAGATATCCCTCGTAAATAAATACATGAAGACAATAAAGACTGACAACCTCCTGATAAAAAGCTGCACAACGTAAATAATTTTTATACCCACCTAAAATAAAAAAACTAAGAATTTTTTTAATAATAACCAGTAATATGTATTGTACCTCAGCACAAAATGTAGCTGGAAGTTGAGTTCGATGAATTTACGCTGCTGCAACTCTCATAGCTAAACAGTAGCGTTGAAACCAAGACCATTTGTGCCGGTCAGCACAATATGATGTAGCATCCACATTCAGATCACAAGCAAGTGCTACCAATGCCTAAAAGTATATAACACATATTTTATAAATTTAATCAATAGAAAGTTTAATATTTATAGAAGTACAACATTTTTTACTTCCTTGTACAGTAAAGGAAATATTGTGATTTTGAAAAATTTTGGTTTTCAGACTTCAATAGAAATATCCATTTTGACCATCCCTGAATCCATTTGAGTAGTTTTGGCATGATGTCTGTACGTATAAATGTATCTTACATAACTCAAAAACAATTAGCCGTAGGATATTCAAATTTTGTTATTTGTAACTATTATAATATCTAGTTGTGCACCTCCTCTTGACTGGACCAAAAGTGTTCAAAATAGCCCAAAATCCAAACAATTTGGATTTTTGACTTTTTCTTAACTGTAGCAATAAGCCATCACTGAGAGCTTTTCAATGATATAGTGGTACTTATTTTTATTGGTTCCCAAGTTATTGCCAAATAAAATTTTAATTAATGAAATATTTAGATCTTACAAGAGGAAGGCACGTCGGTCCAAATTCGTCTATCTCCTTTTTTTTAACTTTTTTAAATTTAAATGTATTGATTTATTACTAATTATTAACCTCATATTGTAAAAAGATTAAGAAACACATTGTAAAAAATGTGTATATGTAATTTTATAGCTGTACAAAGAAGTCATGTGGTATCCACATGAGATCTTTTTAATATTTATATAACATGTTTACCTTAAAAAAAGGACTGTGTATAAGATGTTTTCCACCCTTGACAGCAGGATCTTCATATTCATACTGACGTAATAATGCTTGAGGTAAACTACGTAATAAATTTGCTAAAGATGAATCAACTCGATCTGTTTGAAGAAATGCAGGTATATCAAGAAGTTTCCCAAGTGGTGAACACATCAACTCTCTTAATTTTTCCAAACACCACATTCGTTCCGCAGCACCTGAGAAATAAATGATAAACTCATTAATTGTTATCAAATCAGCAATTAGGGATAGACAGATTGGGAAGTTTGAGGAGAGTCTTGGCCTCAATCTTAATGTTATTTGGCTGAAAACATAAAACGTTTAAAAAGGTAAACAAAAAATAAAACTTTTTCATCTCTTACAATTTTAAGTTTTGGAATCAAATTATTAAAAAAAACAATTACCAATAACTTGCTAACACTCAATTTGGCAATGACTTTAAAAACTCTAAATTAAAAAAAAATTCTAAAATTAAAAAGCATTTTTACTTTTTGATGCAGTTTTCTTCAGTTTTATTTTATGAAAAAAAGTATTTTACTTTTTTTCAGTTCTACCCAAATTACAGACACTCCTTTTTTTGGCAAAATCTCAGAAAAATATTCTTATCAATTAAGACATCGTATGTTATAATTATGAGGCTTTGTTTTTTCACCTTAATGTAACAAATTTCACTAATAAAGTGAAACAAATTCATATATATTTGTATGCAGTGCATTATTTCACTGTTGCAAAACTATCTTACCCCTCTTGAAATATTAATTACAGTCTTTATACAGCATTTCTATAAAAATAGAAAAAAGTTACTGCATTCCTGTAACTGATTTATAAAACTGAATTTTGAAGTTAAGCTGCTAATAAGTGTATAAGAACTAAGTATTTCATCCAGAAAAAGGGCAATCAAGTGATTTTTGGTTTGAAATGTAATAGATATTGAAGACAGATTTAAAAAAAATTGTTTATAATCTTTACTATGTTTATGAATGTATCACACTTTTTATGAAAGAGAGAAATCAATTTCAACTAAATTCAGATCTTCATGAGCATATCATGTTATCTTATGGATGCATATAATATGGTCATAAATTAAGTACTTTATACTCATTCAGAAATTGGTTGTATAAAACTGACTTATCAGTAAAGTAAGGTAATACTTATTTAAGTAAGAATCCATCATAAAAAATTTGTTTCTTAAAAATGTTTTTGCAGGGAAAACCCTCTACATTTCCTTGAATGGCATTGAGTGTTTAATAATAAGTGTTTAATATGGCATTAAGTGTTTAATATTAAGATGAAAAAATGTAATAATCTAATTCACCAACCCTTAATATTCAGAAGTATGTCAAGAGCATTTTTAAATAAAAAATGTACAAATTAAAACTTAATCATCTAATTAAAAATTTTTTTATACTATTTATTTTGTACTGACTAGACTACATCATGTTTCTTTAGTGTATAATTGTAAATTTATACAAAATAAATACAGTAAATTTATTATGCTATATTATATTTTAAATCAATCTAACAGTGTTCTACATTGTGCACTTACAATTTATGAATAATAATAATAATAATATTATTATTATTAACATTCTTACTTAAAATAAGCAATCCAATGAAGATAGAATTAATTAAAAACATGTAAAAAACCAGACCCTATTTTTCAGCAACATTGTAGATAAAACTTGATTTGAAAAATGCTATGCCATTCAGAACAACAATTCAAAAACTATGTCACGGGAATTTTGATAGAAGTAAATGAGAATTTGGAATCATTAAATCTTTAATTTGAAAGTTTTTCACTCTTGGAAGCAGCAGTGATAGAGACTTATAAACATTATTTTAAAATGAAACTAATAAAATTTTTAAATGTAGGAGGTAATTTTTTTACGTCAGTCATGGAAAAAAAATTTTTTTTAACTTTTTAGTGACACAAGGAAACTATCTCTGAACCTCTTCAGTAACTGGGGACATTGTTCTCATCCTGGAATATACAGATGTTATTACTGATGTTATTTTTTCCCTAATCAAGCAGATATATCTTTAATGTGCAATTTAAAACTGTTTTATAACTGAATTGTGTCTGTTTATTTAGTACATTATTATTATTGTGCGCTTTTGTGTATTGATGCATTTTATAGTGATCAAATTTATTACCTCAATTATTAAAGAGAAGGGCAATGCAGGATGTAATGCAAATGAATTTGGTGAATATGAAAAAGTCTCAAAAATAGCAACAGAACAAATAATAGACTTCATGAAGAGGAAAAAAAGGTCACAAATTATGGAATGATGACTGAAAAAAATTGAAGCCATAAGAAAATACAAGAACAGGAAGGGTGAAAAAGGTAAGAGGCTCTACAGAAAAATTAATGAATTAAGAAAGGTAACATAAAAAGTAAAGGACAATATGAACAAATATAAAAAAGAAAGCAATAACAGCAACATAGGATAAGTGGTGGAAAAATATAGGCACTAAAGAATTATACATAGAGTTGGCAAAGAGTTATACAAAGAAGGAGCATACTTAAAATAAAACCAAATGATCTTCCCATAGAAGATACATTTTGAAGTGGAAGAGAGGCTGAAGTAGAAGTAATCTAAACAAGCTATACAAGCAACAAAAGATATGAAGAATAAAATAGCTAAAGGAAGAGATGAGCTGCGAACAGAACTGATTAAATATCTTAATGATAAGATATTATTAGCACTTGTGAAAATATACAATACAATACACAACAGTAAGGTAATGACAGAAGACTTTTCATGACAGAAGAACAATCATGATTACAATCAAAAAAATGGTGTACTAAAATATCAAGATTACAAAATAATTAATTAAATTTCATGTTCAGTAAAACCTCTATCTATCCTGTATTCTGAACATTCAAACTTCTGTATTCTGAACAAAAGTTTGAATAAAAAAAAAAGAGGACTTAGCTACAGGAAAAAGAATAAAGATTTAGGAAAGGAGAAAGGAAAAGGAATAGAATCAGATAATAAGCATTATCGGTGAGAAACATTTATTATATAGAAAGAGATAAAGAAATAAGTGTAATTAATGGAAATATTAAGTAGTCAAAGAGTGGACTGGAGAAAAACAGAAGATTAATTAAAAAATTGTACCTGAATTAGAAAATGGCTATGAAAATAAACAATGCTCAAGCCAAATGGTTTGATCTTAGAACCTTGTCCTATCGCCAACATTATTTAATATGAATTATTGAATATGTATCAAAAATGTTCTAAAAGAAGATGAAGGAATCTGTGTATGAGTAAAGTGACAAAGTTGTACTAGGTTTACAGATGATGTAGTGGTTATTTTAGAATATAAAGCACAAAATATTCAACAGGCGACAAAAAAATTAGTAGACCTTTTGATAGAATGTAGCATGAAAATAGACTATAAGAAAACTAATGTATCGATAGAAGAGATTAAGGCAATAAGTAAAGAAGACAATAAGTAATTCTGCACAAAATAAGTTTAATTTGATACCTATCAAATAAGAAGAAGATACCAAATTAAACCTACAGTTACCAAATTAAGAGAAGGTTGCATAATGATATGAGACACATAAGAGAAAAAGAAGGGCTGAAGGTATAGAAGAAATGTGGATGCAGATGAGATTGTAAAAGATTAAATGAATAAAGTGAAAAAACAAGAAGTAGTGAACAGAATTAACGATAATAGCTTAATTAAAACAACTCAGATTAGGAAAGCTAACTGGCTGAGATGTGCCTTGACAGAAAGGACTGATTAAAACATTGCTAGAAGGATAAGTAGAAAATATAAATAAAAAGTGGTCGGAGAAGAGTAAAACTTATAGACAATCTGAAAGAAAACAATATTATCAGGATCATAAAAGTTTATGATCCTGGTGGTGAGATAGACATGGTGCAAGGGATCTCCTTCAGGGTTGGTGATGTTACTGGAAATAGAGAACCAATAGAAAGACCATCAATTTATGCGATTCTCTTTTATTTTAAATATAAAATTTAAAGTACATAAGTAACATTTCTCATTTCACTTGCACTAAAGGAAACTGCAGTTTTGTATTTTCTGTAATAATACATAAAATTCATTCATTAACATCTGCAATTACGAGGTCTGTTCAAAAAATACGTAGACTAATGTCATAAAACAAAATGTACATTATTTAGAACCCTTGTCTGGATCCCCTTCAAAGTACTCTCCTCCACTCCTCCCCGATGCATACACTTTCCCAATCGTGTTTCCACTATTGGAAACAGTCCTGGAATGCTTCTTTTGTGATGTTCTTCAGTTCCTTCATCGCATTTGCCTCAATCTTGAGAATTGTCTCAAATCTTCTTCCTTTCAAAGATATTTGAGTTTGGGGAACAAGAAGGAGTCACAAGGAGTGAGGTCAGGTGAGTAGGGTGGATGGTGAAGAACAGTGATCGAGTTTGGCCAAAAACTCATGAGTTCTGAGGGCTGAATGGGCTGGAGCGTTGTCGTGATGAAAAAACCAGTCACCACTCTTCCACATTTCTGGCCTTTTCTACCGAATAGCATCCCGCAGATATTTCAGAACTTCAATGTAGTAAGTCTGGTTCACTGTGAAGCCTTGGTGGGAGGTACTCGTGGTAGACTACGCCCTGAGCATGAAAAAAAACTGTCAACATCACCTTCACATTGGAATGAACTTAGCAAGCTTTTTTTGGTCTGGGAGATGTTTCACCCACCCACTGGGACGATTGAACCTTTGTTTCAATATCATAACCGTGTACACCCAAGATTCATCACCAAGAACTTTTCATCTTCGCCTGAATGTTCAAGCAATTCTTGACAAGCCTGGACACAATGGGCTTTTTGGTCATCCGACATCAGGCGTGGAACAAATTTCGCAGCAAAGTGGTGCATCTTCAATTTTTTGGTCAAAATCTCGTAACATGATCCAACTGATATCCCACACTTTTCAGCAAGCTCTCTGATGGTCAGACGTCGATTTGCTTGAACCAGGGTGTTGATTTTGTCTATGTGTGAGTCGTCAGTTGATGTGGAAGGACGTTCAGGATGCTCATTGTCTTCAATCGACTGAAGACCATCTTCAACAATGTCCATACCACTTAAAACATGTCGCACGCTTCATAGCAATATTGCCGTAAGATGTCTTGAGCATATCAAAAGTTTCACTTGCAGACTTTCCGAGTTTAACACAAAATTTCACAGCAACTCTTTGCTCGTTCAAGTCACTCATTCTAACACCTGCCAAACAAAAAAAACTGTGTTGTAATCAGCTGATCTGTACGAACAAGGCGACGCAAAGTATATTTGACTGGAATCAACTGGACTCGAACAATTCAAACAGTCTACATATTTCTTGAACAGACCTCATATATTCAGTAATTAGAATTTAAAATGACTTTGAAAATCTGATGTTGGATCTCTAGTTTCCAGAAAAATACTATCCAAATTTAATTTATGCATTACTTCTTAAAGAGAAAACAAACACTTAAAAAATTAAGGAAAATTTATTTTAATTCTCAAGGGAAACTTTATTAATTATTGAAAACTCCATCATTCACTATTTTTTCTAGTATAGTTTTATAATATCCTCTTTTATCCATCAATAGTTTAGTTCAACATTAAAATTAATCAGTCTATAATATAATTTTTGAACATTGTTTAAAATGGTTAATGAAATCTAGATGAACATGCTAAACATTCTTTGTACTTTTTTTTTTTAATAAAAAATACTTAGATGTTTCAAATATATAAAAGAAATTTGTTCTTTTTCTTGTCAACGCTTATTGTAACAAGTACAGAATGTATAAACTGGCATATCTAATACTAGTTCAAGCCTTCTCCCACTACATCAGTCACTCACCTTAATAATGTCCAAATAAGAAGTGCTTACAGTCCTGCACACACTATTATTAAAAAAATGGAGTCAAGCATTCTGAAATTTTAAAACAGACTTCAAGCATAACTTAGAAAAGATTTTTTTATTACAGGCAGCTGTATGACTGAACAAAATCATTTTATGATATAAGAATTTATGAAATTAACATATGATTAGCGATTTTGAGTTATTAAAATCATGAAATAACAAAAATGTACAGCAGAAGCGAATAAAAATCTAAGTGTTTAATTGAGAAAGAGATTATTTCGAATGCAACATGTGATGGAACTTGTTTGTGTCTACCATTTAAAACTTGAATCAAGGAGAGCAAATTTACGATGGAAACATAGTGACTCTTCTACCAAGAAAAGCAAAAATCTTTCAGCAGGCATGACCATGACCATGGATACTGTACTCTGGGATTCAAAGAGGATTACTTACATGGACTTCATTACCATTGAAGAAACATCAATGTCAAATCCGCAGGTCAATGTTTGTCTTTATATTGCTGATGTATGTGTAAGAATGGTCAGTCTGAACAACTCTCAAATGAGACTATCTGTCACACTCACAATATTGATTTGGTATCTATCATTTATTTTGATCACTGAAGGAATTTTTAAGAAGGCAAAAAACTTCACACTAAAGAAAAAGTCATTAAGCTGCAAGCAGCTGGCTTGAGAATCAATCTGAAGATTTCTTTGAGAATCACATAATAATGAAACAAGTGTATTGCACACTTACAAGGTGCAGGGAACAGATTTTGATTATGATGCAAACAAGATGTATAGAAACAAATTCCTGTTTGTATTTGAACTATCCTAATAGGCCAAATACAATCATAAATACAAAATAAAAAATTAAATTTATATAATATGAAGAACTTTTGTGATGCTTTGAGAAAGTACTTTAAATATAGATAAATAAAAACTATTACAGATCAATTAATAATACCTCTTTTGTAATTCAATGCAAGTGATTAACTGGGTTTCAAGCTCATAGCTGCTAGATTGTTTATATAAGAAAATAAATACAAATATTCTGACAATATGAAGAAACAAAATTATAGAGTTGATCAGGAAGACAGCTGATATAAAAACATACTTACCAAGAGAGCTTAATTGTGCACAAGCAGCTAATGCAGCTGCCAATCTTGTAACTAAATTTCTATGAGGAGCAAGAGGTAAGCATGGCTCTAAGAGACACATTACTAATTCCACTGACGGCTGTGACAAAACATCACGATCAGAACCCTGTTGACCGTTTTGTGACATTATTGGATAAACAGTAAAACGCCAACCCCAACCATTGACTGAACCATCTGATGTAAATTTCCATTTTAATTCATCTCCTGTAGAAATATCAACATCAAAATAAATACAAATCAGAATTTAAAAATTGAAAAAAAAAACAATTTCGCTGCAGGTAATTAAATTATCTCTTAATTGAAAATTAATTTTGACACTGCTATTCCAATTCTTATAATAATAATAATTAATCCTTTAACAATCAGTAGTTCTTCAAATGAATTAAAGTTAATACAAATAATAATTAATTAAAATTCTGAAATAAGATTTCCATTGTAAATTATGATTTACTATAACTGTCAATCCATCTTGTAAATGGATGTGATACTTATTTAAATTTTTATTTTGAATTGGTAGGTTTCTCAATCCTTCCCTAGCTGCATACCATTTTAAAAAGCAGATATTAACCACTCTCTTAAAATATTTCATTTTTTAAATTTACAATATAATTTAAAATACTGATATAATTTTACAAGTATAAATATATTTTTTGCATTCAGAAAAAAAGAGTATTTTAGCAATTTACCTTATACATAAGAGAAATATAATAAAGAGAATAAAAATTAAATTACCCGGTATAAGAAGAGGTGCTGACCAGTCACTCCACTCTCGGCCACATTTAACAGCAACCGTTTTACCAGCAGAATCCATTATAGTTAAAGGATTATGCCTCCTTTCTGTTGAACATTGACGGTCAAATTCAACTCTCAACATTTCAGCACCTAAATGAATAAAAATTTACTACAGTATGAAGACTCGATAACTTAGTAAATATAAGTTTGTGATTTACCAAAATAAATTTGTTACTTATTTCAATGTGTTATCAGTTCAGATGAATAAGTTTTTATACTTAAAACATAAATAAGATTTCTTCTGTTCTTCAGAATCTTTTCTTACAGATGTATTGTTTGAAACCTATTACTGATATTACTTAACAGCCTCTCTCAGCTAACTCTTGTTGTTAAACAGGAATTATGAAGTAATGGAATTAGTTATTTTTCTGACTCATTTCCTGTAAGCAGTTGTTATAATATGTCCTTGGAGTCAGTCTCCATTTTTCTTTTGATTGTTGTATGATTAAAGTTGAAAAAGGTTAAGACTACGTGATGTTTTTAATCTAATATCCAGTTTAATAGATAGAGATGAAAAAAAATTAATTTTTTATATGATTACATGTAGATAAAGATATTTAACACCACAAAAACTTTTGAATAACATAATTTTTCATAGTACGAATTCAGAATTATAATAAAATAATAAAATTTTAAAAATATTAAATAAAAATGTTTTTAATACCTTGTATTTTTACATGTCCGTTAAGTGAAACATCATCAATATATGGATGACTGCTCTCTGAACAACAGGCTGAGGAGCACAATGAAGGCTACAATTATTATTTATAGCCACATCTTCTAACTCTGTTACACATAATTCAAGCAACATACATGCTACACTGTTGTATTCTCTGGCCATTCCTACACAAAGAAAAATAAAGAAATAAAATTTTAAAGAACCACGAAAAAACTGTATTAATGCTTTTTGGAGTTTTATGATTAAAATGATGTAGTATAATTCATCATTATGAAATTAGTTAATTGAATTATTAACATTTGCAAGTAAGAGTTTTTAAACAACAAAACAATCTACAAAAATGTATAAATGTACAATGTATAAACTATGATTATTGTATGAAAACATTCAACAAAATACTGCATTCATGTTAAATATGAGAAACTTACTGATTTTTACAGAAAAGCTCTAAAAGAATAGAGCAAAATAAAGACAGCATAGATTTTTCAAGAATGGTGGACAATACAAACAACAATAAGTAATTGTAAAGGGGGGAGGGTCTAGATATAAGAAAAACATAACAAAAAAATAAGTAGATAATGTTTAAAATAATATGTAAACATGAAGGTAACTGGGTAATATTGAATAAATGTCTCTCACCAAAAAATAACAGCTCCTAAAATGTTATAAAATTCAAACAGAAGCTGAGATTTTCAAAATTTAAACAGCTTGTCGATATCAGTCATATAAACTTCTAACATATTGATAATATTGTGTGCTAGTTTAAATTTTCACGTGATGCATAGCAAATACGGTCAAGGAAAATGCTACGTGGCATTTAGAACAACACACATGAAGAATCAATGTATTTGATGTAAAAATAAATAACTAAACAAATTCATTTTTACAAGCACATATTTAATGTTCATAAATTTACATATAAATTTTAAGGTAAACAAAAACGCAAGAAAATAGTTGATAAGCAAATTCTATAAGATACTATTATAGGAATAACAAAATGAATATAACAATAGTAATGTGTTCTCACCAACAAGTACATTTGTTATAGTTTCTTTAGCGTTATCACCAGCTCGACCAGCAACAGCCAGTTTCAGCAAATCGACCATCATCCTTGCATCATTAAGACCTAACAATGAAGTAAAGTCATCTAATGTTGCCACTGGAGGAGCACTAGCTTCAGCAAGACCTAATACCTACAAAAAGTAAAACAAATTAAAAATATATCAGTTACTAAATGCCAAATGAAATTACTGGGCGCAACATATTAAAATTTTGTTTATTAATACATTATTCACCAAAAAGATAAATAATCATGAAAAAACTGACTCACCTGTGGATTGCACTTCATTGTAGCAGCAATAACACTCATTGCACTAGCAGACATTTTTGATGCCCTAGATGAAACACTGGCTGAACTAGAAAGAGATGGAAAAGCAGCTAATGGACTGTCATTTTCCTCAGGTGTTGATTTTGTACTCTAAGAAAAATAAGAATTGTTAAGGTAAATGATGGGTATTTGATTATTTTAAATATATACAATTATTAATATTAATCAATTACAGATTTTTATATGTCATGTACATAGAAAACAATTCAAAGTTAATAAATTTGAATTTAAAAAAATTTTAAATGAATAAATAAAGATTATAAAATGTTTACTACCATTTGGAGTTTGTATAAACTTATTATAAATAACTTAATTAAAGTTATTCATATCATGTGTTGCCTTGTACCCCTTAAAATACTGTAATATTTCCCCAGAAACCTTCAACCCCTAATTATTTTTAATTCAGTAAGATATATTGCTCTCTTTTTCTTATAAAGTAACTATATTCTATTCTTTTGTCATCAATAGATAATCAATCACCTTTAACTTTACGTTTACCTTTCTTAACTACTTTAATGGATCAAACATTTGGGGTCAATTCTTGCACACATTGCTTGTTAATTCTAACTTGCTGTTAAATGATAATTCAAAGAGCTTAAAATTGGCTGATATAGAGAATAATTAATTTAACAGCAAACTGCTACTTTTTTGGAGCCAAACTAACAGGTTTAAATTTCTCTGTTAATTTTTTTATAAAACAATATTTACTTAGTACACTGAGGCAACTTTAGCCAAGGTGCCAGTACATTTTCATTGGACCCACCGCTATAAATATTTAATAAATTAATTAAAATAGGCATATAATTTGAGAAATCTCCATTGAAAACGCTGATAATTTTTTAATATGTTAAACTTTCCAAAGATTCACAGCAGAAGTCAATTACAGATGCTCCTCTTAAGATAACTGCCTGAACTGCTCATAAAATCCCCAACATTCTACCATTTAAATTACTAATTTAAATGCTTCCAAAGTTCAATTACCTTTTTGCCTTTATTATTAGTAATTGTGTCTCTTTGAGTACAATCTACTGAACTATTATTAGCATTAATCATAGACTGTAATTTCTGGGACTCACTGGATAGGTGAGTCTCAGGAATTACAGATTAGTTAGTCTCAGATCAAATGATACGATATATCATTTGAATCTCTAACTACAATATAATTACCCATGTTACTCTGAGTTAAATCTATTGTCACTCTGATAAATCTATTAGTATGTAATCAGTCACCATCACTTAATTGTAATTTCTGATCCATTAATTAAATACATAGGAACAACAAAAGATTTTTGCTTATCTTTACAAATTTGTAATATTCTTTTAGATTTTAACCATAAAAAATTTAGCATAAGTTTTTCTTTAACCTAATAACTGGCCATTTCCCACCTAAAAAAAAGTGATTTTCTAAAAAATATACCCATGACAGTATACAGGATCAAAAACACTATGACTTCATCAACTGTGAATGTTTTCAAACATATAAAACAATTGTATCTTCTTAAAAAAAACACACATTAAGACTTATCTCATTAAAAAAACCTGCCACACAGTAAGCTAACATACTTTAATTCATAATACTCATTCTTATCATGGCTGATTGTCCCACAACACTCTCCTTCCCACACTTTCTTTTCTTTGGTTTGCATTTATCTTCATCATAATCCTCAATATTTCAATGCAGTGTCTAATTTTTCCCTCAACTTCTACATTGTCCTGACCTCCAGTTCACAAATCCCACTCTATCCCACTTAAAAGTCAGGGTATGAGGATAAACAAAAAGAAGAAAAAATGTATGGTATTAGATAAAAAGAGAAAAGGATTGAGATTAAGATAGGAAATCAAGATTTAGAACAGGTGAAGAAGAAATTTCAGTACTTATTCAGTACTATTAAGTACTTAACTGATGATCTGACTTGCACAGTAAAAATTAAACAAGAATATCAAGAAGTAAACTGGCATTCAATAAGAAGGGAAGATTGCTGTCAGAAATGTTAAACTTAATGTTAAGGAAGAAATTAATGAAATGTTTTATTTATAATGTGATGGTGTATGGAGCTGTAATGTGAACAGTGAAAAACACAGACAGAAAACGTTTGAGACTTCTGAGATGTGGGTGTGGTGCAGGAATGATAAATATATCAGGTGATATTTATATAACAAATGTAAAAGATATTAACAAACAAATGAACATGTAACAAATGAAAAGATATTAAGGAGAACTGGAGAGAACAGAAAAACACTAAATGAGATTGAATATAAGAAAAGAAACTGGCCTGGACATTGTATGAGAAGGTTTATTAGTGGATGCCATAGAAGGCTTGGAAGGAAAGGAAGAGATTTCAAATGATAGATGGGGTTATGGAAAAGGGAAAATATGCGGAAAAAAAGAGGTTAGCAAAGGATAGAACAAGGTGGAAAACAGCAGCCATGACAGGACCTGCCCTAATGGCAGAACACTATTAATGAATGGTGAACTGACAAAGGTCCTATATCATACCAAAGTAGGAAAATGCTCAATGAAAAATGTTAACTTAAATATGGAGTAAAAAGTACAAGTGAAGTAGCAGCTGTGAGATAAGAATAGAAATAAATGATGGTGATATTAGGAGCAGAGTTCAATGAAAAATGAAAGGAAATCCACATTTTGATTACTTGATAATGAACATTTCCCCCTTCACTACAATCTTCTTTGCCCCTTGCCAATAAAATAGCAGCTATTATTTGGAGTATAACTGAAGAAAAATTTCTACATTAAATGTTAGTTGTTCCACCTAATAAGAAAAACTTTACCACAAAATTTCATTAAAAAAGTTGTTATACAAATAAATTGTACCTGCCAGATAATCTATTTCTTATCTTAACAGTCTTTCAATCCAATCACAATCCTGTTTTGTATCTTTTTTGTCTGTTATTTCTTCTTGGAGTCAGATATGCCTAAATTATGAACCAGCCCTAAGGTAAAATCAAGGTTTATTCATCCCTGCACATCTTCGACTCTGCATGCCATCTTCTCCTTTCATTCTACAGCATAGTCTCAATGATTTATTGCGCGTAAGCATGCTGAATTCTCTTGGGTATGCTTCCTTGTGCTGCAAAAACCTGTAGCATTTGAAGAATGAGTGTTCAATGGTGCTCTCCCTTCCACAATAACCACACTCAGTGTTAAGTTACAATGCCTGTCTACACAGGTATGCTTTGAAGCAATCATGACCGGTCAGGTACAAAGTCATCTTGTGCTGTAGTTCCCCTTGCTTGTGGTCCAGCTATCTCAGGAGGTTTGGAATGAGTCTATGGCTCCATCTATCCTTCATTAACTGATCCTCCTGTCCTGTCACTTGTGAACAAGTGATGCCTCCATCTCTGCCTTACTTAACCCTGGTACATTGACTCTCTCTTCTGAAAAGCAGATCCAGAGATACAAGTCTTGCCAGTGCACCTGCTGCTTCACCCAAGATGTCCTGTGCCATAGCATAATTGAAGAGAGACAGTCTTGAGAACTTGATTAAGAATTGCCTGGGCCTCCCTTTTTCCAGCATGATAAATCAGACTGGTACTCCATGACCTATGTGAAGGCAAAATTTGATTTGTATTTTACTGATGCAAATGTCTGTCGAGGCATTTACATTGGTGGCATCCAGACTGAGGCCTGGCTGATGATTGTGAGATGTAATCAGTTAGAGGGTCTAAAAATGACTTCCGGTAAAGCCCCTCAGGGCTTGGAAAGGAGGGAGTGGTGTGGAGACCGGTAATGTCATTAAGTGGGTGTCTTTCCCCTATGGGGTTGAGATGGTGCTCCATACAAGACTTTTGAGAGCACCAACAGGGCAAAACCCTCCTTTTTGATATGCAAGAACTCTCAATGTTGGTCGTTATCTGACCAATGGCTGTTGCTGTTTTTTTGTCTTCTTTGACACCCAGGTCAAGTGCCTCAGAAATGTGATGTTTTTGTTATCCATGCCCCTAGGTACTTCACTGCAGGAAAAGAATGGACTTCTAAGCCTTTGACCCTAAACAACGTTCAGATGAGCGTCATTAGTCTGAGCTGCAACAACTTGAGTCTTCTCAAGCGAAACCTGCAGCCTGATATCTCACAGGAGCAAGACAATCCTATTTATCACCTCGTTCCCACTGTCTAACTCCTCTCATTCCGACTTGGCCAAAGCTAAGTCAGCAAACCCAGTCAGGGCTGTCTCTTCAGAAAGCATGATGGAGAAGAATTTGTCATAAGTGACGTTCTGTAATGTAGGGTCTAACATAAGTCCTGTGGAACACTGCAACTCATCCTGATTTGCACCTCTTCCTTGGTGGAACTTTCATCAACCGTTCAAAGAGGTAACACTGTGCTGCTACATATTGGAAACATAATTCTTGTCAGGTTGAAAAAACACACGCCAATTTTTTATATTATATTTATTATCAGTATAATTAAGATACAGAAAGGAAAATAAACTTAAATAACAATTAATTGATTTAATTATAACTTACAATAGCTGCAACAGCTGCTTCAGCTTCTGATGCAGGCGCTTCACCTCCCCCATGAGCAATTTCAGATGTCTGCATCTGCATTGTCATAGTTAACGTTGTTTCAGGTGTTTCTGCAAGTTCATTTGCGGTAAAAATTAATATAGAAGTAAAATAACAACGGTAAATCACTTTTGTTAATTAATTATCACGGTAGAATATGATTTTATAATCTAAAAACTGAAAAACCTACAAAAATATTATCAGATATACATACCTTTCAAAATAACTGAAGAATTAGTTTCAATTTTAGATTTACTAGCCAATGCAGCAACAACAGTATCACGAGCACATAAAACCCTTAAACCATTCAGTATATGTTGTAATGCGCTTTGTTTCGCAACATTAGAATTGAAGGAAAGAATTACATGTGCTAATGAATCCCTAGCAACAGTAGTTCCTAAAACACTTGGTTCTTTAGTCTGTGTTGATTCACCTAAACCTAAAAATAAAAAAATTTATCAGTTAGTTAAATTTACAAACTTTAACCAGATCAACAGATTTTTCATCAGATCAGCTCTAATAACAGATCAATAAATTAACTAATTGAAATCACAAGTGACTCATTTGGTTTCATTTGAAAACCAAATGAAAGTCAAATAAAATCAAAATCACAATTTTTGACAATTGAAAATTGTTTTGAAGTTTTGAAAATCAGATCAAACCAAATGAAACCAAAATTTTAACTGACCTTTTTTATAATTATAATCTTTTTAGGTTCCTAGATATTCAAGATACAGAAAGCTTATAAAAAACATGCATTCTATTACTTTTTTTTCATTAAACCAATCATATCATCTTTATTCTACTGTTTTATACAATCAAATAACATATTTTCTAAACTTAATAGCCACCAAGGCTTTCATTTGAACAACAATCCAATGTAATGAGTATAACTTATATGTATAATATACCCATTAAAATAGACCATTAGTAGTTTTTAGACCATGTTGTACATTTTTTCTAGATTCAAAAATATTGTTTTTAGTTATTTAGTATCTGTAACTATTATTACAATAGGTTTTGATCAAATACCTTATGACTAAGTTATATAAAATAACTTTATCTATTTCCAATATAAGTATTGTAATAAAAATTATATCTTTCATTATGCTCATTAGAAAAAGGGTAAACATATCCTATCATTCTAGCATACCAATGTCATTTTTGGTCTACTGATCCTCTGGTAGTTACTTCTTACCCTAAATTTTTATTTATGCTGTTCATACATGAAAAACTTAGGAAAAACACTTATATTACACATATGTAATTTTATATTCCTTTTCATATTAAATAATAAATAAATGTTTAATTGTAATCATAGAAGTTTTGACTTCTTACACAAATTAATTATAATATAAAACTGAATTAAGATTATCTCACATTCCTAAATTTGTTGTCAGATAAAATAGATTATCTCTAAAATACCTAATTTTTTTTCAAGTTTTTCCAATTTTAATGCTGAATACTTTATGTGTGTGTGTGTGTGTGTGTATATATATATATATATATATATATATAAATTTTACTGAAATTATTCTTGGATGAAGGATGCTTGGAACAAAAAAACCTCATCAAAAAATAAACTTAGATTTTAACGTGCAGATAACAATGTTTTTGGTCTACATTTTGAATCACTCTGTATCTACTGAAAAGTTAATGAGAATGAAGGCATAAACATCTGAGATACAAGAGACAACCATCAGAATTAATTTCTCTGAAAGTAATGGTGTTCATTGTAAAGCTATGTCAGAGATAGATGAAATTACATAAGTGGGTTAAATGCATTTTAGTGGGCTTGTCATGTTGATAAACAGTATTATATTTATTTTACAAAAACAAGTATTCCACTTCTTTCATTTTCAAAGTGTGAAAAACATAGAATGTTTTTGTTCGTAAGCACGCACATATCATTTATATAAGATTTGTATCTCATGTCAGGTACATAAATAATCTATACATCAGGTACTGATAGCATATCAGGTATAAATTTACCATGTCAGTTATAGCACTAACAGAAAAGATAGATGCAGAAAATTGATAAAGGTTATAGAAAAAATAAACACAATAATTACATTACCTAGAGCGGTAGCACCAAGAAGATCTTTTGCTTGACTAAATAAAACTGGATCTTGCATGAGTGGTAAGGGTTGATCAGGTGTATACCATGCAACTGAATGTGACGAACCACAGGCAACCCTATTCACTTGTATTTCACCAAAACCATGAACTGGTCCAGATCTACGATTTACAAGTGTGGTACCATTTCCTTGTTGTCCATGATCATTATCACCCCAACCATAAACCTGAAAAACATAAAAATCAATTTAAAGTAAAACCAATTTTTCAGTAATTTACAAAAAAACTTTTTCAATACAATTTTTAAAATTAGGAGTACAAGCCAATTTTTAATATCAGTCCTGCAGCTAAATAAAGGTTGCTCAAATATTAAAACTGATATATACCTCATCTGTACACAGTATCTCACAAATATGTTATTAATTTCATGATATGTTCTCAATGTAAAAGCAAGGAAGAAAGTTGACATACACTTGTATGGAATAATGCTGTTTAAAGTTAAGACTACAGAAAATTTTCATCCTGTTTTTTTTTCATAATGATAAAATGAGATTGTTATGAAATTCTTGGGACACAAATTATCAGATAAAATGGTGATAATATATTTGTTTTGAATGGAAAAAAAATTGGTTCCCAGAACTGCATCTCCATTAACCTCTGAAATTGCTGTAAAGCCCCAAAAACACTTTTTTGGATTCAATTTTTTTCTGTTAAATTGCCAGTAAGCAAAGAAAATTAATAACAATATTTGTAGAGAATCTTAGAAAATTGTTTAAGTAAACTTAACTAAAAGCAAATAAAAGTTTAAGAAATCAGATTTACTTAGAACAGAACAGATAAAAATAAAAAAAATCTTTTCAATATTGCAATAATAAGCATTATATCAACAAAATAACTTCTCTAAATAAAAACAAATGAAAAATTAAACAACAAACCAGTTTTATAGCACAGTTCACAGTTTTTACAATTAATTAAATTATTTCAAAATTGCTTATTTTATTAGATTGTAATATTAACAGGTGATCAATAATTGGGTTTTGTACATTGCATTAGATAATTTTATAAGCTTACACATAAGTAAATAAAATATAATGTGTGTGTGTATGTATATATATATATATATATATATATATAGGAAGATTCAGGACTTTCAGATCCCCGGTGAGATGAGGTCATGATGAAATTTTTATCACACTATATACGGGTTAAATTTGATGGTTTCTTATGCTTTTGAACTGAAAAATTGAATAAAACAGTTCCCAGAACTATAAATCCCATAATTTTCACGATATCGAATGTAAAATGGAAAAATTTTTTAATGAAAAACCTTTTTTTAGGTTTGAAGTACAATAACAAATGAATAACTATTAAATGTGTAGACTTTAAAAAAAAATTGAAGAAAATGTAATTCTATAAAAATTGATGTAATATTTAAGTCAATGAAAAAAAAAATCAACTAATAAAAACAAAACTTAACAAAAATGTTATAAGTTTGTAAAAATTAAAATCAACAGTTTTTAGTTTAATACATTTAAACTTTTGAAAGATTACATTGGCAACACTAACTATGCTTCAAAATTAATTTGAATGCTACTCACTGTTGTCATAAATTTGTGATTATGAGTTATTAATGAATGTTAGACGGTATAGTTTTTTTTAAAAAATAATTTTGACTGTGCTTAATTATTTTTTGAAAATCAAGTTATGTAATGTTTTTTGGTTTGTTGTACTTTAAACAGTACCTAAACTTTTCCAACTGAATCTGAATTTCAAAAAGTGAAAATCTGTTTTGTATTCTTTGTTTCGAAAAATGCTGTCTCTTCACTTATGTAGAATATGCTGATATGATAATGATGTATAGCTTTTGCAATGGAAGTGCTCCAGTTGTGGACGAAGAATACAGACAAGGTATCTTGGATGAGTAATTCCAAACTGTAAAGAATTTTTAGAAGTTTTAATAATCTTCAGGAGAATGGTATACTTTCCAGCTCTCATGTTTCATCTGAATATCAAATGGTACATCGTAATGAAAGGGAAAACATTCTTCAGGTGGAACAACAGCTTAATCCTACAATGAAGCACACAAAGAATTTCTGAATGACTCAACATTCCACAATTACAGTACGGAGGACATTACTTTCTGATGGACTGCATCTTTATCATGTCCAGGAAGTTCCACACCTCCAGCTTGGTGACCATGCCAAGACCATTGAGTGACAGCTGGTGACCATGCCAAAACCATAGTGACCACTGACAAAACTGCAGTGGTAGTTTAACAATAACTACCACTTAAGTCTGTTCATACTTATTTGGGCGAAGCTACTTTTACCTGTAATAGCATAAACAACAAACAGAATTCACATCGGTGGTACAAAGAAAACCAACCCATATGCTGAATCAAATTTCTAGCAATGATTTTCAGTAAACATTTGGTGTGGCATGATTGCCAACCAACCAATTAATAAGCCCTTTCATACTAGAACATGTCACAAGAAGAAATTATCTGAAATTTTTAAGCAATGAATTTCTTACAGTGCTTGGAAATTTTTCATTGGTGAAACGAATCAAAATGTACTACCAACTTGATGGAGCATTAACATATTTCATGAATGAAGTTGGACAATTCTTAGATTAAAAATTTACTGGTAAATGGGTAGACATAGAGGACCAGTAAATTGGCTACCTTTATCACCAAACTTTACTTCCTTAGATTACTGTTTATGGAGATGATTAAATGCGAGGTATATAAGCAAAAAGTAGATACATGTGATGAACTGATCGCTCTCATTCTCACTGTTGCTGCCCTCATCATGGAATGTGATGATATCATTAGGTTGGTGACAGAAAACAAATTTTCGATATCAAAGTGCATCGATATCAACAATGGAATTATCAAACACTTATTGTAAATTAATATAGAGTAAACCGTAGTGAATATAATTTTTTTAAAAAGTAAATGAAAAATATTTAAAATTTTCAAACTTCTAAATTTATTGTACTAAAAGTAGTTGTTTTTAAATTTTACCAATTCATAACGTTTTCAGTTAAGTTTCGTTTTTAATAATAAAAGTTGATTTTGTTTTGTTTATCTTGACTGAAAGTTTTTCTGCGTATAAAAACAATTTTCACAATAATTGAAATTAGTGCATGCTTCGCATTTAAATCGAGGACCAACTAAAGGGAACATCTGACAACCATTACAATTGACTTCAAGGTGACAAGATGGTACAATCTCCATCTCAGACACCAGTGGAAAATCAACTTTTACTGCTCTACCATTACTACTAACGCCTGCAACAATTAAAATAAACACTAATATAATTGAATTTACAGTAATACGAGTATACCACTATTAACAGTTAGATAATACCAAATTAGAATTACTGCAAAAGTCATAATCCAAATAGTTTTTCAATGATACCAATATAAAAATTTCATTACTGACAGATATATCACTTTCATTGTATCAAATACAAAGAAAACAGGTTCTAACATTACTGAGTAGAAAGGTAAACTTCAATTTTTCACTTGTTCCTTATAAAGTTTCACACCAAAGTAGCTTACCCTTCAAACTGTTCTTCCACATTCCAGCAGTGATTTTCATACAATTTTATTATGAAATAAAACAAACTTTTACTGAAAATTAATTTAATTATCCTATTTTCTGTAGCTTAAGAACTGTATAAAACATTTGATAACCACTTTCCTAAGCAACAATTCTACATTGCAAAATAGTATGGATGAAAGAAAAATAAACTTTTTTGTCAGTGGAATTGATAGAATAGTCCCTGAAGTTAAAAAACACTCAAGCATGGAATAATTTTATTTATATACACATCCCACCTTAAGTGCTGATCAACTGTTACTCCTAAGTAATCTGTGAATTCAATTCTATTTTCTCTGATTTCTACTGCATTAATTATTACAATCAAAGGAAAAGATTTTGATTCAATTTACGGCGGGTCAAATACATAATTGGTAGAATTAATAAAACAAGTTTATATATATTGAGAATTAACAGATCTATGTCAAATCTAATTTTTATTTGCTGCAAACAATTTCAATCAAGTTTCACTCTTTCACAAACCTCTATCCTAACAAATAGTACATATCACCATCAAAATACACATTATAATGTTTTAAATCTAAATTCAAAAGAATAAAATATGAATAAATATGCTGTAAATTACTTATAAAACTGCACCATTACTATTCTCTAAGGTATACCATACTGTAAGCAACAAGGGTTACTAATTACATTACCCGACTTAATAAATGTTCAGCGATCAGTCTGATAACTCCTAAACCATAGAAGCAGAATTATCAAAACGTCAATCTTCTTCTCCAGCTATGTTAACAGTATTTTAAGTAAAAAAGTATCATAGAACTTTTGATGAACACAAGAGAATAGCTCTTATTTTGGACCATAGACATCAATATGTTGGAAATTAAGAGTTTCCACAGCATCTTGAGTACTGATGATAAGTAATCCATATCGTTTTTTTTATTTTTATTATTATTATTATTTTATATTGCCAATTAACTATTTAGTAGATATTTAATTTTTTTTTATTTTGTCTGTATTTTTTAGCCAGAGATGTGTCATTCTTTTTATACTTAGTATACAAGTCTCATATCCTTAAAGGCTATTGGAGAAATTTTCTCTTAAATATATATGGGTTAACACCTTAAGAATGTATTTTTTTATTTCTAGCAATTTTAATAGTAATACCATCATACTCTGTGTACTGTTATAAATATTAATCTGGTTCAAACCATCCAACAATCTCAGTAGTAATTAGTTGGAAAGAGTACATAATGTGTTCAATGATTGGAGGATCAGATACATCTACCATATGTACCTTGCTACACCCTTGTTTTTAAATACATCAATATTTTTATCACTAATTAGCTTATTTCACTATTAGAATCTACTTTAGTCACAATTTTATCTACTGCCTTTCTTATTGTTTTATTATTCCTATTTTCAAAGCTAATTTGTGACTTGTAATTAGTTTTAGTTTCTTTGATTACTTATCTCAATTTATTTTGTTATGTAAATATTGTATCAATTTTTTTTAACAGCGAGAAGTTTTTCTTTCCTTCTAATTGAAACCACTGACCTGTTAGTAATCTATAGCTTTAATTTTTTTCAACTTAGAAATATTATTAATTATGTTTCTCTCAGTCACTAACTTCATCTTTCGCTATGTAAATTTGTCCACTGCTATTTAAGTTATTCAAAACATCAAATCATTTCTCCTCTTCAATTAAACAAAAAAATTTATTTCAGTTTACAGCTAGTATTTTCACACATTATCTACCTTCTCAGTTTTAACACAATAATGCACTATAATATAATAGCAAAACAATCCGTATTTGACGATACTGATACTCAGTAAATAGTAAAAAATAATCCATTTTTTCTGGATTATTATCTAAAATATCTGTACCAGAAAAATAATAACAGAACCATTCCAGGCCTTCAACAACTCAGGATGATAATGATAAAATTTAGAACTAAAAACATTAGCATTCTCAATATGAGTCTAATATATACTAATTTCAAAATCTCAACAACTTTCATAAGTTACATTATCAGACAATTTGCTCCATTAAAATTAAATTCTGTTATCTTCATAACTTCTACTAAGGTGGAAAAAAATCTTTCACCAAACTGATATATGTTGGTGTTGGTATATTAGATATTATGATTATTAAATTTAAATTGCTAAATGTTATTGTCCCTTACCCACGATGATAAAACAGTTACATAAAAATTAACATTAAAAGAATTTAATGTGAACTTAAACTAAGAAAAAACAAAAAGAGAATGATGAATTGGGAGTCAATGATAATATATATATATATATATATATATATATAAAATAGTTGCTAATATTAAATTTTTGTCTTCACACAAAACCAAAATTTCACTTCGCCACCACAAGACCATCAAGGATGGTCTTGTGGTGGGTCTCATCCTTGACCACCTCAAGGATGAACAGCCAAAGGATGTTATTATCTTCTAAGAGACGACAGATTCTAACTACATAAAACAATTTATTTAAAAATAAATCTTCGAGAAATGACAGAGATGTAATAAAATGGAGGTCCAAGGGGACCTGAACGAAATTACTAAATTGAGGCAAATAATGTAAATTAAAAAACAAATAAAGAAACTAACTAAAAGTGTAAATAGTTCCTATAAAATAATACAAACAAGAAGGAATCCTATAGACTCATCAAGAAGGAATAAATGATAAAAGAAAGAAACTATCAATCTACAGAACTATTGCCTCTGATTGAGGTAGTTCACAATCTTGTTAAGACTCAACGAACTCACATGCTTTTACTTAAAAGTTTTGTATCTGACTGTTTTATACTCAATGCTAATACAAATAATAAAAAGGTAATGAATAAAACCAAACTGCTGCTCAACTGAACACAGAATCTCTGGATTAGCAGAAAGCAAACTACCAGTCGAACTAACGAGGCAGCCAAAAAAAATACAAGTATAGCAATTAAAATGTAATACTACATAAATGAGATATTATATAAATACTTACTTGTAACAACACCAATACTGTTATGATCAGCATAACCCCATTTAAATTTTGGTTTACCAATGGATGGTTTCACTTTAACTTTATCGCCAACTTTAATAGTAGGTGAAGCCTTTACATTAACCGAAAATCCCAATAATTCAACATGTATAAAACGTACCCAATACAGACGATTTTCTCTTCCATTAAAGTTATTTTTACCTTGCCATTCAACCTGTGAAAAAAATTATATACAATTAACTAATACAAACTATTATTTTAAAAAACTGGAGATTTGAAACTTGGTGATAAAAGTGAGCTCTATTTTTAAACCTACTGGTAACTATTTTGTTGTATGTGATGAATGTATATCTAGTATACTGTATTCAGCGGTTGTACTTCTCACCCACAATTCAGGGTGAATCTAATTTAAAATAAAACCAAAAATTCATTTATTAAACATGAATTTATTAATTCATTTTGAAAACATGACACTTAATTATTAAAATATGATAATACAATTTTATTTATTACAAAAAGAAAGATGATTACATTTTAAATTAATTGTAAACAAATTATTATTTTTTACTATTATCTTTTATTATATATATATATATTAATCAGAATTGGAAAAATAATGATAGATTAGGTATTCAAGCACTTGGTTATCACTTGCATGTTTTACCTCTGGCCATTAGAAGGAGTTGTTAAAATTGTATTTCAAGAAACAATGTATTTTCACTTTTTTTTATTATTATTACTTGTATAAGTAAACAAAACTTTTATTTTACGTTATCTGCAGGGCTCTGGGGGCCACTACTGCCACGCTGCATAGGGGACCCAACTGCCACTGAGGGGAAGCCCGATCTGATTTCAATAAATAAGCAGCAACTCCCTGACTTTTCCAGAGACCAGCTTCTGGACCCAAAAGCTCTTCTCAGAGCTAACACAAAGAACACCCTTTTCAGGGCTACTACAAGGTTATTAAGTGCCACATGCTGTCAAAGCCATTCGGCGATAGCATATAGATCATACGACAGTGAAAGACAAGTTTCGGATAAAATTTCTAAATTCCTCAGTTTCTAATAAGTTAAAAATATTGCATTTGATAAACAAATTTTGTGAGTCTGGGAGTGTACATGATCAGAAAAGCACAGGGCAGTGGAAGTTCTGGAGGATGTAAAAGAATGTCTGACTCGTTCATCCAGAAAATTGCTCAGAAAGTTATCTTCACAGGCTGGGCTTTTACTATCTACAGCTTTCAGGACTATTAAAAAATTACAACTGCATGCTTATCGCATTGGTATCGTTCAAGATCGCAAGAAGTAGACCGCGGCAAACATTTACAGCATTGTCATTGCCTTCATTCACTTGTTGATGATAACGATATTGAAATTTTGTAGTGTGTTTATTTCAGCAACGAGGCATGTTTTTACTTGAATGGCTACATTAACACCCAAAACTGTCGAACATGAAGTGTTGAAGATTCTCAAATGTTTCTTGAACAACCATTACATGCAAGTAAAATTGGTGTTTGGAGTGTAATCTCCTGGCGTCATGTAATAAGGGCCTTTATTTTTTACAAATCTGTAGCTGGTGTGGTTTATCGTAACCTAATCGAACAGTTTATTGCCATGTTAGATTTTGACGAACAAGAATGTTGGTTCCAGAAGGATAATAAACATATCATACTGCTAATGAACCGTTAGATATGTTATGGGAATTTTTTGGCTATCATTTGATATCAAAAGGGTTGTGGCCTCGAAAATCTCCAAATCTTACCCAGCAGACTTTTTTCTTTGGGATATTTGAAAAGTGTAGTTTTTAAAAATAATCCTCATATACTTGATGAATTGAAGGCTAACATTAAAGTGAGATTTCAAATGAGTAAACATTATGAAAAATGGCTGCAGTTGGCCATTTTTCTGCAGTTGACCAAACATGTTATGGTTTTCATAACATGTTTGTACATGTTATGGAACATGTACAAACCTGCATCGGGATCACAGGAAATTATTTTGAACATCTATTGTAAAGTTATTAAAGGTAATTTAGTATTAAGTAATTTAGGTATAAGTATTTTATTAACATTAATATTTTTGTAATAAATTCACATCCTCAAACAAAGGGTCGAGTCCTTTTTGAAACACCTGTTATAACATAATACTATTCCTATCAGAAAGGATCATATTATGCTTCAGTTTCTGTTTTTAATACTATTTGATGATCTAAAAGTATTCCAGATCCATTTAAAAATTTCTATTTTACAGAGATGGAAGTTTTTACTCAGTAGGACGAGTTATAAATAACAAACAACAACTTGAATTTTTTCATAAATGTTTATATCATACACTTTAAATACATGCTAAAATATTTAGCAACTGAGATTATTTCATCTAAACCAACTTTATTTATCTTCACACGGTCAGTTTATTGTAATGGCAAGTTTGTTGTATATAAACATACAGCCTATTGAAAATACTTTTTTATTAATACTGAATTTTTCAGTATTTGCAAATTTAGTATTTATGTTTGTATTAGTTAATACAGTAGATTCCTAACAGGCATTACATTACCAATTAAACTTTTTTTCTTATCTGTTAACACTATTCCAGATCACTTCAAATTGGACCATAACAAAGTAGCATCAGCTTTTGCAATTTCTATGAATGAATTTCTCTTACTTTTTGTTTCAGAATTAAGTAAAGCTACGCCACCACATAAAAGTAAGTTTGTATAAGATTAAAAATTCTACAAACAGAATTGACTCTCTATATAAAACAATGGCTCAATCAATAAAAAAGGTAGAGACTTCTGCTTAATTGTGACAGGAATCGGTCAGGATAGATCATTAATAAAATGAGCATAATAAATAATAAGTAATAAAATTATTGTGTTCATCTATCATATAAATTAAGTGCTAAGGACATTAGTAAAAAAATTCTAACATTACACTGTTACTAAGCTGACAGAAAACTACATCCATCATCATTGTCATCTGGTGTTCTGACTGGTTCCTTATGCCACCATTATTTCCATCCATTTCTGTCCATTATTCCTGTGCCTTCTCCTTCATCCCCTTGTAGTTTCCAATCCTAACCTAACCTCTAACTTAATTTTCTTTTTCCTCGCTTTTTCTTCTTCTACTGACCCTTTCAATGCAGTTGTCAAGATTCCAGTTCCCTTAACCACAGCTCCTTAACAGTTTCATTTTCTTTTGTGCACTTCCCATGTATTCTTTCTTCTTTAATCCTGCTCATTACTTTCTCACTCCTCACTTTATCCGTCAATCTTTAATTTTTCCATATCCATATTTTAAAAGCCTCAAACTTCAAGCTTTCCCTCTTCCACATTACCCATGCTTCATTTCCATACAAGACACTCCATACACAGCATTTGGCTAACCTCTTCCTTAACACTAAGACCAAACTTTTACTACACAGTAACTTTCTCTTCTTACTAAAGGCTTCTTTTGCCATTGCTGTCCTTCCTTTTATTTCCATTGCACTCTTCCAGTCCTCTGTCAACACAGTCTCAAAATATTTGTAATTTCTTACTTTTTCTATTCTTTTTTCAATTGTCCTTAACACTAAAATCTTCTTTGTTATTTATTTCCATTATTTAAGTTTTTCCTATATTTATTTTCATTTGATACTCTTTCATTCCTTCTTCCAGGGTTGTTTAACAATCTTTTTAATGCTAGACAACAGCTAGAATTACTAACTACACCCAGAGTTAAAACTGTATACTTATATTTTATAGAAATTAGCCTGCTAAAACACAACTTCCACCTTTGGAATTTATTCTTACTCCAGAGCTTTTTATTTTTAAGAAGGTATTTTCAAGGTCTTTCCAGAACTGAGGAATTATGAGGTAGTGAAGTTTACTGCCTTGCTTAAGGAACAGGTACGAACTTGTCAGTGAATAAATCCGATAGTATGTTTCAGTAATAAAAAAAAAAATTGATTAAGCCTTCTGTTAAGACAAAAAAGGTCTAAAAATTATACTAAATAAATACCTTCTCCCATAGTCTGATGATTAACAGATCCACCAATTCTTACACGTGAATCCATACCACCAACAATCAAAAGTGCTGCAATACCATTAGCTTGTAATCTGGCTGTTTCTATTTCATTATCAATTACCTGTAAAACCAATAAAATTAAATCAAAACTGTGTTCTTAACATAGTACTCAATGATAGGATAAAACTTTTTCCCTGGCCAAGAGCTCTGAGATTTGTATAAAACCTCTTAGTAACACCATATATTGACAGCCTATGCCACATTAAAAATAAATTTAAGTCAAGCAAAGGGTGGTTTATAAGGTATATCTCTCTCTATGAATCATGAGACCTTGCCGATGGGGAGGGGCTTGAGTGCTCAGTGATACAGAACAGCTGGTCTGAAGAGGCAACCATATCAGAGAGGTATCTTTTGAGAGTCAGACTAAAGAATGATTCCTGAAAGAGGGCAGCAGCTCTTTCAGTAGGGCATAGGTCAGGACTTTAATGGCCACATCAACATCACTCAATCTTCTGGACAGCTGAAAGCAATGGAAAACTACAGTTGTTTTTTATCCAAGAAAATGTAGCTCTCTGCATTTTTATGTAACAAAAATAGAGGGGGTTTTCCTGAGGTAAAAAAGTCCCTTGTTTGAATCTCCGGGTGGAGACTCAAACTAAGGAAGGGGGTAACAAGAAAATTAAAAAATAACATTCTATGAGTCAGAGTGTGGAATGTTAGAAGTCTAAACCAGGTTAGTAGGTTAGAAAATTTAAAGAGGGAAATGGATAGATTAAATGTATATATAGTATGAATTAGCAAGGTTCAGTGGGAAGAGGAAAACGACTTTTGGTCAGGTGATAAGAATAATTAACTCGGCATCAAATAAAGGGCAGGGAGGAGTAGGTTTCATAGTGAACAAGAAGATAGGGAAGAGAGTATTTCAAAAAGCTTAGCAATAATATCAATGTAATAAGGATAAAATCAAAATCTAAGCCGACAATGATTGTTAACATCTATATGCCTATAAGTGCCCATGATGATGACGATGATGATGATGATGAGGTAGGGTGTGTATATGAAGAAATTGACAAAGCAATTAAACACATAAAAGGGGGTGAAAATTTAATAATTTTGGAGACTGGAATGCAAGAATTGAAAAGGCAAGGAAGGAAATATTGTGGGTGAATATGGGCTTGGCAAAAGAAATGAAAGAGGGTTTTATTGAGTTTTACATGAAGTACAAATTAGTAATTGCCAACAGCCAGTTTAAAAATCAGGGAAAAGCCAGGTAATACTGCAAGGAATCAGATTGATTATCATGGTTAAACAAAAATTTAGAAATATCAACTAGTTCACTGCAAAACACATCCAGTAGCAGACACTGACAGCGACCATAATTTAGTGATAATGAAATGTAGATTAGGGTTTAAAAACCTGAAGAAAAGGTGTCAGATGAATCAGTGGAATTTAGAGAAGCTTAAGGAAGAGGAGGTAAAAAAGATTTTTGAGGAGGACATCATCACAAGAGATCTAAGAAAAAAAGAAAAGGTAGAAAATATAGAAGAAGAATGGGAGAATGTTAAAAAGGAGATTTTTAATCAGCAGAAGCAAACTTAGGCAGAACATAGAGAACTGGTAGAAAACCTTAGATATCAGAGGATATATTGCAACTGATGAATTAATGTAGAACATATAAGAATGCTAGTGATGAAGAAGATAAAGGAACTATCGGCAATTAAGAAATACTATAAACAGGAAGTGTAAATTAGCAAAAGAAGAGTGGATTAAAGAAAAGTGTTCAGGAGTGAAGTGGTAAAATAGACAGAGCATACAGTAAAGTTAAGGAGAATTTTGTATACACAAGTTAAAATCTAATAATGTGTTGAATATAGATGGTAAACTGAGATCTGAATTTAAGAGAGCATTAAAAGATTTGAAGAGCAGAAAGACTCCTGGGATAGACAAGATACCAGCAGAATTACTGCGCAGTGCAGGTGAGGAAGCAATAGATAGATTATGTAAACTGGTATGTAATGTTTATGAAAAAGGGAAAGTTCTGTCTGACTTCAAAAAGAGTGTTATTGTCATGATACCAAAGACAGCAGGAGCAGATAATTGTGAAGAATACAGAACAATTAGTTAATTTAACTACTCACGCATTAAAAACCTTAACTAGAATTCTGTACTGAAGAATTGAGAGGAGAGTGGAAGAAGTGTTAGGAGAAAACCAATTTGGTTTCAGAAAAAGTATAGGGACGAGAGAAGCAATTTTAGCGCTCAGATTAATAGTACAAGGAAGATTAAAAAAAACAAAACCAACATAAATGGCATTTACAGGCTTAGAAAAGGCATTTATTAACTTAAGACTGGAATAAAATGTTTAGAATTTTTTAAAAATTAGGGTTCAAGTATAGAGATAGAAGAACAATTGCAAATATTTACAGGAATCAAACAACAGTAATAATCAAAGAGTAAAAAAAAAAACCGTAATAAAAAGAGGAGTTTGGCAAGGATGTGCCCTATCCCTGTTACTTTTTAATCTTTACATAGAACTAGCAGTTAGAGATGTTAAAGAACAATTTTGATCTGGAGTAACAGTGCAAGGTGAAAAGATAAAGATGCTATAATTTGCTGATAAAGTAATTCAAGCTGAGAGTAAAAAAGATTTAGAAGAAACAATGAATGGCATGAAGCAAGAATTACTGCATGAAAATAAACAAGAACAAAACAAAAGCAATGAAATTTAGTAGAAATAATGTAGATGAACTACTAAATATAAAAATAGGAAGAGAAAAGATTATGGAGGTAGAAGAATTATGTTATTTGGGAAGAAGAATTACTAAAGATGGGCGAAGCAGGATTGATATAAAATGCCCAATAGCACAGGAAAAAAGCTTTCAGTCAGAAATATAATTTGCTTACAACAAAAATATGTTAAACGTCAGGAAAACATTTTTGAAAGTATATGTTTGGAGCGTAGCTTTATATGGAAGTGAAACTTGCGACGACTGGAGTACCTGAGAAGAAACGATTAGGTTTTGAAATGTGGTGCTATAGGAGAATGTTATAAATCAAATGGGAAGATAAAGTGACAAATAAAGACATGTTGTAGCAAAGTGATGAAGAAAGAAGCAAAATAATTGGAAAAATATAGTTAAAAGAAGAGACAGACTTATATGTTACATCTTAAGGCATCCTGGAGTAGTTGCTTTAATATTGGAGGGACAGGTAGAAGGGAAAAATTGTGCAGGCAGGCAATGTTTGGAATATGTAAAACAAATTGTTAGGGATACAGGACATAGTGGGTATATAGACATGAAACGATTGGCACTAGATAGGGAATCTTGGAGAGCTGCATCAAACCAGTCAAATGACTGAAGATAAAAAAAACACAACAAACACACACACACAACTAAATACATAGATCCTTGTGAATTTTCTATGTGATATTTACTCATTTTAGACTATCAGTAATGTTATCAGTGAGGACCACTGCAGTACAGTGGTCTTCACAGCACTGTATCACAGTTCTACACTGTGCCAGGATAAATTCTGAGTTTTTAAATGTTTAACTTTTGATTTAAAAGTAAAGAATATTAAGCATGAAAATGAGATTTAAACAAGGATGGAGAAAATCACCTATATTTATAATTAAAACAAAGAAATTTTATGTCAAATAGGAGAGTAGAAAAATTTTTCACAGAATCTTGTATATAAATAAATAGGCTGGTAAACCATATATTGTTACTTAATTTGGTAACAGAAGGATATGCATATGATTAAAACTGCAAATGAGGACAAAGAGATATATGAGATAACCAAGGATGTAAAATACAGTAATGAACAATGCAGCATGTACACTACTGCATTGTTATAAAAATTATAATATAAAGCAATGGAGATAATTTAAAGCAAATTACATATGAATAAAAAAAGTGACTGAGTAAGAAAAAAAAGTGAATAATAAAAAAATAAACTTCACTGTAAAGAATTATTTTACTTACTTTATTACTACAGTTTTTTAAAATCATCTTATGTAAATACTTTTCAGTAAAATGAACAAAAATGTTAATAAAAACAAGATATCTTTGATATCTATGGTATAAAAAAATTCATATTTAATAAACAGAAAAAATGAATATTTGCTACTGAAATATAATTTACAAAAATTGAATAAAATAAATAATACACAAAATAATAATAATAATAATAATCTAAACATTAAATAAACAAACAAATTCTCTGACTGAACTCTGCACTAAAAAATTTCATTGATCTATAATAACAAATTAATAACTTTAATTATAATTAAATAGTAATTTAAAAAAAAAAGAGAAAAAACCTGTACCTGAAGATTTAAGAATGGGTGTGTAAGCAAATCGCAACAGCAAGTTTATTAGCAAGAAGTGTGTTGAACTGTGTATTCCAATCTGATAAAATATGTAATGTTCTAAGTAAAGAAATACATTCTTCAACAACTGTACTGGTATGTGATGCTGTTAAAGGTGCATAAACTTTTCCTTCTGTAATCATGGATAGGAAAAACCAACAATAATTAGTTAAATTAGCTTTCCATATTTTTTAAACATTTCTTTTCATTTTACACAAAAAGAAATTGTTAAATTTACAATCAAACAGGAAAGTTATTACTTAAGGATCGTTACATTAGAAATTTTAAAATGTAAGTTCTCATGCCATTAATGGTAAGTATGTCAAAAGTCATGATGTGTCCAGGAGGATGTAGAACAAGAGATGGTTATTGTAATGTATCAAGAAAATATTTGTACAACTGTTAAACAAGAAAGAAAAAACTGTAGAAATATATTAAAAATATGATTTATTTTATGATTCATCTCATTTCAAATAACTTTATTTCTGCTTCTATCAAATATACAATGACTTTTGCATATGCAAGATGAATTTTAAGTTTTGAAACAAAACTAGCTAGATGCCAGCTTTATGAAAAAGGGAAACAAGTTAAAGCAAAAAATTTTACCATCTCATGCGGTAGCTATGAAGAGTATTGATGTTGCTCTATATTTGTTCTTTAGTGACGAAGCAACATTTCATATAAATAGTAGAGACTTAGTAAAATGTTCAGATATCAATCACACAAAAGCACGATTCATCTCAGTTAACAACACCAATTCAATTAAGTAAAAGTTATGACCCTTTCATTTCTCAAAGTTATGATGGTGACTGATCATTCTTATTTGGATTTGCTGCAGAATTAGCTATTCCTGCAATTAAATAAAGAATCCAGTAATTACATTTTCCTTCAAGATGTGGTGGTAAAACCTCAGTAGCATGTATTCATATGCCTCTGATGTGCTGTATCAATTGAGACTGATATCACAATCAACCGTAACAAACAAAATTCTTCCACTTTGGATTGGGTGTAATGGATCCCCAAGTCTTGATGTTTTGCCATCGGCCCTCTATTTCACCAGTTCTTGTACTACACAACATTTTTTTTTTTTGGGTGTGTCAGTTCAACATCTTGTTATTGCCGCCCACAGTTCTATATAATTTCATATTCATGGAATCAATACAATGAAGTTGTGATAATCGACATGCCAAAACAAGTACAACAAAAAATCAACCATTACCTTAATATTTTCATATAACTAAAGGATGTTATGTAGAGCACTGAAAAAAGAGATAAGTAAATGTTAATAATCCCTTTACTAACTAATGTACCTTTAATGTGTTTGTATTTGCAAACAACATATATAAAGCTCCTTGGTACTAGATAGAAAATTTTAATTTCCCTAAACAATACTGTAGCTGTATTTTACAGACTAGATTGTTCCACACAACCTTTAATAAAAATGACAAAAACTCAAATACAAGGAAATATTCTGTAGCAAATAATATTATTTAAAATTACTATAGAATTAGTGAATAAAATAAAGTTTGCAGAGTAATTAAAACACCTATGAAATGATTATTATATACAAGCTATCTTCCTAGTGTGATTGATCGGCATTATGGGCTATTATAACAGGGTTCATTTGTAAATTTGTTTTTTAATGCGGTTGAAAATATTCACAAAACGAATCTGTTGAGAATAATATCAAAATAACTTATCAGATTACACAAACTGCATGAGTTCAACTTACACCTAAAAAAAAAAAAATTACAGATCTCAACTGAATTAAAGGTCTCAAAAATCTAGTAAAGGACTAGGAGCTTAATTAATACTTGCTACACAGTAATTAAAAACACTGCAAACAGAATGTATAAAGAACACCTTCAAATAAATCACAATTCAACTGCAGAATATTAAGGTCTAAATTGAAAGCTTTCACTTATTTTTATACCTGTATAATGTATTATACGAGTACACATCTTAATTACAACGGTCTACAAAGAAAAGCAAATTTTTTAATATAAAACACAAGTAGGTAAATTTAAATCTATATTTTATATTACACCTTAAAAGCAAATCAGTTTTTCTCAGATTCAATACAAAACACAAGGGTTTCATAAAAGAATTGTGGGGTTTTGAACATGGATTAAATGAAAACAAAAATGCTTACAGTTGATGTTTATTTATCAAATTTGTCATTTCAAACATTTTTTTTTTTATATAACTAATAAATTTTAATATGTGCACCATTAATCGCTCGGCAAATGGCCAATTGATATGCAGTTGCAGTCTGCCCATACCCAAATTAACATATTTTCTGTTACAGCCACAATTGTTTCATTAATACTTTTCATTAAGTGACATAGGTCACATATTTTTTGCGAATAAACAATGTTTTTTTATATATCCTTCCACAAGAAAAAATCACAAGGTGTCACATCTGGACTCCTTGGAGGCCAGGGTAAAGGTCCTTGCCAGCCTATCCATCAATGTCCAAATTTTTCATTCAAAGCCTGGCTGACAAATGCATTCAAGTATAGGAGTGCACTATCTTGTTGGAAATGAATTTGTTTTATGTTTTCAAGGTCACCCAGTTGAGGAAAGCAGTAATTATTTTAACATATCGAAATAAACATTTCCATTAATAGTCTTTTCAGCAAAGAAAAAAGGCCCGATTACACAATTTTTCATCATACTACACCAACATTAACTTTAGGCATGTTGTGTCATTTCTCAAAATTTACATGTGGGCTTTCAGATTCCCAAATTTGTGAATTGTGTTTATTAACACACCCATTAATATGGAATATAGCTTTATCCATAAAAATATTGTCTAAAAATGATTCGTTTTCAGCAATTTTATGGAAAATTAAACATTTTTCCATCATCAGGTTTCAATTCGTGCAGTAGCTAAATTTTATATGCGTTTAATTTCAATCTCTTTCGTAAACTTTGTGAATTGTTGTTTTTGGAATATCAACTAGACGCTTCAACAAGAGATGGATTTGTTAGGACTTCTGATAGCAGAATGTCAAATTCGTTCAACAGTTCATCTGATACTCGTGGTCTGCCAGTTGATTTTTCCTTGAGAACAGATACAATTTCTTGTAACTGTTTGAACTGATGTTGTTTATTATTTTCAAGTGGTGCTCTTTTCCATATTCATGTAGAGTTAAAAGTACACACTAATTCAGTCTGTCACAAAACACACTTTACTTTTTCTTGAATAGTGAACATAGTAATGAACTAAACACTCCTCAGTAACAATACAAAAACTGGTTGGCGGTTTGAACTGCTGTTACAGAAACTTTTGGGTTGGAGGCTATCAGGGCTATCAACATAACTTCTCAAAATTTTCCTACTGCCTTGATCTTCTTTCTTTTTCCTGATTAGCATCCAGTAATTACCAGATAATGCTTCAAAGGATGATATGTATGAGTGTAAATGAAGGGTAGTCTTGTACAGTCTCAGTTCGACCATTCCTGAGATGTGTAGTTAACTGAAACCCAACCACCAAAAAATATCGGTATCCACAATCTAGTATTCAAATCCGTGTAAAAATAACTGACTTTACTAGGACTTGAACGCTGGGACTCTCAACTTCCAAATCAGCTGATTTGGGAAGACGCATTTACCACTAGACCAATCCAGTGGATTAACTGCCTTGATCTGAATTACAGAAACCTCACTATTCTTTTATGAAGACCCTGTATACAAAATGGGATTTTTAATTGTAACCATTAAAAAATTACAGAAAAATATTAGTTTCATGATCTCAATGTTACAAAAGTTGTGGCATTAAAATCCACATAATCTCTTTTTAAGCACTTCTAAGAAATAACTATAATTTTGCAAGTGACAAAATTAATATGTAAATTTGTACCTCTTTTGCATAAATAGTACCTATTTAACTAAGATATTACTTCTTTTTTTATGTAAAAAGTGTTTTCTTTGTAAAAATCAATAGTAGTAGTCACTTATTATAAATTCATCCCATTTGATCTGTCTCGATAGCACTGTTCTTTTGTAAAATATGTTAATGAAAACCTTTCTTCTTGTACATCACTTATTGCACACAAATTTGAATGAAAAAAGTCAAGATGAGGTGGAAAAATGAATTTTTAATCGCATTCTGTCGATTAAACTTTTACAGTTCAGTAAAAGTTTCTTTAAACAGATCATTATTTTCAGCTTTTTTTTTTTAGAAGAAAACCTTTATAATATCTCTGAATGACTGTTGTGCTATTAGTTCCTTAGGATCAATTCACTATTGAATATAAGATCACCAATAATATATGATTTTCTGATTTAAGCCTCAAATATTCCCTTCTTTAATTCAGCATCATTTAATTGTGGAAAATCCTGAGTTAAATATTTATAGTCTTCTTCATCTTTATCTACTCCTTTCACAAAATTCTTTAGTTTATATGTAAAAGTGGTAAAATAACTCAAAAGAGAATAAATACTCAACATTTTCTGGTCCTGGAGTGAAATTATCTATTTTTATCGATCTTTAACAAAATGGTATCTTGATTGGTATCACAACTGCCCCATAAACACATAATGATATGGTATTTAATGATATAATTTCTTTCATGCATTTTCTTCATTATTCTTAGAAGACAAGTTAATAGTGTAGAGGAACACTTATTTGAATTATGCAACAGCACTCTCTTTAAACTTCTTTTTTTGATAAATCTATAAATAAACACTAATTATCATCAACAACACACATAAAAGCAGGCCAAACATCAGCCCTTTAACATCACAGCAGGCATAAATTAAGCCATCCATAGTAAAATATTTCATTCAATTTTACTTTTTATTTCCATTTAATGAAATTGTAGTACATTTGTCTAATAAATTTCACTCTTTCAAATGTGAACCTAGGAGTTCAATTTGTTTGGACAAATGCAAGTCACAACTGAGTTTTGCTTGGTGATGAGGAGCGGTTAAATATTTGATTGTTCTGGTATGAATGTTTCATCTTGTTTAGTTGATACTCTGCAAGATAGAGTCATGAAAACCATCACAGTAAGAATTTTTTTTAATAAAAAAGTTTACTAGAACAATATTAACATGTTATAGGTCTTTTAAATAATAAGATTATAATGATGTTAGCTTGATGGTAGCTTGATAACATCACATGAGTATTTTGGAATACATAATCCGATATAGAATGAAAAATAAAGCAATCACTTTTGTTCTAATTACAAAAATTGTGTTACAAAAAACTACACATAATGCTTAAAACTTTAAAATATAAGATCTCGTAACAAATCAAAATGTAACCACACATTTTGCTGTGTTTTTTAACACAGCAAAATAAAACTGAAAAAATAACTTTTTAGAATGATACATTATTAAAAAATTATCATAAGTAATACAATTAAGTTATAAATTCAAATAAAGTTTTACACTTACCTGGACAGAAATTAGGTACATCAGCTTCACATATAAGCGCTGTTTGTCCAAGTAAGTAAAAAATTCTTTCCAATACAGCATATTTTTGATCAGCATCAGTCAGACCGGCTGACAATATTGCTTTAAGCAACCGAAATGTTAATAACTATAAATAAATTAACAAACTACGTTAAATAATTACATCTTTTTTAAATTAATAGTAACTAAACATATATCAATATTTTCAAACTCGGAATTTAACAGGTAATGAGCTAGAAAACTAGATCCTTAAGTATGGGGCCTGTTGTTTTAAAGTAATTTTAAAATTTTCACTTATCGCTTTTAATTATGCAGAATTTATAAGTAGAGCACTTCTGTTTTTTTTTTTTTTTTTTTGTTTTTTTAATGTACTTAGCATATCTGATTGTTTTATGAAGAATCCTCTACTTTCCATTTTTTATATTACACTGTTTACTTTTGTGTCATTTTTTGAATAAGTTTGTAAAGTGAAAAATTACAGAAACCTGAACAGTTTTCTGCAGTATTTGTTTTGAACATAAGTTGCTTGAAAACTTTAACTCTTACTCTTCAATGCTATTCACTGTTTGACAGTCTATATTGTACTTGCAAGTGACTATTATATAATATTTTTCTTAAAGTTTCACTGAAAATAGTTATTTCAGCTTAAAAATGATTTATAAAAATACATGATTTAATTTTCATCTCTTAAGTTAACATTAGTTTAAATTTTGCATCTTTCATTTCATATGACCTCATAAACTGCAATTTCATGGCTGCCATTTTTTTTTTAAACTGTTTTACAAGCTGACAAAATGAAGTTAACATTTTTTGGAGGAGTGCAGCACTGTTGTGTTGTTTGTATATAGACAGAAATAGAAATAACAAAACAGTATAGTCTGGGCTTAGTCCTACTGAACAAAGTGACATGCTTGTCATCCATTCTAAACAAGAAATGTCTGTTAAAATAGGTTACAATATTTTATTTGTTTTCATCAGTAATAACACATCTACAGATTACCTAATGCTTATAACTATATGCTTATTTTAAACTATTAACTTGTAATTCTATAATTCTCACGTCTCTGTTCACCATAATATCATTACTTAAAGCAAACAATTGATGTAAGAAATTTATACTTTATTTACTCATATATACTTTTTTTAGTGTGATATATTTTCATCATGCTTGTATTTTAAAGGACACTGACTAATAACAATTGCTCTTACTACAAAAAAACAGGGCCAAAGATAGAATTCATTATTTATACAAAAATAGCCATAATTATGCAGAAAAAATTGATGTTTTATTATTAAACATTGAAATTAAAATGACATCAATTAATTTATTAATATAAATAAAGTCTAATAAATAATTTAATGTTATGTAACACTATTATGATATGGGTCTGCATCCATACATACAGACAATAATGTTTAAAACAGCAATCTAATCTCAAGGCAGAAGTTGCAATTACTTTACTAGTACCATTGGAACATGACTGTACACAGCAGCAGTTCATAAACTCTCTGAATATAAACTTCACTTTGTTGACCAGCAACTTTGTTTGTAATGCTGTTTAAAAATGCAACCGAAATAACTAACAAAGTCAAAGTTATTCTATCCTTAACTCTCAGATGCTACCTCTTCATAGTGTTATTTTGAAAATGGCTTCTAAAGTATAACTGTTTTATAAAACAAAACTTCTTACTCCCTACTTTTCACTTTAAACTTTTTACTGTTATTGTTCAAATCTTTACTTTAAAAAAACAAAAGTAACTAAAAATATAAAAAGAAGTGAAAAGTACTTTAAAAAACAGACCCCAGATAACACCAACATTTTTCTTTAATGAAAGGTTCACATTAAAACAATATAATTACTCTTTTATCTAATTGTAATGCTGTAAGTGGCTCACAAGCTGAACACAATAAAATAAAAAAGCAGTACCTAACTAATTGTAATATTATACATAATGTTGATAATCAAAACAAAACAGTTTCAAAAGAATAAAATATAAATAAATATTTATAAAAAATTAACAATTTAATAGTATTGAAAATTTTTATTTTTTTTTTATTTTAGAATTTTACAGCTGATAAATATGAAAGTCAAGCATATCCTTAGTATATGAAAGTCTCAAACGTATCCATATAAGCTAGCATTTTACAATTATATGACCAAGGGATTAGGTAAATAAAATATAAATTAAATATATCTCAATAATATATAAACTGTATAATAATAACAACAGAAAATAACAAATGCTAAATAGATAGTTTAATACCAAAATTTATCTTACATGAAATTTAAACAAATTGATAAAAAAACAATCATTTGAAGTTTGTTTTTAAACACAAATTTATTATTTCCCTATCATTAAAAAGATATAGGATTTCACTAGAATGAAAATCCAGTTAAAAAATTAAATTTTTTTTTGTTGTATCTAACAAGAACTAAATATTGCTTGATCACTATACTGTTCCATTTACATTGACTGATGAAATTTCTTTTGATGAACCACCATATGCCTAAAACTAATATCAAAATAGCATTGGAATTAAATAATTTAATTTAGTTTCCATTTTAACAAAATTTCTACAATAACTTAAAGATTCAACTAATAACTTATACATTACCTGAGAAGGAAGAGGACCATTATGTCCAGAAGCCAATAAAAATAAAAGCTCAAGCCAATTATTAGTACTAAGTGCATTACACATAGTTTGTGAAACTGCAATAGATCTAACAAAACCAAGGGTAACCCATTCCCTATGATGACGATATGTCACACTGGTATTTGACTTACTCTTCAAATGTGTTTTCTAAAAGAAATACAAAGCAGACATGTATATAATTTAAACAATTATATTATTAGAACCAGATACAACTGGAATAAAAAGGTAAGAACATTTACCTAACTATAATAGAGCTTTCAGAGTATCACTCAATCTTCTGTAGTCAAAAATCTAAATTACATTAATTAGAATAAAAATAAAATTTTAAATAAATTTCATCTATATGTATTTTTAATTGTCAGTAAATTAAAACTCGTTATTATCTACCATGGTAGAATAATAAGTGATATTTTATATTAAATCATTTAGTTATTATATTAGGTATACCAATTTAAACATTGTACTACTCTCACTTTCTCAATCATGATTGAAATAATTCGATTATTGCATAATAAAGTTTAAAAATAAAAATAAAAATAATGAGAATTGCATATTAATTTACACAAGTGCTGCTATATGTTAGCATTTTTATAAGACCATCTCCCTCAAACACTGTCTGATGGTTTATCAAACTGAAATTTCATTTTTATTTATATATGCAATACTTTTCTAATATATTTAATTTTTTGTCATCTTTATTAAGTTCTAATATTTCTATGTTTATGTTAATAAAAGAAATAGAATCCTTATTGTTTATTAGATGGTCTGCCATATCAGATGAACCTAATTTATTATTTTTGTAATTTCTATAATGTTCAAGAAATCTAGTTTTAAAGGATATATTTGTTTTTCCTATATAAATAACCTTATGATCATTACATTTAATTTTATAAATTGCACACAAATTGTTAACAAATTTGAATTTAGTAGAATTTTAAAATCAAATGCAAGAAGTATAATCATATACGTATATGTAAAACCACCAAATTGTTCATAAAAAGGATTTCAGAGCACTTCAATTATTAAAGGAAATATTACATTTTTTAATATTCATGAACAGCTTTTAAAGAATACATAAGATTATTAATATTAATAAAAATTTTGAAATATAAATAAAATAAAAAGAAATTGATTGGAAAAATATTTTATAAGTAAATAAAAAAAGATATTACCATGATAGATATAAGAAGTTTTAATTTATTGATATAAATATATATATATATAGTATAGTGTATAGTGTGTATAGTGAGTGTATATGCATAAATATATAAATATGTGTACATACATGCATGTGCACGCACACACAAAGGGCTGTCCAGAAAGTAACTTAAATTTTGATATTAAAAAACAGCCATTATAAATTATGTAAGGGGGTTAGCCCTTCTGTATAATCGATTACTGATGTGACCACAAAAATCACAAAATAATTTATTAGATGTATGATGATGACATCATGTGTTATATTTTAATATGACTTTGATATCAATTGAAAATTCCATTGATTCAGAAGAATATTTAAGTATTCAGAGTTGGTTAAAGGAACCTCTTGGGTGCAACAACAGGTGAGAGGTATAGGAATGGTTGGTTTCTAAGAAAGAAAAAACAAAAAAGAAAAACAGGAATTCCACTGAACAAGAAATATTGGATACTGTATTACAAACAAACCAAACAAAAGCTGACAAGGTATGGATGAAAAAATACCGACAATGAAAGAGTGACAGCTAAGGAAGCATTTAATGTTTTGTAAGTAAGAAATTTCAACTAATCTTGATCAACATATGTATTTTTTATTATACATTTTATGTACTAAAATTTCTCTCATCAATGCTTATTTTTATTAAGGTACATTGAAACAATATAATAGATACCTGCTGATGTAATACTAATTAATAATTATAAATTTCATTCTATTATAATAGAATAAGATAGCTGTACGATAAAAAGAGGAAACAAAAACTTTTACAAAAATTTCCGATTTTTCTGAAGAAAAACCCAATTAATTATCTATAAACAGGTTTCTTTTTAAAAGGCCTAATTACTATTATTTTTAAACATAAAACTTTTTACACGTGTGTTTAATGAGCTGTCTTTCTGAACAAAAAACAGAATACAAAGCCTAAGAATAAACAATTAAATATAAGAAAAAAATATATTAAATGTGTTAAAAATATATATATTGATTTGACATTTAGTTACTGATAATATGTGTACAATTAGGGTTACATTTTGGGTAATCCCTACTTCAGTCCATAATTATATTTAATAATAAATCATTTTATGAAAATAAATAAACCGTAACAGTACCATATAACTGAAGTACGATAAATATTAACGACCTACCTCAACAATGTTGTGAAATAATTTTGAAACTGCATTAACAGCAGAAGACTGCATTGAATCAGCATGTACACCACAGCAAATCACTAATCCACGCAATAAATTTAAGGCACTTAGACGCAAAACTTCTGCTGGACCTATATCATCATTCCGAACCACTATAACAAATTTAAGACCATGGATTAATTTTATGATGTTCCTTACATCTCAATATAACAAGGAAAAATAATCAAATATAAATACATCAAAACATATATACTAAGAAATCATCAGATATATACATATATAACATTATTAATGCTAATATGAATGGACCATTAAATACACAGCAACTGAACAGAATTCACTAATTGAGAAGTTTTTTTGATCCTTAATCATTATCATTTTAAAATTTATCATACATACATTTTAAAAAGTACATTAATACATTTTTTTTATATACCACCATAACAGTTGAAATGATTCATGTTTTAATTCCAAAAATGATACTAGCATTCTCAAGAATTATCAGTATTCCAATATCATTATGCGGAAAGTAAGATTAAATGGTCTTCTGTTGAATTCTTCATCAAATTAAACACAATATTGCCCATGCTAAGATAACTGAAATGTAGGTAGTACTTCTACCTAGGTAGTTCTATAAGTGATATTCAAGTCAATCATAATGTTGCCCATGCTAAGACAACTGAAATGCAGGTAATACTTAGATCTATACGTGATAACTTCCTTCTGTTCACCACACAAACTTGTGTAGACAGTGTAAACTAATAGAAATAAAACACTTTCTGTAATGAAGTAATGCAATCACTACCTTAACTCAATAAGGGGAAGTAATATAAATACATCATCATATTGATCAAAACTGAAATGACCTAAGGATCAAATGGCATCTCTCAATTGGTGAATTCTGATCAATAACCAATTTGGAGGCTCATAAATTAATACTGATAACCAATATAATACAGCTTACATTACTCTTACTTATAAATGTATAGGTAAGAGATCTAGATGATTGATCTACTCATATATCACTACATAATTTGACAAATACAATACAAATAAAATAAAATTATATACAAACATTTTTTGGTATCAGGTTCTGAATCTGTATCGACATCATTATCTTCAGGAGCAGGTGGATCAGCTAATTTTAGATCATATTTTCCTTCTTTGCCCATACGGTATGAATTTGTAGAACCATTATCCCACAACACTCTTATCCACCCATCTTCACCAAGTTCACCAATCACTCTACCTTCCCCAGGTGGTGGACCATCCTGAACAAATAAAAAACAATAATTCACTGCATCACATCATATTAACTTATCAGTGTTGAGTACAAATATAAAATCATACTTCACATAAATAGATTATCAGTGCACTAACAAAGTTAAATATTCAGTTCAAGGTTGAACAAATAAGTTTTTGAAACACAATGTTTGTAAACAGACTAAACAAATAGTCCAGTGCTTTGACGGTAAAAATAGAGTATTACCTCAGAATTCTTTTGGACAACACCGATTTTCATGAAAATTTATAATTAAGCTTATCTAATCCTCTGCTTCAAAAGTAATATGTTCCTGATGTGTGCTTTTTGTTTTCTGGGGGTGAAAACTAGCCTTTGTTAAAAAATTTTTAACATTTCACAGATTGAAATCATGTTTAAATATATAGGATAAACATTTTTTTATGTTGTGGAATATAAAATTTATGATGCTTTACTATGTTTCAACTCTTAGAAACCACTCCTATGATGAAATTTTTAAAAAATTAGTTTTCAACAGTTTGAAATGTTTTAATGGTGCATTTATAATGAATTAAAATTAAAATCCCTTTACTGTTTGTAATATAATTTATGATTTATTGCAACGTTTCAACCCTTAATAACTACCCCTTCTGAAAAATTTTTTTAAAATTATAGAAATATTTTGTAGCCCAAAATCATTTAAATGTGTAGAATAAACATTGTTTCATAATCTGAAACCTAATTTATGATGTGTTACAATGTTGTTAACCCTAAGAATCCAACCTAATGATGAAAAAAAGACTTTTTTCAACAGCTTAAAATGTTTTAATGGTGCATTTATAATCGATTATAAACTTTTTATAGTTGTTAATGTAATTTATAATTTATTGCAACATCCTAAACCTTAAAACTGGCCTTGTGATTAAAATTAACAATCATGTTTACTTAAAATTAAAAACTAAAATTTTTATAAAATGAGCAAAGGAGAAAAGAAAAAAAATTATGTAGATTATAGTAGCACATTTTATTATAGAAATTCTATGGATCATCACAAGAACTTCATCATTGTTGACCTCCTCCTCTTAGTCAGTAATTGGAGGACAATTTTGACAAATGTCACCGGAGCATCTAAAGGTCTTTTCAAGTACTTTGAAAAATATCCTATAAGATTTTCTAAAAAAATTTCCGTTTTTCTGGTTTAACATTGAAAGATTCAATTTCAGTTTTCGGTGAACAAAAAGTTACCTTTAAGAATGCATAACTCGATTCGTATTGCAGCTACAAAAATAAATTAAAAATTATCTCTTCGTTATTTTATAAGCTTCATTTTTGCTAATGATAATTTTTTGATAAATGTAAGATTTTTGAGTTATTCATGAAAAATTGTTCAATGGTTGGATGAAAAATCAACATTTTCAATCATGAATAACTCAAAGTATTGACATTGAGTCAATACTTTATAGAACATTTTTTGCTTAGAATTTATTCCTCCATTGATTTCTGCGGTTATTTTGAATGTAATAATTTCCACCCCCAAAAAGGGATGGCATCCACCCCCAGGGTAAAAACACACATTGGCACTATATAAATTTTGTTCCTTGAGCTACTCCCTAATTACTGTCTAAATTTTATGTCAATCGGTTTTGTCCGAAAGAATTATGAGTGAAAAACTGTCAAACATGACTAAAAGCAAATATAAAATTACACTTAACTTATAGCAAATTACAAAGTATCATAGAAGCAGTACAGTTTTGTTATTATCCTATAAATACAGACAATCATTATTTTAAAATTTCTGTAAACACAGTCTCCAGCAATAAATGAATGAACTAACATTACTAACCATAGATTTGAACTGCAGCCATTCTTTTGAGACACAGGATAAATATGTACATGCAGTTTGTAATTTAGTATAATACTGCATACATGTACAAAAGGGTTCAAAAAATCACGATCAAATGACTAAGCTCAAAATTCCACCAACGGTACAAGAATGAAAGTAAGATACAAATTTAAATTAAGCATAGTTGCTTAAAAACTGAGGAATAAAATCTGATTGTAATTATTTATTAGTTGCAATTATTTACTAAACAGATATTTTATTCTGTTTGGTACATAATAATAAACTATATAAATCATGTCATTATAAGATAAATTATAAATATAAAACATCAATTATAAGATAAAAAATAAATGTACTTAAATATAAAAAATTACTACAAGTAATGATATATCATCACACTCTACAACTTAGAAGGCATTATTGAAAATTATTTTGAGCATACATATAAATACTATATATGTTGAACGGGATACAGAAAAACAGGGTTTTATTTTAAATTAGTATTATTTTCAAATTCATCAACAGAATAATACTGATTTGGTTAGAAAAACTTTTAATTTAATTTTAAATAAATTGGTGGAAAAAGTTTTTAAATGGCTTTATAATTATTAAAAATGGCAAGAAAAGCATAATCTCCCTTCTCGTAAACCTAAGTACAATGTTGAGTTAAACGAAAACAGTTCATTGTCTGATTTGGTAGAGGGTGGATATTTTTGTTTTTAAGGATAAGTAACTATTATCTTTAGCAAAGACTGTGCATTCATATGTATATAAACACAAGGATAAGTTAGCATGTTTAATTATCTAAATATCAGTCCACATGATTTATGGGCACCAAACAATAATCTTAAGTAACATAGTTTTTTTTTACAAAATAGTTCATCAAGCACATAAAATATAACTAAAATTAAAAAAAAAAAAACTGAAAATATAACAAAAAATCCTTGACATTGCCAAACTATGATTTTTGAGATTAAGATACCAAGAAACAGGATTAATTTTCAAGAATTAAGAGTCAAAACATCAGAGTCCATGAGAATCAAATGAAATATAGAAAGAGTAAAGTGGTAAAACCTGATTTAGTGATAGAATAATGCTTTGAAAATTCAGAAAAACAAAAAGATATACTAATGAAAACAGCAGTATGACAAAGAAATTAAAAAGAAAAAAACATTTAAAGTTTATAAAGCTACAACTTGGTAAAAGGTAGGGAATAGAATTAACAGTCAAGCAACAATTAACAAAATTTAAATAATAATCTAAATGCTTGAAAAGAATCGATGATTAATTATAGTTATGAATTAATGAGTGATGCAATATTAAAAAATAAATTTACCTGATCACCCCACTTCCAATCAGCACCTCGAACAACTCTGGTACCAAGTTCAAGAAGACTAGCAATTTCTGGCCCACTTACAGCAGAAACACACGGTTTATAACTTGTGTTGTGATCCTCAAGTATAACATAAGTCTCTTTATTACTTTTTTCATTATTGTTCTGAGCTGTATCCGTATCTAAAAATTAAATGTTTATTTAATAGTAAACTTGTTTACTCATGCAATTAACAAACTACAAGCTTGTGAAATCTGGAGAAAGAGCATTAGAAGAACAGAGAGGATAAAAAATGAGAGGGTCAGAAATACTTTAAAAAGGGAACTTTTATTGTGTAAGTCTGAGGAAGCAGATCAGAAGTCACCACAAGTAGTAGGTGACTGAAGGAAGTAAAAGAGTAAGTACAGAAAAGGGAAGCTAAAAAAATGAGGTTGAGGAATAGAAATGGCAGGGTAGGAAGAGATAAAGAGGGTTGTTTTAAAAAGATACAACTGACAGCTGTAAATTGTTTTTACCAGACTATCAGAAGCCTAGAAATGGTTCAGACATCTGAAGAAACTTCAGAATGAAAATTTAACTAAGGTAAATTTTTGAAACAAAAATTAAGGAATAAACAAGGAAGCTCAGGAAGATGTGGTAAAATAATGTGATGATAAAAATTTTTATTAAAAAAATACACATGGACAAATTTCTTAATGGATATTTAGTGTTTTACAGCTTCAAATTTGTCAAAAGTTTGCCTATAATAAATAAATATAAAATTACTTTCAAAATAAAACAAAGTTAAGATTTTTATTTATATATATGAAAGGTTAATTATTAATGGTAATATAATATGAAAAAACGTTTTTAGCATTTGAAAATGCAATGCCTGACTGCAAATCAAACCCAAATTTTCTGAATGAAAAGCAGAGATGCTATAACTTGGCAGTACTAATTTAAAACAGATTAAATGAATTATTTTTACAAAAACCTGTTACAATAGGGATTAAGGTAGTTTTTCAAATTTCTTAAAATAATGCCTTTTACAAAACAATATCAAAGAATACTAAAATGTTTAGTTCATATACAAATAAAACAGTCTGTTCAATAAATTACAAACAAAAAATTTGATAAATTTTTGAAACAATACTATTATACCTAATAATAAAAAAATATGATTTTTATTTTTTAGAAGACCTTTACTGGTAATAAAACGTGCATATAAGTAAAATTATACAAACCTATTTCCTTCAAAATAAATTCCATTAATGCAAATACCCCAGAATTAATAATAAGACTCAATTCGTTGCCAGAATGGTTTTGCGTTAACATACCGATCAGAGAAAGTACAAATCTGTAAATAAAATTAACATACAGAACATTATGAAAAGGTATTACAAAAAAAATTCAATCTTACAGAAAAAATTGGTCCAAACACTATCATAAAATACAGAACCAAAAAATAAAATGTTATTTTTTAAATAAGACTTTTTTTTTAATACAGCAAAGGTAGCACATTCACAAATGTAATTCATAGAAAAATTAATTTTTTAGTTTACTGCATACATTTAATTTCATATATTTTGACAGGAATGTATACGAGCATAATAAATGTTTAATAAAAACAAAAAAAAAGGATATTATAATGTTTCAAACTGACATACTACATAGTAGTTACAGATGAAATCAGTTTGATATCTTACAAGAATTCATTAGCTAATAAGACCCCCAAATATACTGTGGATGCAGTTATCTGTAGTACTAGATACATCATCCTAATCCCTATACGAGAAAGACACCAGTTTTGTGATGACCCTGGTTACCCACACCAACCCCTATGTTCCTAGCCCTGATGGGCTTTACTGTAGGTCATCTTTTAGACCCTCTAAACCTGATAACACATTACAGACATCGGTTTGGCCTCAGTTAGGATGCCACTAACACAAATGACTTGGCAGACATTTCTATATACTGAAAATGGTTATGTATTGGAAAATACACAACCAGTGTATATTATATAAACCACTTAGTACAGAATATTGAGATATTTTTAATATGCATTTAAATTAAATGAATTCAATGATGATCTGCCAAAGTATTTCATGATAATATTAAGGTAAGATGTGTATTATCGCAATAAATTTAACACTACAGAGGAATAATATGAATCTTAAAAAAATAAATTTCAATATATATATATATATAAACAGTGGTATCATCTGCAAAAAGGTAACAATGGTCTTTCACCTCAAGCTTAAAGATATTTTTAAGGGTATTCTTCCAATATACCTTTTTCCTTCCAAACATCTTGCCAATTCTAGATCAAGGAACAAGGAAAAAATAGTTCATCTTCTATTCATCCACATTTCTTCATAAAAGAACATAATATATTTATTCATCTTTCCTTATTATATTATTTGGTTTCTTTTTACATTTCCAAGTCGGAAATATTTTTAGTAACTGTTCCTTCCTCTATTTTAGTTAAATCTCCAGACAATGGTAAGTCTATAAACTTCTACCCTGTCCTGCAGTTTACAATACAAAGCCAATCTTTGATCCAAATTCCTTGCTCTATCCATCCTTAATTTTCCCTAAGTGCTTTTTAGAAATTTATCAAATATGATTGTATTATCTTTACTTCTGCCCAATTTCTGAAAAATCATGTAAGCATGTCTCATCCATCCCATTAGAAAGTTAATTTACAGAATATACATCCAGAATAGATATATTAACCGAAAAATTAGGTTTTCATTGTTTGGTTTATTAGTAGTAAATGAATTATGATTAACTTAAAAATTACAGACATAATTTTAAATAAACCTTCCAGATAGCATAGAAATAATATTAATTCTTCACAATTTTTTTTACCTTGTCCATGAAAGCTTTTTAAGAGAATTGAATGGAGTTCGTAATGAATGTGAATACCATTTTGCCCACCAGCTTGCAAAATAAGTTCCTTGAGATTACTTAATGTTCGTTCTAAAACTTGGCTCTTCAGTAGTAAAAGCTCTGCTTTTTGATATGGAGTAACAAGTTCAATATCCCACCTGAAAAAACAAAATCTTATTAATATATTATAAATTTTTCCAACTATGTCATCACATATCTCTCTGCAATAAAAAACTTACAAAAGAAAACAGCAACTGATAATACTGTAGAGCAGAATAACATGTATGAATAAACAAGTGTCAAACAATTGTGCAGAATAAGTGAAAGAGACTCAAAAGGTCATAAAAACAATTCCTCTATAGTCTAATACTCATACACGTTACAAAAAAAAAATTGGAATGGAGAAAGGAAATTTTTATAAGTATAACTTACTGAAATTTACAGCAACAAGAATAACAAAGCTGTAATATACAGTGTACAAACAACCAATATTGAGATTTTAAAGCTATTTAATATCTCTTAACTTTGACTTACAATAATGAATCACAAATAAAATGATAGAATGTATCTTACACTTTTTCCTACAAGTGTTTGATGTAACCATCTTCTTACCACTCAACTGATAGGATAGTTCATCCCAAACATTAATCAGCATGTCTAAGTAATAAAAATGACAGCAGCTTTAATCCTGTGCCTAAAATCAGATAAGTCAGTAAAAAGCAGAGGCCCATACACAAAATCCTTCACACAACACTAAAAGAAAAATTACATGGGGTCAGATCAGGCGACTATGGAGCCACTGCAAACAAGCTTTGAATCAGGTCCATGCCAACCAATCCAGCGGTTGAGAAAAATGTCTTCAACCAATCCCAAACAGTTATACCAGTAAGGAGATGTACCATCTTGCTACCAAATAAAATTTCTGGTCCATCTTGCAGTTGAAGAAAGAGCAATGTACACAGCATATCCAAATAAGCAACTCCAGTTATACTTGCTGTAGGGATATTAAACAGAAGATTTAATCTTGCGGAGCCCCTTTCACATTAAAGTTCATAAGGATTCTCTGACCCCCAGAGATAGACATTATGTGTGTTACTTTTCCACTAAGATGAAGTGTAATTTGATCACTAAACACAATATGATCAAGAAATTCATTAACTTCAAGCTGTAACATTTCAGCAGTGAAGTCAGCATACACAGTGTAGTCTCAGTAGGCTTCAAAGACTGTAACATGGTATGGATGCATATATGAGAATTTCCTTAAAACATTCCACTGTGTCATCACCAGCATTGCTATCTAGTGGCTGGACTGATGGTTCTGAAACATTAGGAATTCTCAAGGAAAAGGATCTTAAAAATAAAAGGATTTGAACTGCAGATAAAATTCAATTGGTCAAAGCATTATTTAATTAGCTTTTTCCTGTATAATAATTTATCAAGTTAAATAAAAGTGTATTAGTTTAATCATTTTAATTAAATTCAGACTAGTGGCATGATCTTTGCAATCAATGTCTTAAAAAACCTTTATGAATGTGTTAATTTAAAAAAAATACCATGATGATCTTTGTGATTGAGATTTATATTAAATAGTGAAATTAAGTAATGTTTAAATTAAATTACAAAATAAAAGTCTTACCTGTTAATATTTTTTTGATTCACAGGTCCCAACCAACCATTAACGATGTTATATTTAACAGAAGGAATTAACTTATCTCTTTTAAGGAGTTCTAATATCATTAATATACCAGATTTTCTAAGATTAGCTCTCTCCACCTACACAAAATGATACATTAATATGTCTTTCTATAAATTTTACACATGTTAATATTTAAAACAAACATAAGTGTTGGCTACAGTGTATACATTGAAAATGAGATTTTACTTACAGCCATAATCTCATCGAAGATAAATAACCAAAATTCATCAATGAAGTCACAAAGATTTTTGTAAAAGTTAGCTTCAACAAAATAATTTTTCCATATTCAAGGTATATAGCAATTTAGTTCAAACACTTCCATCCTGCTATTGATAAGAAAGTAAAGAAAACTAGGCAAAATTTTAATGTATTCAGATGTTTTTCTTTAAATGAGTAAAAGACCTTGAAAAACATACAAAAAAGTTTTATTGCAATTAATTCTCACATGACATCTATCAAAAAATGTTTTAGATAAATAATTGCTTAAAAAGCAGTAGAGCGCTACTTAGATAGCGATCTACTTTAATAGTTTCTTATATAATATTAAATAGTTCAGCAGAGGAATGATATTTAATAAGAAAATTATTTAATGATTTTTAATTATCTTTTTAAAGAAGATAAGTGGTAAGTGATATTCAAGATTTATGTAACACCTGTATTTATGCAGTAACTTCTTATTTACTGAAAAAAAAAAATCCGGCCAAACTGAAAAATTTTAAAGAAATTAAATAATAAGAAGTTTACCTGACAATATATAGCTTTTCTTAATGCTTCAACATCTCCACCTTCTTTTTGAGTCACAAATTCAACTACGGACTGTATTAATTGCATTTCATCAGTGCATCGAGCAGGAATTTCATAAAAATCTCCACCTTAAAAGAAGATAAACATACATAAGTTAAATTATTGTAATAAGTAAAAAGATACTACGACGTTAAAAGATAAATATGAAGATTAGAAGAAAATATGAGGTTTATTTAAAATGTACACAATCTTAGGGCATTAAAACAATATTTCTTTACACTTAGTTCTAGCTTTCTTTTGAAATGTGAACACTATCACTCTACACAGTCCACCTCTTTTCCAGTTGTTCACATAATTTCTGAAAATTTGATTTGGTTTATTGTGTTTATATCCACACACTTGTCAAATTGTAACCTGCTAAGTGACATTATCACTAGATGTGAGCTTCATGTAAAACACCAAATTTAAATAAAACACAGAAACATAATTTTATAACAATAAATTTTTAATAAACAAATAAAATAAAATTACTACATTGGGATTTGCAAAAAAATGTACTAGGGCTATGTTGCTTATGCTTTTCTTGAGTTTTACAAAAAATTAAAATAACTCAACACATCAAAAAATATTTCTAATGGCGATGGATAATACACATTACTTATAAAAATAAAGAAAAATGGCGATAAAGTCTCATAACTAGTCTACTTAAGTTCATAGAACCACTATTACATAACTACTTGTATACATCTAAATTTAACAAAATATCTTATTAATACTTATGGGAGTAAGAAATTGGCCAATCCAAAATTAATTTTAATTTCAATTTTATACATAATTTATCATTTTAACATGTTATAATTTCAATATTTTTTAATGTTATAAAAAAAATCAATGGATAAGAAATCTTCTGATAAATCCATGAATGTATTTATGGAGTGACCTTTGATATCAAATTTTCATACCTGTATTCCGCACAAATCAGTCTATGATTTTTCTGATGGTTTTTTTTTAAATACTCACAAGACTCATCTAACCACGACGATGTCCCGCATTATAACTGACGCTTTTCAATGGTGTCAAAGGTCTATCCCACCACTATTTCTCTGAATTGCCCAAGTCTGTGTGAGTATGTGTACTCATACAAACGTAATACTCTTTATATAGAAAAGTTTGCTCATTTTTACTCACATGTCATATTTCTTAAAATTCTATTTTAAGAAGGAATTTGATAACTAATGAATCATGCTGCTATTAATTTTATTTTTACGTTTTTAAAAAAAAATATCATTTGTTGACGTATTAAGAAATCCATATAACAAATAATTTACAATAAAATAAAATACAAATAAATTCACCAATTTAAATACACCAATTCAATTTAATTTGTATTTTATGTCAGAATTTATAATGGTTACAAAGAGGAATAAACAGAAATCACATATACCCAAATCCAGAATAAGATTAAACTGAACCTTCAAGGGATTCAAAGAGTTTAGTTAAAAAAATTTATGTGTAGGTGTAAAAATTGGCAGAAAATTTATCATGAAGAAATTTCCAGTTGAATGGATTTGGTCTTTGTACAAGTAAAAATTAAGTAAAGCTTATTCAGACTCTGTTGTTAACCCACCTTGCTATCTTTGCCCTACAAGAGTTACAATGTTTTCAATAATATACAGTTATCATAGAGCATTGATTTTAGGTTACATTCAACTTTCATCATTAGTTTCCACAGTGTGAAAAAAAGTTATAATCAGTATTTCTGTGTTACATTCTGCTTGTTCTGTGCTACATTAATATGAAATTGTTTTTACCTCAGTTTACATACACCCAAATCATTTGTTGAAATTCCACATGCAGGACCTTCAATAACATATCATTAGTAATTTCTCGGCCAATCAACTGACTATATTTCGTGATTAAATACTAGACAATTTTCGAAAACATCAATATCTCTTAGCTTATTAATAATCCACCAAAATACGAATTAGTTTCCATTTAAGTTGTGATCAATATAGACATAAAAAACTTAAGGCATGAAATTTAAAAATTGTTTTTATGGGTTTTTGGTAGGATAAGCAAGAATGTTGTTACATAAAAATAAATTATTAATGCCAGTAACTCTTCAAATTAATTTTACTTTAAAAGATAGAAACTAAGGTATAATTATTACAATTTACATTAACATTTATCAAAAAAGAAATAATTTTACCAGAACCAAGAGGAAGTTGGTCACTACTATGATCTTTTTTCTCAACACTATCTTCACTTTCCTTTTTTGGTTTTGATTCAGGAGGCTGACTCTGAAACACAATATAAATTGCTTTATATTATAAGCCCTTAAATTTCATTAGGAATAGAAATTTGGAAAAAAAAACTAGTGACTTATAATTAGAATATTGTCAAAATTTTTCTGAAGAATAAACAAATACTCAATCGGCACAAAAAATAAACAAATACTCAATATGATTTACACAATAATTTCTAAAATTCACTTTTATTCGAATAAGCATATATGCTACATGCTGACCTTCACAGAAAAGTGGCAGCACCTGCGCCTTATTATTTTATAATTACTCATTATAAAAAAGAAGCTAACAGGTAGCTGTAATTGGCCATAAGCAAGAAATTACCATGGTGTGAAATAAATAAATAATTATTTAATAACAGCACTTCAAAGTAGTAAAATTAATCATCTTATTCTCTAACAATGGATTAAATACACTCCTCCAATCATATCTAAGCACTGGTAAGGATTATACAAACTTCCCATGAACAAGTACTAATAATTATAAACGTACTGAATTGTAGCATCTTTATCTTTTACATAGAAGTTACTGGATATGAATCCTGCTAAGGATTAGTATTTTTCATACACTATAAAAATCAACTTAAATAAAAAAAACTGTAGGGCATCATCAACCTGCTCCTTCTATATTAAATAAATAAATCAGTATTAAATATATATACATACAGAAGCGAATAAATTAATCCGAACAAAGGGAATTTTTGTTCTGCTGTAGGGAATTTTCATTTTGTGGCTGCCTGCTTGCTGTTTGGTGTTTCAGATTATGTTGTTAGTTGATATACAAAATAGAATTAATGGTGTTTGTGCTTTTATAATTCATTGCCAATTAGTTTTTGGCGATCTTATTAGTTTCTGTTAGAAGTTTGTTATTTGTTTCTAGTTAATACAATGGATATTAAATGTAAAGTTCCCTTCTTTCATGTAGTTAAAAACTATATTGTTGTTACTGTAGCTGCAACAGGAAGGGACTAATTTAGTATTGTCAGAGGCTAAAGCAATATATGATTGCTTATATTGTTACACTTTTGTTCTGATGTATTGTGTTAATTACTTATAATCTTTTTATTTTATTAATGGAAAAAGAAGTAAATCATATTTTATAGGATATTAAAATATTTAAGCATGTACTGTAATGTATTACATTAAGCGATCTACATAGTTTAAAGTTTGTTATTTTGTAAAGATAAGTTGATAGGTTACATTTTAGTAAGTTTATTAATTTTATCTAGGTTATTATAGTGGTATATTTTCTGATTTAGTTTTTGACATTTTTTATTATATACTTATAAATTAAAAATGATAAAAGGTTACATTAACATACTTATATACCTACCTGACAATATTATAGAGGAAATTTCTCAGTCACCTATCAAAGAATTTTTATATTTGTAAAAATACTAATTACTTGGGGAATTACATTTTCATAAATAGATAAATTACAACTGTAATCAAACACGTCTTTTTCAGCATTATCTGGGGTCATTCCATATCAAATCACTCAATCTAAAATTAAATGGTTGCATGGCCATTTTTGATATTTGTAATTTTTTGAAAATTCACTTTCTCATACTTCAAGAATTCAAGACCAAATTTTTTTTAATTTTTAAAAAGTTGTTTGTATGTGCTAGGTTAAACTTTATGATGCTTTGCATGCTAATTTTTGAAAATATATTTAATGATACATACTGAATTTATGTATTATAAAAAGTGAATTAAGACACTCTTGATGTGACCAGTACAATTTCTTGTAACATCAGCTATGAAATCACATTGTCCAGTTGCTGTCAATAATTCTGAAATAAGAGTTGAAGGAGAGCGCTTCAGTGAAGACAGTTATTTATTTTAGTGATTGGTTCAGTATAAGATAAAAAAAAAACTTTGTAAACCTCTGATCACATGACTGAAGTTAATGTAAAATGGAATTTTGCCACAAACAACACAATCATCTGAAATTTTGCAGCATGAAATCTAAACAACTATAACTGACAAATACCATAATCATTTACTCAAATTTGTGGCATCTCTCTATCAGGCTGAGAACTTTTCGAACAACCCTGGTATATCCAGAGAAAGTTCTTACTACCAGACTATTGCACTATTTCAAACATTTGATTCAAAAATATTTATTTCCTTACTTTTTTGTTAAGTAGGCTTAATTGATGTTGTCTTCTGTTTATCAACTGCAACGACTTAGCTGGATTAGATTTATTACTATTATTGTTATTTTGAATAATAATTGTAATTACATGCCAATATATATTCAGATTCTTTAAAAAATTCATTAAAAAAGTTGATAAATAGAGTCACACACTGACTCATGAACATATAATAAATGAAATTTCCATAAAACACTCAATTCAAATGTGTTGAATAACCTGAAATATATATATTTTTGACGTGACGTTTTATAAATCAATGAATGCCGGCAGCACGCACGAAAGAGCATGACTCATTGTTCCATTCCGCCTGAGCCAAGCATATGAGCAAGAGAGAGGCACGATCGGCCTAAGCGTTCAGTTTGTGCCGCATCTATCTCTCTTCCACTCGATTTATTGTCATTGATTTGATTTCAGTTTATTTCTATAATTAATTATTCATGATTATATTTAAACAAATTATTTATGTTAAACTTGCAAAAACTATACTATAAATAATATTTAAAAATTGAATATTACTGTTTTTTAACCAGAATTTTGATTTACTTAACACGAGTTTTAAAAATATTTAGAAATTTTAATGACAAGTTGAACCGCTTAACCGTCGTGCAATGGAATATACTATCATGTCAAGCAGGTTTTGGCGGGCTTTTCAAAAACAGCAATTTCATGAATTTGATTTATGATTTCAATTTCATCGTTTTAAATTGACAATTTATCATCATTGATTTGATTAAAGTTTATTTCTACAACAAATTGTTCATAATTATTTTTGAACAAATCATTCAATTTAAACTTGCAAAAATTATTAAATATTAATTATTATTATTATTATTAAATGAAATGAAAAATGGAATATTAAGTGTTTCATTAGCTAATTAAACTATCACTTCGATTCAATTTGTTTAAACAAGTAATTTTTAAAACATCCAAATCATGGATGAATTTAATTAATTGGTATTTTCATTAGCCCAACGCCAGTTTCTCAAAAAACACGTGTTTACTTCATAAGGATTAAGGGTCATTAAGGGTTTTTTTTTTGCGACATTACAATCAAAGGTCAACGAATATCATGGGCGCGAAGCACCTGCGATATTCGTCTTTGCAAGATATTGTTGGTCTTTGCAAGACGTTGTCATGCTCAAATCTCGTGCGAAACGTAGTTTCACACAAACCAATTTTTTTTTTTTTAATAAGAAATTTCAGTGGTTCATGCATGTGAAAAAAATTGTTTTTTGTTATTTTTTTTAATTGGGCAACTAAGTAAAACATTTAACAAGAAATTATAAGAAATAATAATTACAGCATAAACAAAATAAATATACACCAGACCTGCATATTGGTATTCTCAAAGTTATCTGGTTTGGCTCAACACTTTTTCTTTTTTACATCATACAATATTTTCTTCACAGTTCTTTTCCATATATGTTCTGTATGAAGAATTTTAAGATTTCTTAGTGCATTTATTTCATGGCTAGTAGCTGGACGTACTTCATACAACAAAAACCTACAACGATAAAAGAATAAAATAACATTATAAATAAAACATTCACAATAAGGTTTATAAATACAACACCATTAATGTCCATAATCTAAGTATAAAATACAACTTCATTAATACATGTATTTACAGAAGAGGAAAATAAAAAAATTATATTATAATATATGTTTAACATATATACTAAAATTATATTTGATAAACAATTCTGTCACCCCTAAATTATTTTATATCTCACCACCAGAACATTTAAATAAAATTCTGAATTTCACATAATGCCACATAATGGAGCAGAAAATTTGGTAATGATATCTTAAGGAGGTAAGGAAATACTTGGAGTTTGGGATGATATACTGCATAAGTTTGGATGATAGAACTTACTCCAACACATTCTGAGTACAAGTATAGATTAAGAAAAGAATAGATCTACCATGTACACATAAACAAGTGTGTTTGAAAATACAGTAGCATTCTTCAGTGAGAGCCTTCAAGAGCTGCAGCATCTAAAACAGTATACTATGCACTCTGATAGGAAAATTTAAAAGTGTCTGTTCCTCAGTGATAAATAAACTCTGATGGATCTTAAATATGAATGAATTTGCTGGCATAAATTCCATAACATTCTGCTAGATTGCATCAGTCATATAGGTATATTATGGACACACAGACACACACACACACTCATTGAATGATTCCTTTTTTGCAAATACAGTTAGCCTTCTTTGTCTTTATACATATATTCTTTGTCTTTGGAGCTGTGTACGTTTAAATCTTAATAGCTAGTTTTATAACAATTGTCAAATGTAGAGGGTGGTCTTCATGTACTACTAACAATCATTCTTCTGTATATTTATTCAACTTCATTTTATTACTGTAATAAATTTTTCTTTCAAAAACTGAAGAAAAGCTACAGAAAATATATGTTTTCTGAGAAATTTTTAACCTATCTAGGCTTAAGACTCATGTGAAACTTGCAATAAAAGTTTTTTAAAAATATATCCTATTTACTGCCTGGTAACTAACCTTTATTATATTTCTAGATAAATTTTGACATTTTCAGATCACCGGACCACATGATGTCCCAGTGCAATTGATTCTTGCCATACAGAGAAGTATGCCTGACAGATTTTGGCATGCTTAACAGATAACATTATGGGGAATATGCTCCAGATGGAACAGGCATGACAGGCTAAGATGATGGTCAGAATTACCTGCACAAAGATGGTGGAGTGGAGGAGTACAAGAGTGAATTCCCTTTGATTTTCCTTGGAGATGTGTTCATATTCATATTTAAAGCAGATCGAAAAAAAGTAAAAGTAAAGGCTGAAGCACATGACTATAGTTTGCTACGACATGCAACTAATGCTAGCAACAGGTACTTTGTTCCCAACTCATGAAAGGTGTGACAGTAATTCCTCATCAGACATCTATTTCATCAATGGTATTAGTGAAAACATTCACAATAACAAAAATGTTTTTTTAAAACACCTACTCCACTGATAAAACAAATAATATAATAGCTTGATATATAATAATAAATAATAGCTTTATACATATATATTTTACTGAAATTAATTTTTTAAATTATTCCTTTGTACTGTGAATTATATTTAAATTCTATTAATAAACATTCTAGAACAAATTATTGAGATAAGGCATATAAATGAGGATGCAGGATCACACAAAAGTACTTTCATGAAAAATTAAGGTAAACTGTGTTTTATTTCAATATTCTGCACTAGATGGTTTATTTAATAGAATTTATATATGTCAGCAGGAGTACATTATACCTACACACCTGCACAAGCGCACCACTTCTCACAAGCTGGCTGCACAACACTCCCACGACAATGGCGCTGTAGCCCCACCAGTCGCAGGCACCTTTAAAAGTGCAAATGACAGAACAAATTTTCAATTGTCTATTTTTTTCTCTAACTTGAGGATATGCTTCTTTTGTTTCTGTTTTCTATCAGTTTCAGGTGATGCAGAATAAAATGACGGCAGCCTCGCAGTCCCTCCAAACCCTTTCTGGAGACATGTGTGTCTGGATGATTTTAAAATTAAGAATTTTCAAGGAATAATCTTCAACTGAGCTACTTACTTCATGAAACTATTAAACAAAACAAGGCGATCGCTGTTCCCCAACACTTACGAATGCGAAGTTTTATATAATATTGTAAGGTCCAAACTTCCTTCTCCATCTCATGAAGATAGAGAGTGATGAACGAGGAAGAAATGCTCAGCAGTCACCAGCCAGAAGAGAGAGAGCCCAAGATGATAGAGTAATTTCCCCCATGATGCCCTTTTCAAGGCCACTGGACAATACAAGGTTTACAAACTGTAATTTATTAACAAAGAATGGTAAAGTGGCCCGCCAACATGGACTACAGTCCATGTTGGCGGCAGCAGGAAAGACAGCCCTCGTCCATGTTGCAGCAGGAAAGACAGCCAGAGGGAAAAAAGTACTGTAACTTTACCTCACCAAATACCCATTATCCTTTCCAAAACTTACGTCATCATCATACGACTCCCTCAGGAGAGGGGAGTGCATTGCTTCCTCCAAACACTAGAACTCATGGAAGGTATATTCCTTTTAGGCCAAAAAGACTTCAGGGACAGGCTTAAGGGGAATCACACTGAGAGAACGAAGCTTTTATGTGCCTTGTCTTCCATGATCAGCCCCAGTCAATTATTTCTCACTGGTCTAAAAGACCGGAACACAAATAACAATTCCGTCCATAAATAAAACACAAAATCTGTAACTGCAACTAAATAAATAATGATCTGCTCGATAAACAAAAGACACAGCAGCAAGGAACATTCGTCCAGGTTCTTCGATTAATAGGGAGATAATAAACTCTCCCGCTATCCTTGCATTCTGTTCCAATCTAAATTTTCAAATGTCCCAGCCAGGACACATGATTCCCTCCTGAAAGCAGAATGCATTGCATCCTCGAAACACTAGGGTTCCCAAAAGGTGTATTCCTGCTAAGGAATACACATTAGCACCTGCTAAGGTCGGAAGGCATTAGCACCAAAGGACTTCAGGGTTACAGACTGAAGAGGTATTATGCCAGAAGAACGAAGTTGATACATGCCTATGATCATCACGACCCCAGAGGGAAGACAACCACCATGTAACAGATCTGGCCGTCATGCCACCCCCTCCGTACCTAGCCCTTAGGGGCTTTACTGGAGGTCATCTTCAAAAGCCTCAAGACATATTCCAGTCTGGCCACTGTCAAGATGCCACCGATGTGAATGCCAAAAGCAACATCACACCTAATGTGGATCCAAGCAACAATGGTCTTAAATAGGTCCTAAACAGGATCATCCAACTGAGCTGACCTACAATCCTAACCAAGCGAGGGTGAGCCTAACATGCAAAACAGAGTCTAAATATTTCAAAAACTGAAATCATAAAACAAATAATGAACAACAAATATAAAATTGTAAACTAAACAAAACACAGAAAAACCAGGCCAAAGGTAATCAATAAAATAAACAAACTTACAATAAACCTAAACTAATAAAAATAAAACAGACCTAACAAGACTCTAAAGAAAACACAAACTAAATGCTAATCCGAGAACAAAACCTGTTTAATACAAAACAAGCAAACAATAAATATAATCTAAGCAAAAATCGTCAGATACTAATACAAACCAAAACACAAAACACAAAAATAAAAACTAAGCCAGTAATAACACAATAAAACAAAGCTAAACCAACCTAAAATAAACCTGAAACTAACCAGAATAAAACTAACTTATCAAAATTGCATAAGAAAATCTACTCTTACTTCTCTGATCTGTTTAAACTCTAACAAAATAAAGCACTAAATAAAAATACATAATATTGTACCAAACTAAACATAATGTTAAACCATAACAATCAAGAGAATATATAACTAAAAACAAAACCAAACAAACCCAACAAAAACAAAAGCAACTGCACTGAAAAGCACTTTCTGCACTGATAACAAGAGCATTTCATACATTATTACAATTTTCAACATCCTACCTTTGCGAAACCAAATTTTGAGTGTCTATTTCTAAGATTAAACCTTCCTTCAAAAAACTTTGATCTGCAAGACAGGCCCAATGGGGGAGTCACTAATAATTATTAAACTTGTTTTTAATTTAGTATTGATAAGTTAATTATTAATACATAGTGTTATACTGATACAATACTATAAGTGTATTATTTTAGTGTAAATATATATTTTATTATTTATTATGTCAGAATGTATTTTGCTTTGCTTTCCTTACAATAAATTAATAATTTTTTTTAGTAATATCTTCTTTTCGATATGCTCATGTCTCCCATTTATTGTTATCACACCTCCTTAGGGAGGCACCCCCCCCCCCGGGTTGAGAAACACTGCTTTATTGGTAAATTAATAAAGTTACTTATTCCAAACCTAAAGAAATTATATTTTCTGACAAAACTTTTTCGTGTTTTTAGATTGAGTGATCTGATATGAAATGACTCAAAAAAATGCTGAAAAAGACGTATTTGATTACTGTTGTAATTTATCTATTTATGAAAAAGTAATATTCCAAGTAATTAGTATTTTTACAAATATAAAAATACTGATCAGATTAGATTATTTTACAAATAATCTGATAGCTGCTGACTGAGAAATTTCCTCTATAATATTGTTGGGTAGGTATATGAGTATGTTAATGTAACCTTTTATTGTTTTTAATTTAAAAGTATATAATAAAAAATGTCAAAAACTAAATTAGAAAATATACCACTATAACATAGATAAAATTAATAAACTTAATAAAATGTAACCTATCAACTTATTTTTACAAAATAACAAACAAACTATGTAGATCGCTTATGTAATACATAAGTACATCGCTTATGTACATGACATAAATGTTCTAATATCCTATAAAATATGCTTTACCTGTTTCCATTAATAAAATAAAAAGATTATAAGTAATTAACACAATACATCATAACAAAAGTGTAATAATATATTGCTTTGGCCTCTGACAACACTATGGTTTATTTAATAGAATTTAAATATAATATGAGTAGAACTTAAATAAATATACTTGTGGGTGTAATATATATATATAATATATAACGTACTCTTATATATATTTACACATATTTATTTAGTTCTCCGTAAGTTGTAAGTAATAATGCTATAGAACTGATTTTCATTGTTTATTTTTTCACTATGTTCAGTTACTTACTTTTTTAAGGATATCTAGAAGTTTTTGATATACGGTCACACTTACATAACAGAATAATAAGCTACAGAAATGTTTTCATATTAAACTTAATATGATGTTAAACATAGTTACATATTGTACTTTCAGACTTACATCAATACATTGAACCAAGTCTCTCTCTCTTTTTCTCCTGTTTAGCCTCCGGTAACTACCATTTAGATAATACTTCAGAGGATGAATGAGGATGATATGTATGAGTGTAAATGAAGTGTAGTCTTGTACATTCTCAGTTCGACTATTCCTGAGATGTGTGGTTAATTGAAACCCAACCACCAAAGAAAACCGGTATCCATGATCTAGTATTCAACTCTGTGTAAAAATAACAGGCTTTACTAGGACTTGAACGCTGGAACTCTCGGCTTCCAAATCAGCTGATTTGAGAAGACGCATTCACCACTAGACCAACCTGGTGGGTTCATTGAACCAAGTCTACCCATAGCCAACTAAACACTTTTAAAATATAAAATAAAATAAACACTTTTAATGTAGTTCTGTGAACGTCTACAAATGTTTTTTTTAAGTTTCAGGCATTAAATCAATATAGGATTTTTTATTTTAAATCAGTTTTTGGCAAATTAATTGACCTATCTAAAAAAAAAATTTGCAGAATAACACAAATTTTATTGATATTTCAGAACAACAATTAACCATTACTATGAACAAAAGCCCTTATAACGCTTAATAAGAAATATAAAGCAAGAAAGATTCAAAGCCATACATATTAAATAAAACAATTCCCACTAAGCAGTAAATAACAAAACACAGGGATTAGTTCATTAAAATAAATTATTATATACTGTTATGTTAACAACAAAAGTATTTGATACCACAAAAACGATAATCACCCACTGGAATTACTAATAACCACTTGTATTAGTTACTAATTTTAACATAGGACTGTTGAAAAAGATACAGCAGTTGGTAAGTGCATTAAACAGTAACAATTTTCAAACTACATCTGTGCAAGATGTCTGTTCACAAACATAATTTATTTTTTTTAATAATAAGGCCCTGACTCCAGAGGCCATCACCAAAAAAAATTCCAGTAACATATTTATGATTTTTTTTCTATATCAACAAAAATAAATCAAAAAACACAAAAGAAATTAATGGCAAAATCAATGACAACTTCTTATTTATGACATCAAGAATTTGGATAATAATTCAGCCAAAACTATTAATAAAATTCACATAATCAAAAATAAAGCATTCAATCCACACATTTGTTTGTTCTCCAGAGCCAATTTAGCAGTTTATCAGACTACACACATCTTTTAAATATTAAATTGCTAATGCTTAATTAAATTAAACAAATTATATTAAATTAAATTTTACTTTTTTTCTTTTATGTTTCTCTTATGCTATATTACACTCTTATTTTTGAGAACTAATAAATCAATTTTAAATTTCTAATTGTAAAACCTAATGAATATTATAAAGTTTTAAATACCACATAAAATGATAATTGATACCAACAGATGATAATTGTGTTTCAACATTCTTTTAAAATTCTTATATTCCCTAGCTTTAATGTTTTTTTGCTGTTTTCAGCTTACAAAAATTGAAGGTAAGTATGATAAAGACAATACCATAGTTGATAACTTAATTAATTTATACTAATAACATTTTAACTATTACAATAAAATAAGATTACCTGCAATTATCTAAAACAGGAGCACACACTTCTTTATATGATCTATTTTGCTCCTGTCTCATTTTAATAAGTTTCCATTTTGTCTGATGAATCACTTTTGCGATGTTACTAAACTGTTTATTACATACTAAAATACCACCTACAACAACAAAATAAAAACCAATTAGAGTAAAGCTTTTTAAATAATAGACAAAGCAAATTGTTTTTTTCTTTTTAATAATTAAAAAATAAAAATAAGAGTATACCTTTTTCAACAGTATTAATAACTTGAGATGTCAATGCTAGATGCTTTATAAGAACACCTAACAACAGTCTTGAAACTTCTTCAATAGGATGGTCGTGTTGAAATTCTACATGTGTCATAAACTGTTGATGTTTATAATGTCTGTCTAATATATTAAGAAATGATTGCAACAGTTGTTCCTATAAAAGTAAAGAAATATATTGCTATAAACAACATAAAATAGAAAAAAAAAGATAATATAAACATGTAATTTTTATAAAGGCTAAAACAGGTAGGTAAATAGGTCAAGGTTATATGTGTATATATATATACACATATATTCAAAAAACATCAACTTAACCACCAAACACAGTAACAGAAAAACCTAAAAAAAAAAAAAAGAACTTATACTAATAGTCTACTTTCATGAAATTCCACATCGCTGAGCCTGTACACAGTTTTATAATTATATCAACAAATATCAAAAAAGAAATAAAAAGTTAAAAATTTAGAAAACAAACACTGAAAACCACAAAATTTGTAATAACACAACTCCACTGCCATTATTGAAATGATATAAATTTAAAACATCACACATTTAAGTTCGTAAACATTGTTGCCAACAGCTACAACCCACTATGTCTTTAACTAAGACATCCATCATCTTCACAAACGATCTATTAGTTCATCATTTCATATTTTTGTTTCAATTTATAAATATAATATGTTTCAAGTATTCATTTTTTTATTATTATTACAAATTTCCAGAATTTCTAAATTATTTTTACGATCAAAAATACTATCCCTTACTTTGCAACAAATGTTCGGCCACATTAGACACACCTCTCTTTCCATTTCTGTAAGCATTTGTAATGTTCCATAAACCTTTTTTTAAAAGATCTGTTAGTTTTACCAATATACTTGTTTGGTTCATGTTGAAATTCCTTTAGGGTACATCTGTGTTCTTAATCACACATTTATCAGTTTATGTTCAATTAAATTAAATCAGTTCTTAAGAGAAGTTTGCTAATAATGTGAGGGTTTTGGAAGCAGTAAAACAAACTGGTGGGAAGGCTGCCCATGGATCAGTTGAGAAACTCTGACATGTCTAGGGCTACACAATACGCTATTATTGGTATGAATATTAAATAATGTACTGTGTACTTTGTATCAATAAACTAAGCAAATACATATTTGATTTTCAGAGACTTATTTAAAAAATCATAACAGCAGCTTTGATACACAGTACCTTCCCATTCTGTATTCTATTTGTAACACCTGAGGAAGGTACTGTGTACTGAAACAGCTGTTGTGTTTTTTTTACATAATTTTGTAAAACTCAAATACATGTTTATTTCCTTTCATTATGGCTTTTCATCATGTAAAGGCTTCATCCATCGATTAATAAACTAAGCAATTTGCACTAAGTTTCTCTAAGATAGAACCAAGGACAAAAAATGTCAACTACAGGTTATAATTATCTCGCTTCATAAATTATCTTCCAACTGTATACAAATAATATTTAAGTAAGGTATGGTGTAAATCACTTCAGAAAATCAGATATAAAAGTATATCTTTTAATAAGTTCCTTTTTTTAAAAAAAAAAAAAAAACTTAAGCAAATTAAAAGGCCCCTCACATAATAAAAGAAAATATTATATTATTACTTAATATGAATTCAGATAATAAAACGTTTTCAGATAATTTTAACAAATACAAATTAAATATTGGTCCCTTACTGATATTTTCAAATCGATAGCAGAAGCACAAAGATCAGTGACATGAGCCTGAGGTGTAATAGGTTCAGTAGGAGTAGATCCAGCACTTCGAGCTTCTCCTTTCTCTTCAAATGGACTGGGAGGTGTTGTTATATGGAGACCACCTTGAAGAAATTCTGCTTTTAACCAATGTGGTGCTTCTTCTTCAGAAAACTATAAAACAATTTTAAAAGCATGCATTACCAATTGGTTTCGTAATTTGCATTATTACACTGATCCATGATTTTTATACAATCATATAACAAACTGTCAAACACAATGATTCAGAGATTTATCTGCGAGTACATATTTCCTTACTTGCATTCATAATTTCTGAATTTTTATACATTACACTTAATAAACAGTTTTTGGCAAATAAAAGTTTTATTGTATTCCTGATTAACTTTTAAAATACAAAAATACAATCAGAATTTTTCCATCATCCATAGTTTTTATGTAACATTATTGAAGTATTGCTTTTATAAAATTTTAAATATTTTTATTAGCAATAATTTAAGTACATAAAAGAATATTTAAATGATTTCAAACAATAATAGAGTACAAACATTATGTGGCAGTAATTGTATATGCTTGATAATTTATTTACTATAGGTTCTGACTTGCCAGCATACAGCGGTCTTTGGAATCATACAATTAACACACCAGTATTGTTTAAATGTTCATTGTGCATGCATGTACTGTGGTTTCATTCCGTTTTGTGATTTACAGTTTGTGTCATGTGTGAAGCGTTAGTGAATATATATGCCAAGAAAGTATGACCTGGACAAATGTTATGTGTGGGGGGATTTGATGTTTAAAAAACAATAACAAAGTTTGACAACACTAGTTAAAAAAATGTTATGAACTATAATTTGGCTGTAAAGTTGGTAATCAAGATAAGAACTGGAACCCTTACATCTGCTGTTTAATGTGTACAAATTTAATATGTGTAATTTTAAACCTATTTAAATATATATTTTCTTGATAAACCCATCATATTTGAATCCCAGGTAATGGAAGAAAAATAATTTCAAATGAAATTACATCAACCATAATAATAACTAAAAGTAAATAAAAATATTAAAAAAAAAGTACGATATATATTAGCATTTATTCAGTGTGCAGAGCTGCTGCTATTATGTATAAATTTATAAAACTTTTATCTGCAGATTAATTCCTGCATATAATTTAGTAGAAACATGGTTTGAGACTTAAAAAATGTATTTATTCTACAAATCAGAAAAATGATTAGGAAACACCAGAACAAAGAAATTCAGAAGAAAAGATTTTTTTCTTCTATCTGTATAACATTTTAAAGAATAACATAATTAAAATCAGATCTCTTCTCTACTTCTACTTCAATAATGAATTTTATCATTATACAATTTTCCTTTTTCATAAACTCTAATATTTAATTTATAATATAATTTTTTTATTATAAATAAAATAATAACTATAAAAAAACTGAATACTGTACCATATTTACAAATAAATAAATCAAAGAGAAGAAAATATCTTTATCAAATTTAATTAGACAAGAAGGAAGATTTAATTTTTTTCTAACTACTTAAATTACTTAACATCAACTGAAAACAATTACCTGAGTAGGAGTACTAACAGCTAGCCAATGAGCATGTAATCCAAGAAGATACCCAAGGGTTCTTTCACAATCTAAAAGAGGTGATGAAGCAGTAACACTTGTATCAACAATCTGCAATTATTAACAAATTTTATTAACACAACCTATATATTTGCACAACGTAATCATATATACATATTTCAAGTAAAAATAAAACTTACCTAAAACAAATTAATCATCACTTGTTTTACATCATTATTTAATATAATTGTATTCCCAAAATAAGTATTAATATGTACAAATAAGACTTATAAAAAGTACTGTTAAATATATTATTTCTTACTTTTTTGCTTTGTATAAGAACATCCTCAGTTAGGCTATATTTTGACGTGAAATGACTAAAATCACACCGAAATATACAGGTACCAGAACAGACATTTATAGCATTAACAAAAAGGTCTATAATCGTCCTGCCTTAATAACTCCCTAATTATTAGTCTCAGAAATGTAAATGTGGTGTCATTTAATAACTTACATGGTCAGCTCGCCGATATGACTTTGAGTTTGCACCACTGGCTAGTGGGTTGGCAGGGAGGGAGCACAGCACAAATCGGCCAAAACTGGCGCTCTCACTCATCTCCATTCAGTGTAGCTCACGACTTAAGACGTGATAGTGTGGTGATTCGTGTAGTGTTTAAAGTTTGTCGAGACAGATCAATTTAAGTAATAATAGTGTATTTTGGACAATATTTATGTATAAAAAAATTAAAGTAAACATGTAAACACTATAAAGATTCAATATGTCAGCCTCAGCCTGCACAAAAGCCAGCCAGAAATATAAATTATGCATATCGTTGGAAAGGAGAGATTATGGGCCATGTATAAGTATTCCAATGTCTGGTGCCAAGCGAGCAAGACTGTTTCAGGAGCGTTGCAAAGCTGGCACAGCGAGCTCAGTGAACAATCCCGATGGCGTGAGCACCTCTTCCACTGCTTATTATGCCTTATGTCTTACTTCACATATCACAGACCAATGTTGAACAAAACTGTCATTGAAATAAATATCATGTACCATCATTTAGTGTCTGTTTTATGTTAAGATTAAATTTAATATGCACTGACTGTTTCGTTTTTATTTCAATCCAATACATTAAAAGTGATTAGCTGACATACAGCGATTTAGCGAAACTAAACAACTGATTAAAAAACTCATCTATTGATTAAATTTAATACAAAGTAAACAAAATCTATTTTTATAACTCAATGAATCTACAGCTACCTGGAGATGTTGACAGATTTGTAGACAGTTTATTATCAAAAACTAGAGAAATGAAGTTATACGAGAACAAATTATAAGATGAAAATATAACTATAAAACAAACAATAATATTATAACTATATGAGATTAAACTATATAAGAGGATTGAAATTATTAAACACAGAAATTTAGCTATTAGTTGCAGCCAAGCCTAATAGAATGGTTAAACAATTACAAGAGTCGGGAATCCTGAAATAAGGAAATCATACTAAATAATGGCATCTGTTTAGTGGAAGAACTGATAGACACTGATACATATTCTACCGGAGCGAAAATGTAATCTTCTTGAAGTAACAGGCAAAATTAAAAAGAATAAGGTAATAAATAGCATTGTATAATAAAGAAAGGAGAGGGACCATTTCCATGAATTTAGAGGAGTTGGAGTGAAGTTGCAAATAATATAGGTGAATGTAAAATCATCCATGAAATGATTCATAGAATAAAAACGATTTGACAAAGGTTAATAGACAAGATCAAATGTTAGCTTATTACTCCTCTTCTCATATACCTTAAATGGTATAAAAAATGGCTGTTCATGTATTTTATTTTATATAACAAATTCAGTGGCAACAAAACAGACTTATATGATTTCTGAATATTAATCTAAGTCCTTATTATCAGATCCAAACATGCTGCTAATAAAGCAGCCAAAGAATCACAAAGTAATTCATTTGCCCATTTTTATTCATAAAGATGCAAATGAAAAAATCTGATGTGGACACCACATGACTTCCTTGTACGCCTGTTAAATTATATTTACACTTTTTTTTTAAATGAAAAATATAAAAAATTTTATTCCACTAATAACTTCTGATTTTTTTCATATTTTTTTTAATGTTATTATTGAATTATTATTTATTGCAAAAACTTTTTTTACAATCAGAGGTTAATAATTATTAATAAATCAATATATTTAGATTAAAAAAAGAAAGAAAATTAAAAAGAAAAAGAAAATTAAGTCGGATTCAAACCAATGTGCCTTCTCCTTGTAAGAACAAATATTTCATTACCTTAAAATTGTATTTGGCTATAACTCTGGAACCAATTAAGTACCGCTTATATCGTTGAAAAGCTTTCAATAAGGACTTATTACTGCAGTTAAGAAAAAGTCTATATTCCAAATTTTTGGATTTTGGGCTTTTTTGGAAACTTTTGGTCCAGTCAATTCAATCAAAAGGTGAGGTGCATGCACAATTAGATGTTACAACAGTTCTAAATCCAAAATTTCAACATCCTACAGCAAATCGTTTTTGAGTTCTGTGAGATATAAATGTATGTGCATACAGACATCACACCAAAACTAGTCAAACTGGATTCAGGGATGATCAAAATTGATATTACTGAGATAACTGCTGATATAGGAAATCTCATATATGTTATATTATATATATATAATTATTTTTATTAAATTAAAATTTTATAAAAGATTAACAATTTGTCAAATTCTAAAATTATAAAAATAATTTATTTTTATGTAATTATAGAATTAAATACCAACTGAAAACGCAGGATTCTGCAAAAATTGATTCTCAGAAATATCAATTAATTTTTCTAATTAATATCAACTTTAATTTTTCTATTTAGTGTGTTTTAGTGGTTTAAATTTCATTTAATATTACTACAGTGGTTAATATTTTAATGAATTTGAATTTTCAAAAAAAAAAATATATATATATATACATTTACATTTATTTTATTTGTATGAGTAACATTATAAATGTTACACTATGTATCAATATTAAATATTTTATTTAAATTATTGATATACTAATAACTAATGTTTATTTAAATTTATACTTTTATAATCATTTTTAAAACCTGAAATAAAGTGCCAATTGCAAATTTTTGAAACTTATACAAAGGAATGTGAAAGCTAATTGATAAAAATATCATTAAAAAACAATTATTTATATATGTTTGGAGAATAATATAATTAATTATATTAAAAAAGTTTATATACATACAACTTAAAAACCTTTTAAATATACACAAATATAAAAAAAAATAACAATTCTGAATTTTTCAAATAATATATATATTCGAATGAACTTACAAACATCACAATTTTTACAATAATTTAACAGTATTATATCTATTGCATATCTTTATTACAAACACAGGTCACAGTGGGTCAGCCATTGCAATGCTTTGGGGGTAAGATCATGGATGTTTTGTAGCAAACCTCTAAAAGATGTAAGGACAAACCAGGGCCATGTGAGCGATCGTTTACTCTTCAGCTCCACATCAGTTGCATCGTGGGTTTTCCACAGCTCCCCATTGGGTCAGGCTCTTATTGCAGATACCATGATTTGTGCAAATCCTGTTGATGTTCATGTGGAACCCATTTTCTCATCTTCTGGATTTTCTCATGGCTTTCAAACGTATGGAGATGGCTTCTCATCTTACATTTAATTGATCCGCGAATTGTTGCATTTGAGCGTCATCCTCATCCAACAATGCTTGCAGTTCGCTGTCTTCAAACTTTTTTGGTGGTCTTCCACACTCTTCATTTCTCACATCAGAATTGCCACTTTTGAATTTTCTAAACCAACACTCAAAGCACTGTGATTTACGAAGAGCATGCTCACTGTAAGCTTTGACAAGCATTCGATGCAATTCTGGGGCAGTTTTCTTTAAAAGGTAACGTAAAATCAATGCTGTCCTCAAATTGTACTTTTTAGGTACAAAACTCGACATGTCAGCTATCAAAGAAAGAAAATGGTGCCAATGATATGGTTCCACGGTAACTACATTAACAGCTAGGGCCATCTATGGGCAAATTCTGGTTTTATATTCACACAATTCTGGTAAATATTAAACAATAGAGGTGCCAGTACGGATCCTTGTGGTAGGCCATTTTTTAGGCTGTAGAAAATACTTGGCTTTCCTTTGAGCTGTACTTGGTAAAGTCTATCACTCAGCATTTCAATCAGTAAGTTAAGGATCAATTTGCAGGGAACAATCTGATACACCTTAAGTAGTAGTCCTTCTTTCCAGACTGTGTTATACGCTGAACTTAAATCAATAAACGCAGCAGATGTTTTAAGCCTTTGTTGAAATCCTTTCTCTATACAGATTTAAGCGAAAGGACCTGATCGGACCAACCTGCTCCATTGGTATACCATTACTGACAATGGGTGTTAGACGCACAAGTAGTATTCTTTCTAAGATCTTGACACATACACTTAAAAGTGTTATTGGTCTGTAGCTTTCGGGTTGAGTGATGTCTTTCCCAGGCTTAGAAATGGCGATTACTTTTTTTCTTGAAAAGTTTTGGTAACTCATCCCTTCGCAGGATATCATTATAAAGATTTAAAACCCATCATTGTGTGTTTGGACTGATGTGTTTAATAAACTCAGGATATATGTTGTCTAATCCAGCTGTTTTTCTTTTTTTGTTTAACTGATTTCAGCACTGAATTCTTCCAATGTGATATGGTCCATCATATTGTGGAGGAGCTGTTTATGAATTTTACGAATTTCACCAATTGCATACCTCACTTCTATCCCCCCTTCAAGCAATAACAAGTACCTTTACCTAACTACAGTTACTGATGGCTAGATTAAATGTCTGTACCACATAAAATGATGTCAAATCTGACAAGGATTTGAGCCCAGAACCTTCTGGATAAAAACCAGAGGTACTGCCACTCCACCACCAGAGGTTGTTGGAGTAATAACAATGGTTTCAAAACTAGAGGTATGAATGAAGCACTACTACAAATAACTCTGTAGTCAACATGGATGTGGATCTATGATGCTTCAATCATCATTGTACACCATGCTTAACTATTTGGTTCAGTTTTTTAGCTCTGAGCATTTTCCCCCTCCATATTCATTTATTACAATTTAATTCCAAATATATTAACTAAAATAATTATTTTTTAATGTTTAGCACAGAGGGTGGTAATAACAGTGTAATTAAGCCAGTAGTGAATGTGTAAAGAAAAAGGTCTGTCAATAAAGGAAGCATTAGTGATTACTTTTAGAACATAAATGCGTAGAGTCTAGCCAAAGTAAGAGAATGGATGCAAGATCGTATGAGACTAAGAGAATATTTGCAGATGATTTTGGGATTAATAAACAGAAAATTCATCAATTTTTAATGAAGATTTGATCAAGATGGTTGCTTTCTAATCTGTCACAAACTCAATAATAAGACAACCATGAACAGTAAACAAGAAACTCCCAACCAGTAAAAAAAATTTAATTCTAGTGTGGTAGAGAATGAAAATTCATATTTTCATTATGATCCTGGAAAATAAAAATCCTGAATGAAAATCAATAATCACAGAAAGGCAAGAAAATTCATCTTTAAAAATTAAATATAAAGACAATGTTATATGATTTTAACACTGCAAACAAATTATTCACCACAAATTAGTCTCTGAAAGACAGAATCTCACTAAAACTGTTTTCTGATTGTTCTACCTAATGAGAATTGACGATGTCTATCCCAAATACTGGCACTAGGTAGTTGATTTCTTCATAATAAAGTACCTACTTGCGGGTTGTAACAACTAATGAACATTAATGCAAGAGAGTAACTCTCAACTGTTTCATTTATTTCATGGGGTTGCATTCTATGCAACCCCATGAAATATAAATGATTCCTTTCTTGTTATTAATGGTTGAATGTGTACTAACTATAGTTTAAATGTCAACCTAAATGAAAAAGGAGATTGGTGAGCCATGTACAATGGAACCAAGAATCAGTCTGATAATGGAAGAAAATATAGAGGGCAAAAACTATAACAACAATTAAAGAAAAGAACATATAAAACAAATTACTACTCAATTACAGTAAATATTCTAAAACTTAAACATTAGAATACAACAGAAAGGAAAAAAGAAAGAAATCCATCAATTTTGGCAAATTATGGATAAAAAATATTTCTTACAGAAAAAAGATTCTTTTCATACTAAATTATTGATCACCAAGAAGTAATCTAAAAGATACCTGTAACGTATCCTCATCTGGATCAACATAATTGCCAACAAAATATGCAGAAAGTATTTCCTGAGGTGCCTGTGCAAGATCAGCTGCCGCTCGAGTAGCATGCCAACTATTTTGGTTATGTAACTGGAACTTATCAGACGTAGACCCATCAAATCTAGTCACATAAAAAGAGTATCAATTAACTTCTTATCACGTAATTTTTCTGTTATCAAAAGGGCACCATCTGACAGCAGCTAAATCTGTATCCATTTCATATTTCTATAAATAACAACACTATCATTAATTTTTACACTATTATTACCATATCATACTTAAAAGTAATACTTAAAGAATTAGAGTGGCGAACAAATTAATACAAACACAGTACTTTTAACAGAAAATTTTATTTTTAAAAGTAACATTTTTCTAGCAATATTGTTACGTTTTCACCCCCTCTTACCATTGGGTGCTGAAAACTAGTGGTGGCTAGGGTGCCCATGGTAAACTACGGTCACCAGACTATCACGCCACAAGCTGCTCTCTCGAGCACTGTACATAGCGTCTTCTATCAGTCTGCACTCATACCTGACCCAAGGCGGTCACATCTGGATGGACTCTCTCAATTCTTGTTCATTACTTTAAGTTTTATTTAATTTATGTTTGCTATCTTTAACGTTAAGTTATAAGTTACAAGTGTTATGTTACAAAATTATTTTAAACCGCCAAGACGGTGTACAGTTAAACAATCCTTCAGTAATCAACAAGGTGTTGTCTTCATTCATCACCTACAAACACATACAGTCCACTCTCACTCAAATCTACCATAACAAGGTTGTCCCAAAGGTGTCCCGTCGACGTCACAACACATTTTTTGGTCCTTCTATTATGTTAAATAATCATAATATATATATATATGTTACATTATTGGAACATTCTTTAACTGTAGCCGTGGGCACCCATAATATATATGTAACATTATTGGAAAATTCTTTAACTGTTGCCGTGGGCACCCTAGCCACCGCTACGTTTCAGCAAACCTTGACTGACGTCAAGAGGGGGTGAAAACGTAACAATTATATTACATAAATAACATGAATCAAAACGCAATATACTTACATTCCACATATATATTCTATGATTTAATAAAAGATCTTATGTTTAAATAAATAATAAAATTTTAATTTTTTTAATATACTGCAAAAAGTACAAACAATTTTTTTTTCTTAGTAAAAGAAGTCGATTTAATGTAACAATAACATAATGCAATACCAAATAATTACAGTTTTATTTTTAATACACATGTAGGTAACTATGTACACATAAATTATATACAAATGGCAACTCTATATCGTGTCATATTTATGCATATATATATATATATATATATAACTTAACTATATTATAAATGGTGTTTAAATTCCCATCAATGGTAAATGGTAATAACATGTATAGTAGTTACTATACATATAGTAGTATATATAGTAGTATGTATAGTAGTATACTATACATCTAGGATGACAAAAATATTGTATTCAAAATATAACTTAAAATATTATTTTAATTTTAAGTTTTTCTGTAATGTTAATTACAGAATCATTAACCTTTAATTATTTCTTCTGTTAGTTTTTTTCTTACTTTTAAGTAAGAATTTAACTTTTCTGTTAATTACTTTTAGTAAGATTACTAGTAATTCTTACTTTTAGTAAGATTACTAAAAGTAATTCATGGAGAATTACTACAGAGCTTAATCGGATGAGGCTAAACCAAGTAGGCTTTTCCAGAGCTCTTGGTTGGAAAAGCATGGATTGGAGCACACGACCGCTAAGACAGAGATGGTATGGTTAACAAGAAAGGAGATTGACACCATCATCCGCATGAAGGTACAAGACGATGAAATTCAGAAGAAACGATCAGTTAAATACCTAAGAGTGATGGACAGGATGCTCACATTTTGGAACCATCTTAGGCTGGTAGTGGACAGAGCATCGATGAGAGTGGTGGGTCTAAGCTTAATCATGCCGACTGTCAGGGGACCTAGTCCTGCCAAGCAAAGGCTTCTTATATTGACTGCCCAGTCCATCAACCTGTATGGGGCAGAGACATGGGGAGATGTGATGGACATCAGAAAATACATGAAAAGTATAACCCAAGTTCAAAGAAGAGGAGCACTAAGGATTGCCTGTGCATACTGCAGAGTCTCTGAAATTGCAATGCTTGTGATATCTAGGGCAATCCCAATTGATCTCCTAGCAAAGAAAAGAAGGCTGAAACATTTCACCGAGCAGGAAACCGGAGGGAATGAGGCTAAAACGGAAGCCTGGAAAATAACCTGAGTATTTTGGCAGGAGAGGTGGAAAAAGGACGAAAGGGGCAGATGGACTGTCAACTGATAAAGAAGGTGAAGCAATGGGTTGAGCGACAGCATGGAAAGGTGAACTTCTACCTTATCCAATTTCTGTCAAAAAATAATAATAGGCTACTGTGTAAATAAAAAATAATAATTTCTGTGTAAATAGGCTACTTCCACGCCTATTTACACAGAATGATAACAGATGATATACAACACTCATTCTTTGTGTGCAGTCAATGGCAGAACAAGACGAGATCTTAAAGACATGATAGGCAGCTTCAGTCTTGATGACTTGATCGAGAAGATGCTGCATTACAGAGAAAATTGGATGGCAGTTGTAAGCTATATATACACTTTGTTCTTCAAACAAAGAAGAGGAATGGATGCTTGGAAGACTGATAGGAGAAAGGCCAATTCCCCATAACACACAACATAGGAAGACAGGATTAAGGAGACAGATAGAAGGAGGCCTCCATCAAAAGACTAAGTCACAGTGACCCCAGCTTGTGGTTTCTATGTGAGAGCAGATACCAAGTCAAGTGTTCCTGGAATTAAGTCTTGCCAGTTTGGTGCAGTAGTACAGCCCGTATTACTGCAGCAAAGGTTATGTTGTTTATCAACGAAAGGTACTAAATTACCCCATCATTTTTTTCTGTTTAGCCTTCATAACCACCATAAGATATTACTTCTGAGGATGACATGTATGAATGTAAATGAAGTTAGTCTTGTACAATCTAAGATCAACCATTCCTGATTTGTATGGTTAACTGAAACCCAACCACCAAAGAACACTGATATCCATGACCTAGTATTCAAATCCTTATAAAAGTAACCTGCCTTTACTAGGATTTGAACCTTAGAACGCTCAACTTCAAAATCAGCTGATTTGCGATGAAGAGTTCACCTGCTAGACCAACCCAGTGGGTCACTAAATTACCCCCTATGTAGTTTTTATTTTTTAAGAATCTAAAATCTATTAAGTAGTAACTCAAAGTAAAAGTTCTGTATATGTCCCAAAGTTTCTATTATTTTTGTTTAACAACCTAATACAGCCATTCTTAGAAATGGCTATACACCTAATTAACAGCTTTACAAAGGAGAATGGAAAATGAAAACGATTCCTGGCCCTGCTTTATTGAACTGAATACTGTCTTATAACAGGATGGTCAGCTCGCTGAAATGAAGACAGGTGTATTCCACACAGCGACTGATCACTTTGTTTATCAATAAACGTTGGCTGTGTAATAAAATTACTCTCAGAAAAATCAACTTGATGAGGATCTCGGTTTTTCGTGCATCAAAACCATGCAAAATCAGCGTATACTGATTATTATTAAAAAGAAATTTATATCTCCATGTTTTATTCAGTACAAAAGTATTGTAATTAAATAAATTTTAAACTGCTCATCAGTAACAATGAAAATTAAAAAAAAAAAATCATTTAATTATCAATAACTTGTAAACATTAAGTACTTAATTCATTCATACATATATGTGTACACATGTAAATATATATATCTATATAAAATCTTGGGTGCAATCTATTAATTTTAATATTTTTTTATAATCATAAACTAATTATTAAAACAATAAATTAATATTTATTACAATTTTTGACATGAACACTTAAATACTATCTCAGTGTTATCTATAATAATAAGATAACCTGCAGTATACATTATGTGTGTATGCTAAAAACAAATAACCAGTAAAACCTTTGTATAATATGTTTGGTGCATGCATACAGAGATTTATGATAATTCATTTACATAATTATTTTTTCACACCTTAATGAATCTGTACGGATTACATGATAATTTAGAAATTATCTTTTCATATGTACAAGATGAACAAAAATCTCTTTGTATACAATGATATGATTTCAGACTGGAATATTAAATAATCAAACTAATTCTTATTTTATAAATATGAAAAACTACCACATATTATAGTATACATAAATCACTTAAAATTTTTCATAAAAACATCAATACAGTATAACAAAAATACAATCACATAACAGCAAAATTTACATGTTTACACACATAAAAATTATCTATCGTGCTCAATTAAAAATAAATGGTTAACATAAAATAAATACAGTAACATGGGATTAAAAAAAGTTAAAATTTGATAAAATTAACTGCATAACTAACTACAATAATGACTTTTTAAAGATGGCGACATTAGATATTGATTAAAAAAAATTAAGATACTAGAAAGGAACTGAATTCAGGATAAATCACAATGGATAAATTATCTTATTTTAATTAATTAACAAGAAATTTTAATAATTTACTAGGCAATGGCATCCCCTAACTAATGCATCACAGTAAATAAATACAGCCTTATAGTAAATAAGTAATAATAGGTATGGAAACATGATGATTCATCATGACCAGTACATAACAGGAAATCGTCATGATGAATGATGAATGATAAATAATAAAAATTCTGCCTTTACACAGAATTACTGAAATCTAATTAATAGAAATCGGAGTAGAAAACTTTATAGGAAGAATAAAAAGATACATGACCCCCAATAAAAAAAAAAACTCTGACAATCAATTGCATACAACTGTCGATAAAGTTATGCAATTAATGTTTTGAAAAACATTAATTTGTTAGAAAGGGAAGAAACCAGTCGGAAAGGGGTTTTTGGAAAAAACAAATTTTTTTCCAAAAACCCCTTTCTGACAAACCAAAATTTTCAATCATTTTAAGCTATGTGGGGATTGTTCATGCATCAGAGGTTTTTTTTTAATGATTAAAATATTCTGACGCGATTTATTTTCAGCAATGGCGCTTTCAGGGACAGACTGCAGAAATTCGGTCTGATTGATTCTGGGATGTGTCCTCAATGTGGACAACTGGTTGATGCTAACCTTGTCCTTTACAAATGTTCGAAGTATGCAGAGGTTAAGCTATTTACCTATTGTTAAATTAACAATTATATGAATATTTGCTTAAGGTAAACTGATAGTCCAGTAGAGTTGTGTTGATACAGTGTAGGAAAAAAATTAACTAATTTTATTTTAATCATATAAATCAACATGAAGTATATACAGAAATGAAAGATATATGGGAAAACCCACAAAAAAGTGATTAAAATTCCCATCCATTTCAGATTTATTTCAAATTTTTCAAGAATTTTGTAAGATGAAAAAAACGACTCCATTACTACAAAATATTTATACTTCTTTTTCATGTCTGTGTTCAAGAGTTGTAAATAAAATTCCTTGTATAATATTATCATGCATAAATAAAGATTTTAAAATTTAAGTTTTATAAATTTTGCTGTATGAACTAGAATTCTGCTCCCAAAAAAATAATGTTTTGACAGAAAAGAGAAGACGGTGTAAGTAGATTAACAAACAGAAAATTTTAAATTCAAAAAAATACTGAAAAATTTCTAATATCAGATAAAGATTTAAAGAACTTTTGTGAATAACTTTTTTGTGAATAGAATTCACAAAAGTTGATCTACAATCGCTAATGAATAAGATGAAATGAATGCCTAAAACTAAATTAATGATGATCATGAAAATGTACAATTCTCAAAAGCAAAAATCAGTTGTTAAAGTAGAATCAATTTTATAATAACACTTAACATATGATATTACTTTATATAATGTGAAAACCCCATTTATTTTTGGAATGAAAATATGGTAAGATTTTTTTTCGATAAAGTGGTTTTTTTAATCAGATTTATTTCACAATGCATATTACAATAACTACTAAAAGTAAAATAGCAGGAAATTATATATTGATTATATACAAAAAAAAACCAATACTTTTCAATGAACTAACATTATTTTCTGTCTACTCTACATTGAGGCCTGAAATAAATAATCTGCATGTGTGTGGTGCACGTAAATACACAACACACAAACATACATATAACTACCTTAACCAGTTGATAACAACCTTACGCAGTTATAAATGTTAGGTCTACAGCAATGTAATCAATGCACTATTACTGAAAAATTTATACTAATTTCAGTTTCCTAATTTTATAATATTCATATTATTTTCTACTTGAGGCCTAGAGCAAATTAACGTTCTGTGTGTAAGTGCAAGTATTAGAATTACAATTTGGTACATATCATGTACGATGTTACATAAACAGAAGTAGTACTTCATAGCTACTTATAGTTTTATGCACTGTTTTAAAAACAATTACTCGATCTTGTGAAACTTCATTGTTATTTTAACTGTGGTGTTGTTAACCGCTCATGATAGAAGTTACTACAAATAAGGTTGTTTTTGTAATTAATTTGGTTTAAACAAGTATCAATAAATTTTGTGAAAAATACCCTATTTTTAAAAATGAACTAGTAGAAGTGCTTACATCTGAATTCACAGCTGTATCTATTTCAAGTATCAAGAGGTTGTGAGCTGAAGAGAAAAAATATGGGGTAGTATACACTCCAAAAAAAAAGAAAATATTCAAAACCAGTTTTAGGGCAACTTGACAATTACAATAACAATACTATCAAATCTAAAGTCCACAGTTTTGTTTTTTTAAAATGAATTGTCCACACTCAATAAAGTACATTCAACTGTCAAACATAATTCGGATTTACTGAAAATTAAGTCAGGCTTGTTTACATAAACTTCTTTTATAGAAGAGTTTAAAATTTGCAGGAAAACTAGAAATAGTTTTATCGTTGATAGAGATGACATAAAGATTTGGTAAAGGAAATACTTGAAAAACAAATTTTATTTAATGGGAGAAAAGATTTTTTTATCTGGATGAAACTTGGGTGAATGAAGGTCATTCAGTCAATAAAGTTTGGTGTGACACTTCTGTTACAACATCTAAGCAGGTTTTTCTGTCTGGTTTACGTATAAAATTAGCAAGTATCAAAGGAAAACAGTTGATTGTAGGAAAGAAGATGGATATGTTAGTGCATTATTAGTTTTCGAATCCAATAAAAAGTGAGATTACCACAAATATATATTAAAGATAATTTCTTTAAAACTGGTTTATTACGATTATGAAATTAATTCTGCCGAATAGTATTACTGTTATGAATAATGCACCACACCATAGTGTAAAATTAGAAAAAATCTCGAATACATCAAGGCTAAAAGCAGATATAGTATCGTGGCTGAGAAAAACAAATCTCATTTGATTCTACATTTTTAAAGGTTAAACTCCTGGAAGAAGTTTAAAAAAAAAAGAAAAATTTAACAAGTATGTAATCGATGATATGGCTGAAGCAAACGGACATACAGTATTACAGCTTCCACCATACCACTGCCATATGATTCCAAGTAAAATAATTTGTAGCGCGGAATAACAAACCTTATAATTAGTGGTGTAGAAGTTTTATTTGAAAATGGTATCAGTAAGGTAACGGCAGATAAGTGTATTAAACATGATTAAACACAAGAAGAAAAACTGTACAAGATTTGTTGATATCAACGTAGATAAACTCATTATTAATTTCAAAAATGATTCCTCTGAATCTAATCTTAGTGAAGATGACGAGGTGTTGAGTGGATGTGATTATTTATAGAGTGATTCACCGTAAGAAATCGAGAAAAACCAACAAAGAATTCTAATAAATCATAAAATATTTTTTAATTTATTTTATGCAAGTAAACAGTATAAAGCTCTTAAAAAATGAATTAACTTCGTTTATCATTTCATTAAACCATTATTATTTTGTATAGCTATTAACTGCATATGATGATTATGCTATACGGTAAAAGAAAATTGCCATCGAAAATAACATGAGTATATTTAATAAGCATTAAATGTTTTACAGCTAAGCGCACACTGATAAATTTTTAACAGTTTCAACATTTTTACCATGAACTACTCGCTTCAAATGAAGAGTGGCAGTCACCTTAAAAAAAAAAAAAAGCTGTGATATTCATCATAATTTGGATTTCGAGAGGGAAGCTATGTTACCTGTACTTATAATAAGAATCGGAAAAAATAAAAGAAAAAGAGAGATACTGGATCCATCTATTGTAGCACGAAAGGCTCTTTAAAGGAAAATTTTACTAAATATTTCAGAACTGTGATCCTAAACCAAAATTTTAGATAAAGATATTTTTGTACCGAGTGTTTCTATGATTTGTTTCACATTATAGCCCTGTTATCAATTAATAAAAATAAAAATATTCAGTTATCAATTCCACCGAAGGAGAATTGTGACTTTAACAAAATATTATTAAATAATTTGAATAAAAAAAAAAATTTACAGAATTGCTCCTTTGAAGTGAATTTCAGTAATTGATACATTTCCTTTACTTTTAATTCAGTTATTTCAACTTCTCATTGTGTAAATAATAATTATTTCCTATTCATTTTATTTTCAGTAGTCATTGTTAAATGCAAAGAGAAATAAAAAAACACTTTAGTGAAAAAAAAATCCTATAAAATCTACATTCCGAAAACAAAAACAAGTTGCTTTTTTATATTATATAAAATAAAGTAATATATTACGCATTATTATGGATTGGTTGAAGTTTTTATTCTCATTCACCGTTTAAAAAACTAACCAATTGTTGTTTTTGAGAATCATACAAACTAAAATTTCATTTTCACTAAAAAAAAAAAATAAACAAAATTAACAGAAAAATATAATGTGATATATCCAATGAATGCTGAAAAGCAAACGGTGACAATTATCACTCAAATGTTGTCAACCAGAGCAGCAAAAAAAGCCTTTCTGCTGTCATGTCACTTATTGCTTGAACTTAAATTATAACTTGACCTGACAGTCATATAGCAAATTGTATCGAGTGTATGGAAGGCCTAAGGAAGAACAAAAAATCTCTGGAAATTCAATTAGTCACTGGGACCACAGTTAGTTATTGCTTCAGAGGATGAAATGGCAATTTTGTAGCATGTGAAAATGCCATGCATGACCGGGATTTAAACCTGGGACCTCCGGATGAAAGGCAGGCCAAGACGCTACTACTTGCACCATGGAGGCTGGCAAAAAAATGCTGATACTAGTAATAAAAGGGAACAGTGAAATGTAATTAGTAAATGAGGAAAATGTACAGACATTTAATTTGACAAAAGATGCAATTAGTACCCTCAGAACTCGCATAACTTATGCAGGATTAAGAATTCGATCAGAGGTTATGTTCAAATATAAAACTATGTGAACACAAATTTATAATATCTAAAAACTATATCCATATACTATTATAAAAAAAAATTATATAGATATTTCAGCTAGAAATACATATATTATTTTATATGTTTGAATACAAATGGATAATCTGTAGGTACAAATTTAGGTGAGAAAATAGTTCACACTAAAGCTGAAAATAATTCACTGTCAAACTATAATTCACTAATCACACTATATCAGTAAAATTTAAATATTACAAGTTATTTTTTTATTAAAAAAAATATATATATACATATATAATAAAAGCTTAATCGTTTATTATTACTTAAACAGCAAAAAAGTCTCTTATTGGAGAGCATGATGAAACATGAAAACACTTTAAAATTAAACGACTTTCAAATTATTATTTTTCCAAAGACTCTACAGAGTTAATTTATTGACTTCATCTGTGGAATACCTGGTAACAATGTTGTCAATAATGTCACTTTAGCAAAGATAACAAACCCCCTTTGCTAAAGATAATTATCTTTAGCAAAGATAATTCAATCAAATAATTATCTTTAGCAAAGATAATTCAATCAAATAATTATCTTTAGCAAAGATAATTCAATCAAATACTAAGTATTTGATTGAATTATTCATTCAGTCTATCTTGAATTTTGTTATTTTATCTTGTTTTTATGTTTATAAATTTAATACTGTTAAAACATGATGTAAATTTCTTTCTTGAATACTTTCTATGTTGGTTGATATATGTTAAGACTATGTATTTTCTGTCAGTAGATGCATTATAGATTTTATTATATAAATGTGTAACCATTAAATTTGTGATACTGTAAAAGAATAGCTGTTTTTACTTAACTTTTTCTAATAATTTCTGAGAATTACCTTGGATATTTAATATAATAACAAACAGTTATTCCCACAGATTCATATAAATAGGCTTTGTTTTAACTATTTTTCAATTCCAACAAAATAATTAAAAACAAAATGATTTTTAACCGAAAAATCTTAAATTTTTAGATTAAAATATATTTAAAATATAAATTGTTTAAAACAAAAAAGTTAGGTAATAAAACAAAATTTTGGCCTAAGTGAAGTTATGCAAAAATCATGATTGCATTGGCAGTGTTAAATACAAAATTTCTGAATTAAAAAAAAAAAAAGTTAAAAAATTAATAAATTACAATTTAATTAAATTACTAAAGTCTAATTCCCTACTGATGTTAGATTACCGTACAATAATTATATTAGTATAACAATTTCTTTTTAATTCAAGTACTGTCTATCAATTCACTTAATTCGTTGATAAAATCTATAAGAAAAATACAATACATATATTCAAAGAGTGAGAAAAGTCTTTTTTCAACTATTTTACATATTTAACGGTTATTTTTTTATAATCAAGATAAAATAAAAAAAATATTTAATTTACCATCATGGTTTTTAATAAACAATAATTTTATTGATGGCAACACACCGGTTGGACCATGATGCTGCAATGGAATCCCAGTCACAGTGGTGTCTGGAGTAATGAGAGGGCGGATAGATTGGCAAAAGAAGGTTCCAAGAAACTGCAACCACAGGCCCCTCTTGAATTCAGTACTGTAAAAAAGATTATTACAGAACAAGGTGAAGGTAAAGGCAAACAAAAAACGTGCAACCAGTGCTAATGCCAAGCAATGGTCTTCATTATTGCTGCCTAATGCGAGAATTCCCCACAACCTTCTGCGAAGTGTCACTGTAGCCTGTTTCAGGATCATTTCTGGACATGACTGCTAGAGTACTCCCCTATATAGAGTTGGATAAACCTATATAGAAGTGGCAGACATCCCTGCGTGTGGGTTATGCAGCTCAGGAGATCCAAAATGAATCCATCCATGGTGTCCATCTCAATACATGTGAAGCACTGACTGAAGTTTGACGATTGCCACAAAGGCAGGAAATATTATCATACCCTATGACAAGTAATCTTTATCGGACTGCTCAATGTAGAATGATGTTAAATCATTAAATATAAAACGTCGTAAACATCTTACGAATGTGACGTTACAGTCTTATTGGTGTAAAAATGTTTATTTCTTGACGACCGACTATTATGAACATAACAATTTTTAATTTAAATATAATTATACATTTGAATTCTGAATTAACATCTTACAAGAAATCCCTGATGATGGAGTAACACCTCCGAAAATAATTGGAAATATATTTTGAAACTTGTTGGTAAGTGGAACTTTAATTTATACAATTGTATTAATGGTGCCAATGGTGGCAAATGATTAGTAAATTAAATCTAAATATAAGAGGCATTGTGAAAAAAAAGAAAAAAAAAGATAATTTATAAAAACAATAGTGTCCTAGTATAAAGAAATAAAATTCATCTGTTTACATTTTTTTTCTGATTATCAGTTTCAAAGCAGTCATTTTTTTAAATCACTAATCCAATTCTTGGTAATAATAAGAACTTTTTTTTGCTAAAGATTATTAAAGTACTTACATAGTTTCAAAAATTTTAAACAAGAGTTTATATCGAAACTGTTAGGAATTTTAATTGTCTGAAAGAAAAAAATACAGTTTTGCTTCATTATGTTAACAGTGAAATAACAAATATTGAAAGTACCAAGTCTAAATTGTGTTCTACCTTTACACCAAATACTATATTTTTTTTTACACAATCTAGAATGATATCACAGAATGTAAAACTATCAAGAAAGCAGATGAAAAATAGGACACCATTTATGTACAATTTTTTTTTAAATCGTCTTTAAATAAATTGGAACTATAATAATAATAATATCACAGAAAATAATAAGTTTTAATAAAGTATAAAGCTCAATTTTTATCATTAGGTGTTTTTGAAAATTAGAACCCTTCAAAGACAAGCTTTCTTTTCATGGTAACCTCAATATTAGAAATATTATTATAGTAATTACAGTCTAATGCTCAGTAATAATTATTCTGGTTGTAACTATGAATCATGTTGTGGAACATGAGATGAATTTTATTCTGTATAAAAATGTGAAATCTGTCTGGATTTGAACCCTGCACTTTATGGTTGAAGAGAAAGGATGCCGATCATTCCAGCATGGAAGTTCATATTAGATATGTAGTCCAATCAAGATAATAGCAAAATTAGAAATTATTTTATACACTATTATCTTATAATTTCTCTATTATAATAAATGTAAGTTGCATAAATTATGAATCGATTATAAAATAATTTATAGATTAAATACAGTATAAACCTGTTAATCTGGACTTTTCAGTCTAGACTTCTGGTTAATGCAGACTGTTCACAGCCTCTCAAATTAATTTTCTAAAGAAAATATAGAAGAAGAAAAAGCAAACAGAACAATAAAATTAACATTTTATGTGAAATCTGCAATTAATTCTTAAAAGCTAATATGTTTTGGTAATAACACGTTATTAGGAAATGTTTTCAAAAAGTAATTAATTTACTTCCCAATAAAGAGATTGTGCAACCTTGTGTGGATATTCCTTGAATGAATGAGTTTCATTTAGCTTTAAGTTATACTATCAAAGCCACTTGTTACTTCTTAAGCTTAATTACATCACCAAAATTACCTACCTACTGTTGAGTTTAATTATCTGTAACCCACACCAGTAGTAACTGAATCTGATGATGAATGTGATGTTTGCTGTTACCTTGGTAGATTACGAGTTAATTCTTCTGTTACCCAAATATATCTTTAAGGAACAGAACCCAAGGATAGCGGAACTTTATTATCTCCCTACTAATCGCAGAGCCTGGATGAATGTCCCTTGCTGCTGGGTCTTTCGTTTATCGAACGGGTCATTATTTATTTAGTGGCGATTATAGATTTTTGTTTTTTATTTATGGACGGAGTTGTTATTTGCGTTTCAGTTCTTTAGACCAAAGAGAAATAATTGACCGGGGCTGAATGTGGGAGTTTAGGTGCATATGAACTTTGTACTCCTAGCGTGATTCCCCTTCAGTCCATCCCCTGAAGCCCTTTCAGTTCTAGTGCCTTTTGGCCTAACAGGAATATGCCTTCCAGGGCCCTAGTGTTTGGAGGAAGCAATGTGATCCTCTTTCCGGAGGGAGTTGCATGTGCTTATATATCTTTAAGTTGTAGAACATATTTTAGTACTATTTATTGACCAGTATTTTCAGTCTTCAATCAAAGTAATCCAGCAATGTTTGCATAAGTTTTATAAATGTTGCAAAAAGTTTGTTGCTTATAATTAAAACAACTTCATAGAATATAAAATACAGATATTTTTAATATATGTAGTGCTTTCTGTATATATATATATATATAAAACACATAATATCCCATATTTTTGTTTTTTTCCTATACACTATTTTAACTGTTAGATTGTCATTTTTTATAATTTTACTATTATAATTATTAGATTCATTTATTGCAATTACATAAAAATTGATATAACTTCTAATTAATGCAGATTTTCACTAGTAAGAATTCAAGTTTAGACTACCAGGTTTCTACTTTATAGTAAATTTTAAATGTAAATATACTATTTTTATAATATATATATATATATAAATAAGTATATATTATTTATACAAAAAAAATATTAATCTTATTATCAAATTATCAGTAGGCCCAATTCTGATTGAAGAGAATTACTGTAATTACACAGTATAAGACAAGTATACAAGATTTTTTTAACATATATTAAAAAAAAAAATTGTAAAAAGACTAGTGTACAAATATTTAAATAAAATTATAATGATATAATATAAGAAGTACTGTCTTTAATTTTATTTAATACTACTGCAGCTTGTAAAGTTGATTAGTAAACTTAAAACACCCCAAAAAACATAATTTCTTTTTTTTGTAATTAGTGAGAAATACTGATATATATACAACAAAGTTCTTATCTTATAAAAAAAAAAAATATGATGTCTATCCCAAAATTAACTTACAATTAGATATTGAAAATAAACCGGTTGCCATAGCAACAACACAATGAATATAAAGTAGCCATTATCATTATTTTCTCTTTTTTTCTGTTTAGCCTGTGGAACCACCATTAGATATTACTTCAGAGGATTAATATAAATGTAGTTTTGTACAGTCTCAGGTCGACCATTCCTTAGATGTGTGGTTAATTGAAACCCAACCATCAAAGAGCACTGGTATCCACAATCTAGTATTCAAATCAGTTTAAAAGTAACTGCCTTTACTAGAGCTATTATCATTCTATCATTTTTTACAACCCATCACAGCCAACCATTCTGTTCAATGCTAATAAAAGAACGGATGATAAAACATGAATGTTTTTTTTTACAAATGTAAGGGTACATTACCACTGAACAGTAATAATATTGTGTGACAAAACTGATGAGAAATTAATGTTAGAAATTAAAAAAGAGCCACTTAGATTTTCATGAAAAAGTAGGTAAAGAACACAACACTTAGTGATAACGTTCTTAAATAGTTCAATATATCACAGATCAAAATATTTAATGATTTCAGAACTCTCAAGTGACTCACAAATATTATTACCAAATCGTCACATGAGAATAATGAAAAGCAAATTGTATTTCTATAACTTAAGTAAGATTGATAAAATTTACAGATAAAACTCAAAGGATTGTCATTTTTTAATATTTTATTCTATTCATGACAATCATTCAGTCGTACAACAACAAGGGATGAATATATTAACAGAATTATGTCTGGTGATGAGACATGATTAAAGTTTCTTGAACAAACAGCCTAAGACAGTATAAGCGGTGGAATCACACTCGTTTAGTTAACAAATTACAAAAAATCAAGCAGGCCCTATTGATTAAGAAAATATTGGGTATAATATTTTGAACCACAATGCAATTTTTTCTGAGAGAATTTATAGAATCTGATACTATAATAATATCAGAAGTTTAATATAGTAATATCAGAAATCAAAATAAATTGTAGATTGGTATACAAATGCACACCCGCACTCTAGAGATTACATAAGACTTTACTTTCACAGTTCTGCTTAGAAATTTATTTTACCAAATTGTTACAGCCTGGACTTGATAATTATTTTCTACCATTATTCATTAAAATGGCTGGGCAATTGGCATTTTTAAATAAATAAGGAATTCATGTACTAAGATCATAACTCATTAGGTATCCAAGTAATGAAGTTACTCGACAAGTGTCTTCTAAAAGGTGTCAAGGTCCAGTAAATACCTGATTGTGGTATGATCATGTAAATATGTAGGTTCTAAATCATGTAATTTTCAATATTTACCAATCAATTGGAAGTCAATTTTGGAATAACTCTTATAAAATTAAAATATTAGATATAACACTAGTAAAAATAAAAGTATAGTATAATTTTTACTAAAAAATAATACTGTATACAACTTAATATAGTTGATAAAAGATCTAAATGACAGTTTATTATTAATGTTATATTATATTAAGTTTAACAAACAAATTTTTAAAACCAAAAACATAGCAAGTTGAAATATTTTAAGTCGCACTTATAAAAAATCCTTTAAATCAGTTTATCGTTTAGAATCTCTTATTTCAAATAGTATCATACAAACTTTCTTAAAACATTCTTTGTTTCTAAATGGTTCTGTAATATTCAAGTTAGATAAAAAGGTCAAAGCAAAATTTTTTGAGCAAAAAAATTTTCAATAAAAGGATTCCATGCTGGAGTTTTTATATAAATGAAAGAAATCTCTCTAACATGTGGGTATTCCCAAATGTTAGAACCTTAATGACATAAAAAAAAAGTATAATTATATTACAGTACAACTGAGCTGAAATAATCTAGAATATTGAATAAAATTTCAACATTAGTATATGGACGAACTGAAAAATATAATCTTAAAAAAAAATTGTCCTTCAATTAGTCTTTTTTATATGTAAAAGTTGAAAATTGGCAAGAATAGGCAACAACCTTGCTAATCAATACGTTTTTATATACCAATCAAACTAAAGATTTATTTATTTACTTATTACACGACTGCCAAAAAATGAGTATATATATATATATATATATATATGTTTGTTCTACCATAGCAAGTCAATGGTAGAACCGATTTAGATGTATATGATGCCACGTTGGAATTCTTACATTAGCAGAAGTGTCATAGGCTATATATATATATATATATATATGTATATGTATATAAAATACTATATATAAAATTGTCTATTGTACATGCTCTTTAATTATCCTATTTTTGTAATTACCTCATATTAAGAGCAATGTTTGAAACGCAAGCACAATTTGCTGCAAATGATGAAGATTATGAGAATAAATGTGGCAATTTACTTGATAATATGTAAGATGGTAAAATCATTATCACTAGTATAACGCTAATTGACACCAGTAACACCAAATATGAAGTCTATTTTACTTGATGTTACAGACGACCTTCCGCTATCTATTTATCAGTAGATGCATAATATAAAACAGCTCCTCCCATCAGCATTATGAGAGAAGAAAGGGCATAGGAATTGGCACGGGTCAAAATGTTTCCAGACAATAGGAATGGGTTTAGAGAATACAAATCAGTGCCCGTAACTCCATTTGACTAATTGAAATCAACGGTAATGAGAGTAAAGAAAAGAGATTACAAACCAATGAGTTGGTCATGGATGTTTTAATAAGTTCCTCTATGATAGAAAGAGGAAGAGGTCGCCAGATTGTAGGTATTGTGGGCTATGCGATACGGTTGAACACACAGTGTTTAACTGTTTTAGATGGGAGGAGGCTAGGAGGGAAGTGCTGGCTATTGTTGGTGACATAACAGCAGATAATGTGATAGAGGCAATGTTGCATAGCCCCAGAAACTTTAACCTAATTGGTAAGATGGTGGGCAACATTCTGAAAAGGAAGGCGATGGAGGGAGTTGAAAAGGAAGAGGATATTACCTAGTGGGGTAGTGTAGGGTGTGGCTGGATAGCCCTGTTCATGAGGAGTGCGATGCTGAGGTGTCGCACTTCCGATGAGTGAGCGGGGACTCCTGCTGTGAGTAGTGTAAAGACCGAGTCCTGATCGGAGGTCCTGTGTGGTGTACCTCTGATTTGAGGCAGGCAATTGAGAAGACCTAGTCCCGGCTGACTGGGTGGTACCCCATGCCGGGGACAGCATAGCCAGCTTTGGCATGGTTGCCTGGAAGGTAAGAGGCAGTGGCACCCCTGGAATCGAGTGTGCTTCTGCGCCGGGTCCAGTCCTAGGGGGATGAGATTTAAAAAAAACAAAAAAACCAATGAGTATCTGTTTTACACCGTCTCAACTGTAGAGTTGCATAAAGTTCTGCAAAATGTTTCTGTTTGTGGTCACTTATGCCAAAATGGAGTTGAGTCTAATAATGTTGTTCAAAAACGTTTTCACCTTGTGATACGTAATAATCGAAAGACTCAGACATATTGGCATAAAGCCTTCCCAGATCCAAAATTTAGGGGCTTTGCACTTCTAAATTACACCGTTGAATAATGATGTGCAATCTTAGGACTTCCTATTTTTTTTTAGTTTTTTGTTTTTGGCAGTCATGTTTTCATTCCTTACTAAATCATAGCTAATCTTTCTTTTTTTTAATGAATCATAACAAAGGTTGATAATCATATTGTTATTTTTATCTTACTTATAACTCTAAATAATTAAATCATTCTCTAAGGTTGAGCAGCTATGATATTCACCATCATATATATCTCGCTTTCCGTCAATCTTTCTTTGTGTAATCAATTGTAGAAGTCTATAACATTATCCTATTATCAAATGACCATACCAATTGCATGTTTTTATAATTTATCTTTTTGTTGAAAGATTGCAACAAATTCAATCTAGACAGTGTTAACAGGATTAAATTTTTACTAATTTTATGGTTGAACAAATAATAATAAAATATTTTTATTTAAATAAATCTTTTTCTTTATTTCTTTTTTGATAAGAAAATATGAAAATAGTTAAAATTTCATTACTGTTAAATTGTTAAAACTAATTTTAAGCTCTATAGCTTAAAATTATCGGAAATGTTTAACAATACTGTTGTCAGTTACTTAAAAAGTCATTTGGTAAAACCAATAAAAATTTGTTATAATGCAAATATGTTAATACAAATTAATTGTTTTCCAGCAGAATATAAATTATTTTATTTACCTAACTTATATATTAAAAAATGATAATAAAAGTAACTGTCATTTAGATCAATTCATGTCAAAGGCAATTTATATAACTGATGATTAGACTTAATGTGTATTTTTTTGTTTTTCTTAATATTAAGAATAATACAAAACTATTAATATTTAGATAAAATTACAAGTTATTTGTAAGCCCTTAATTAACAGGATTAAAAATAATTATAAGCATCACAAAGTAGACCATATAAGTTGTTCAGGGTTTATTGCGAGCATAACAACGTCAGAGCAGTCTGAAGATGATGGAGGAAAACACTCAGGTTATACAGAGTGATATTTTAGTCCTGTTACCCAATTTTAAATGTAATTTAAGAAATGAAAATTTAGGTGAAATAAAGAAATCTATTTGTTACTTTCAAAAGAGATTTAATAAAAAGCTTTTACTTACATAATTGTTAAAGAATATGCTCAAAATGCCCACCCCTTGCGATTATACATGCACGGACTCTTTTCAGCATATTAGCAGAAACCTTTTTAAGAGTTGCATTCGAAATATTCGTGATTAAGTCTGTAATATTGACTTTAAGTTCATCAACAGTGTGAGGATTGTTTTTGAAGGCCTCGGACTTAATATAGCCCCACAAAAAGTAGTCAGGAGATGTGAGGTCAGAGGACCTTGGAGGCCATAAGGCCTTACTTATTATTCTATCATCAAATTATCATTGATTTTCTTGCAGAAAATCCATGGTTTCTCGAGATTGTGGCATGTAGCGCCATCTTGCTGAAACCAGCAATACCGTTCTTGAGGTTCCAGGAGGGACACAAATTGGCACACAATATTCCTGTATACTTCACCATCTATTGTCTGTTCGAAGAATACGGGTCCGACTATACGATGACGAGATATCGCACACAACACACCAATTTTTTCAGGATGCAAAGATTTGTCTAGTAAGCATTAGGATTTTCAACCGCCCAGATTCGACAGTTTTGACTGTTTACATAACCATTGAGATGGATCCAAGCTTCATCACTAAAGAACACTGTTTAAAAAATTTGATTCCATTATCGTTTACGAGAGACCTAAATGAACAGCAATATTGTAATCGCTTGTTTTAATCTGGAGGCTGAAGCTCTTGGACTAATCGTACGCGATACGGATACAATTTCAATTTTTTAGCAGCTTTCTGAACACTCGAATATGACAAACCGACTTGTGTGGAAAGTTTTCATAAACATTTCCGTGAAGAATTGAGCAATCTTGTTTTCACATTCTTTAAAACATCATCTGTCAAGCGAGCTGGTCGACCACTACGTTTTCTGTCGCAAACACTACCTGTCTCTCAAAATCGGTTTGCTAGCCTAGAAATTTCTGGCGAAGGACCAACAAATTTAATTTGAAATGATTCTTTTACACCAGCTTACGATTTCGTAGCAAAATATTGTTCAAGAATGAAAACTCATTGTTCTATGGTAAAAGACATTCTGTTCATAACACAACTGAAAATGGCACAAAAGTTTACACAGATCAACGAGAATCAACTCACACTGCCGTATCTATACCGGTTGAGTAGTACTACCAACTTCGTGTCACTAAAACAAAATTTCCCTTTCTTAGAAAACAAATGACCAGACATTAACAATTGGGTAACAGGACTAAAAAATCACCTGTATAAAAGAATTCAAGCAACTTGCATATTAAAAATCGAAACTTTAAGACACAATACTGTGCCAACAATTTACCAATTGTTACAGGAAGGATGTTGTGATGATACTGTAGATTGCAGCACAATATACCATTATATAAAAAGTTTAAGTTGAAAAGAAGAAATATAGCAGATGAGCCATGCTTTGGCTGATCGTCTACTTATATAGACAACACAAGAATCGCTAATGTTACCACAATGATCGACGAAGACCATCACACGACAAGAGAAATCAAAAATCAAACCAGAATACCATAAAATATAGTATTCACCACATTTTAACAGCACATCAGCACAAAAAAAAATTCAGAGCACGTGGGTACCACACAAGACTAATGAAGACACCAAAAGGAATGCATCCTTGAAACTGCACAAGAACTGTTTACACATTATGTAAGGGAAGGCAAGCAGTTTTTTAATAGAATAATTACTCCTGATGAAACATAGATACGTCATTTCAAACCTGAACTGAATTCATAAAGCATTTGAAAAAGTCAACATTATCAGAGACCAAAGAAATGTCATTACATGCACTCAAAAGTGAAACAAATAATGATTTTCATTTACAATAAAGAGTATATTACTGTTGGGGACAAGGTGCCAAATAGTGTAAGTGTGACTAGTGCTTACTAGAGAAACTCCATTTGGAAGGTTTTGAAACCAAAACTACATGCAGAAAAATATGATAGTGTTGTTTCAATTATGCCTACATATTGCGAGTTCTTTCGGTAATATTTTTATCAATTATGCTTGGGAAACGATCGGTGTACTATAAATTGATTTGGTGTACAAATAAATTTTCTTTGAATCCTGAAGAATGGTGCATTATTTTTAGGGACAACCCTAATAAGTAAATATAATTAAAATGATAACTGGTTATTCATTAACAATTAATTTTCTACAGATTTCAGAATAAAAATAAAATTAAGAATAACTGAAAAAGCATTATAATTATCATATCTTTTTTAATGAAAATTTTATTTTTTTATATTTTTAGTTAAAATATGAGTGGACCAATCTTTATATTTAGCCTCTGAAACTACCGTAAGGTATTACTTCAGAGGATGAATGAGAATGATATGTGTAAATGTAAATAACGTGTAATCTTACACAGTCTCAGGTTGACCATTCCTGAGATGTTTGGTTAACTGAAACCCAACCACCATGAACACCAGTATTCAAATTTGTATAAAACTGCCTTTGCTAGGATTTCAAACTTCAAAATCAGCTGATTTGTGATAAAGAGGTGCCCTCTATAACAATCCAGTTGGTTAATATGAGTGGATTAATAGAAAAACACTATTGGTATGACTTAAAGGCCATTCACAAGAAACAAAAAAAGTGAGAAATCTTTATAAAAATATAAAAAAAGACATGCAGAGCAATGACATTAAGTGATCACTGCTGTGTGTGAACAAAGTCTGAAATTTGGGAAAATTATTTATAACCACTAACAGAAGGAGGAGGTCCTCAATTCTATCTGTAATTATATTTTTATATTCATTCAAGGCTTACTCTTCGTCAAATGGATTAATTATTTTTTATTTCATAGATAAACTTCTTCTCCTATTATAAGTTTTTCTATATAACTTAAGTGGAAGGCTTTTTTAAACAAAAAATAAATCATCTACCATTAACAATTAGATGAAACTTTTAATTTTTTATTTCCCGGCTGTACAATAATAATGTACAACTATAATATGCACTACATATTATGTAAGAGAAAGTATGCTAATCAGGTCAAATTTTGAAACTTGGGGTTTTTGTAGATCTTGGCATTTCATGACCCCATCTAACAAAAAAAAAAATATTAGCACTGAAAAATTCCAGAAGGATGTCTATACTCGTATGTGTATACATAAATCAATACGTAAATCAATCGGTTAGAGATGAAAATGCAAGTTTTTTAGAAAACGTTTTTCATATTTTTCAACATAATCTCCTTTTAGGAGGATACACTTTTCCCAACGTTACCATTTTTTTAGACCCTCTAAAATATAAGATTTGTCAAACTCTTCAAAATAGGCTTCTGTCTCAACAGTGACCTCTTCGTTTGAGTCAATTTTTTTGCTGCATGCCAAGTTTTCATGTTGGGGAACAGAAAGAAGTTGCAGGGAGCCAGGTCGAGCGAATGCAGTGGATGCAGCAGCAATCCATGCAATTTTGCCGTGAAGATTCCGGATGAGTGAACTGGTGCATTTTCATGATGAAACAGCGCTTCTTTCTTTGCCAAATGGGACCGTGTCTGTTTCAATTTCTCATTAAATCTGTCCACTAATTCACTGCAGTACTGCCCCATGATTGTGCTTCCTTTTTCCAGAAGATCTATTAGTATTATTCCCTTCGCATTCCCAAAAATCATAGCCATGACCTTTCTGGCCAATGGGACCACCTTGGTCTTCTTTGATTGGAAAAACAGGCTGATTTGCCTGGAAAAACCCATTGTTTTGATTGTCGTTTGGTCTCTGGTGTATAGTAATGGATCCAGGTTTCATCAACCGTGATGACTTGATGTAAAAATTCCTGCGGATTTCGCTTAAAGAAATCCAACTGCACTGCTTCAAAGTTGACAACCTCTGCTTGTTGTCCAAAGTGAGCAATTGTGACACACATTGAGCCAACATCTTTCTGATTCTTAACTTATCATGCAAAATATTTATTGCTGTTCGATATGACACATCTACAGCTTCTGCTACTTCGTGCACTTTCATTTGGCGATCAGCAAGAATCATGTCACGGATCTTTTCAATGGTTTTCTCAGTAATCACATCCACTGGCGACCTGGGCGCTCCTCATCAAAAACAGATGTACAGGCACATTTAAATTTATTAAATCAATATCTCAGAGTTGTCATAGATGGTGAAGAGTCTCTATAGGCAGAATACAACTTTGCTTTTATTTCTTCGCACATTTTTCCATCCAAAAATTAAAAGCGAATTACAGATCGATATTGTTTTTTCCTATTGTATCGAAAAACACCAAACATATTTAATACAAATGGCTGTCAAATAAAAACTAACCTATGAATCAGTCTGCAATTTTGTACAGGTCGTTTGACAGATGATACTGTAGTAATTCCTCAACAACACCAAGTATCTTCAAATAGGATACTTATTGATCAACCCTCATATGTTGGCCTGTTTTTTTGCTTGATATCTTCAGAATGGATATAATTTGGCACAATGATTTCTATATAAAAGATATTGATATCGTTTAATTTTGGACAGAATTGGTCAAAGAAGCACGATGATATGGACATCATGGGAAATGTATCTCAAAGTTTTATTCAAACCATAGGCAAAATTTTTCACATAATTTAATAACCCTTTGATAGCTTAGATAATTTCTAATGATTGTCTAATTTCCATTTCCTTAGGTACAAAATTTAAAAAAAGACCAACCTTTTAGAATCTCTTTTTTGATTGATCTATATACTTTACCATTGTAGCTATATATGCTATACCACCATATTGCTATAAGTGGGAAAATAAAAATTCTGAATCCAACCACAGTCAAAAATAAAAACAGACAACATAAAACTGTGCTGAAGTGAATGAAACATACTGGTAAGATTACAAATGATTGTACATATTATGATTATAATCAACATCTTAGTAAAGTTCCAAACACATAGTTGAAAAAACATAAACGTAAAAAATGTAATAATAATAATATTAAAGAATGATTGACCTGATATGCGAGGGCATTCATAATAATGCTATAAGGTACAAGGCCAAGAGGGTGAACTTCTCTCATTAACACGTTGGCTGGTATTTTGTGAAATTGGATATATTCAAGAAAATTACCAATAACATCTTTTAATACCATATTCTGATTACTGTCACAATACTTTTTGCTCCACATTAATGCTGCCTGCAACAAAAATATCATTATATAATTTAAAAAATTAATAAAAATCTTACATACAATTTTTTGAACAACTGAAGAAAATAATCTAATAAATCAGAGATAATACAAACAACTAACTCTTATTTTGTCATCAAAATAAGAACAGTTTAAAACTGTAAAAAAAATTAAGTATTACTTTCCAATTTTTAGTGTAATTATTTGTAATCAGTTTTATTTTTATTTTTTTTAAGTTTACACGTGCACAAATAAATAGAACTTTAATTTGATTGTACATAAAAATACATTACACAGAACATAACATTATACGATTAATTACAAACAGAAAAACAAATTTTAAGATAAAAAATTGATGATTTTGAAATGCACTTAAATTTTTTAATACACACACACATGAAATAATATTATGGTAAGAAATATATAAATGTAAAAAATTATTACAAAATAATTTACTGTTCAGATGTTCATAGTATGTACACGCTGAACAGTATACAGATAAATAGTTTTATTTTAAATAAACTAGTGGGAGAATTTTTTTAAAGATTTGGCAACTTATTAAGTATTGCAACAGTCGTGACCTGTCAAAATAGTCCAAGACTAAATAGCCTTGAAAAAATAGGCTATTCTAAAATAGCCTGACTAAATAAACCTGACAAAAAAGTTGGAAGATCCATACTAGGTTTTCATCGACAATGAAAAAAAATTGATTGACGATTAAAAATTTTATTGTAGTTGAAGATACAAAACTACATATTTCAGGGTTGTCCTCAATATCCTTTTCGGTCACCGGTGTAAATGCTGTACCCACTAAAGCAGCAACCATTCCATATAGGCTTTGTATAACTACATCATCGTTATCCAATTCCAGTTTTGTAGAGTAATACGGGTACATGATATTTTTCTTTTCATTTGAATGAACAAAACCTGATGTGTGACCTATTTCGTGGAACTGTAATCCCACTGTTCTTCAGAGTCTATATGGATTTCAACTAAGGAATTATTTCTCACAGAGTAAACCGCATGAGCTAGTAATAAACCTTCACCATCGAATTTTACTAGAGATAGTGATGGTTTCCAGCTATCATTATTGTGACTACCTTGTTTGTTTAATATCAGTACACCAGGATTATTTCAGTTGTGGTAAAATGAGAGTCCTAAGAGAACAGACCACATCTCAAAACGCTCTCTCAGCGATATCTAAAAGACTTTGCTTTACCAACATATAATGCCAAGACAGTCTCAACTTTCTCTATATTATAGAACGGGTCTATAAAAGTTTGAAAAATCCTGCTCGCCGCAACAAGGTGTCTTTGTTAATTGCCGGGTTTCGTTGTTCAGTTCACCATCTATCAGCAACTTATGGTTTCTTGAAACAGCATTACGGCTTCTTTAATAAGTTTTTAGTCTTTGATTTTATTATCATTCTCTAAATAGCCAAACGTAGCCAGGTAATCTACCACAGAACTATTATGGTCTTTACCTCTATACTAATGAACTGCTGCTGTTAGCTCTGAACTAAACATATGTAGTATGGTATTAATTGATTAGTATCAATTCATGTGCATACAGATGTAGATCAACCGGTAAATATATACACAATAGCATCGGCTGGAACTCCAGCTGTTGAAAGGTATCATTCTCTTGTGAACAACATTTTCTTGTGGTATGTTTTATTTTTACTGAATTTGCCTCAAACATTATGAGGCATTTACTCACTAGTAGCTTACTTAAATGCAGAACAAGGCGCAGGGTTCCTGCTTCTGCGAACTCAGTTAGCTAGTTCAGATGGCAACGAAGTAGGACAATCAAGATGTCCTACAGAATCCAAAGTGAAGGCTAAGACGAGTCAAAATTCACTGATGTAAATGTCTACAAAAATGTTTACATCGGTGGCATCCCAATGAGGCCTGCCTAATTACTTTGAGATGTAATCAGTTACAGGGTCAAAAGACGACCTCCGTTAAGCCCATCAGGGCTGCGAACGGGGGCGTGGGTGTGGAGAGTGGCAACCAGAATCATCACAAGTCTTCCCCAATGGGGGTTGGGATGATGAAAGGTATCATATATTCATTGCAATTTACCACTTGCTATAAAATGCTTCATTTCGATCTTTCACTTTTATTGTGGTGCCAATAATTATTAGTATGGCGTCATAGCTGATGAAATACAGGTGACATCATGGGTTACATAGGTTAGTTGTGACACCCATGATCTTCAGTAAATGAAAGTTTGATAAAACATTAAAAAATTGAACATCACAAAATTTAACCTTTGTTTTTTTCCCTCTTCCGATCTTTACCTTTTCCCCTCATCCCTTATTCCTTTTTCCATCTTGCCTTTTATGCAAAAATATTTCTTTTATGTAAATAATAGATATTCTGAATAGGAGCCAAATTGGACCATAAATACAATTTTTTTGAAATATCTTGACCCCTGTGCCACCTAGCGGGTCCAAACTAATTTAGAAACCTTCAAAGGCATGCACACAACTACTCATGAAAGTTTTGTTGCAATCAGATGAATGTATAGGATATATATATATATATATATATACACACACACACATATAGTATATATATATATATATATAAGATCACTTATTATTATCTTTAAAGTATGTAATTTTATTATAAGACAAATTTGATTAAAATCCAACTTAAAATAAAACAAAATCTACCTGAAACTTTGTAAATTCATCAGCTCTCAATTCTTCTCTCGCTAAAATTAAACTAACAGCATGCTGTGGTAATAAATTAAATGAACCAAGGTTTAAAACCTCATTACCATGTTCGTCAACAAACTCAAGAACCTGAAAGTTGTGAATAAAATACAAGTAAGTAAATAAATAATTAAAACAAAAGATAATCTGATAATTATAAACAATTAAGAACTTGCCTCACCTATTTAGTCCAAAAATAATATATAGCGCTTAATTCTTAATTACAAAATTTTTGGTTTCGATTCTGTGTAATTTACGAAGGGTGTAACTTGAATGAAAGGTGTTTCCAATGAATAATTTCAATTTTAACAAACAACTTAGATCCTAAATAAGATATATGAAAAATTTTATTTAAATCAGAGGTGAGTTCCTAATTTTACATAATTACAGAAAATTTGTATGGCAAAAATTAGAAAATCATTTTTAATTTTATACTACACCAGTAATTACAAGATTATAATAAACTTTATAATTACCGACAAAAACCATCATAAATAAACCAAAATTAATAGGAAGCTAAATGTAAACTTACGAATTTACATAAGTATTTTCAAATCCAATGAATCATCAATTATTTTAGGTAATGTATTACCTTTGTCATAGGTAAAACTGATAGTTAATATGATCAGTTGAATTAAAATTTGATTTCAACTAAGCTAGCTATCAATTCAAGTGTGGCAATTTAAATAATTCATCATTTTTAATATTCAACTATTTATTTATGAATGTTCATTTATGTTTATATTTCTAGACCCGTTGGATTGGTCTAGGACAGATTCCCAAACTGTGAAGGGAGGGAGTGAGAGAGATAGGTGGGGAAGAGTAATTCATACAGCATATAATACAGTAGCATACAGTTTTCTTGTCAAATTCAATAATTTTTTTGAGTTCTTTTCACAATTATGCATTATGTTTTTGTTTTTTTTAAATACAATTGCGAAATAAAAATACATAAGTATAAAAATTTCATAATCATCTAAATAAATCTATGAAAAATAAAATCAGCAAAGACATATATGGTAAGGTATGACTAAATAATTAAATACAAATAACTAAAAAATGATTTCCTACTTGTTACCAGAAAAACAGTATATTTATAACACCAACAGTTCAAAACTGTTATGATAAAATTAAAAAATATAATTAACTACCCAATAATGTACGAGGCTGAAGAGTAACACAGCCAGTATGTATGTATTCAATCAACTGTCTAAATACGTCTGGTTCAAATTCTTCAATAATTAATGTAAAATGCTGATTTGAAGCAGGCTAAATAACAAATAATAAAAACAATATGTAAATAAATAACATTATTAATAAATAATACTAAGATAATTTTAATATTAAAGGTGAGGCTACATCAGATGCTGACTTGATTAGAGTAAATGCACTTGAGTGCGGCTTCCAGGCCAAATATGAGTTTACTTTGTTGTAAAACCTTGCTAAAGAAGTATATCCATTCTACTCACACTCTGAGATTTGTACTAACAAACTCCAGATTATGAATTTGAATTTTTGGTGCACAGTGAAAAGAAAACAAAAATGGATGAATAAATATGTAAAGAAAAAAGATAAAAATATGGAAATTTCCACTCATTAATTTGTAAATTTTATTTTCAGTTTTGTTTATTATAGTATTCTCCCATATTAAATCTGTCAATTTTCTTTTTTCTATTTTATTAGTAAACTGAAATGGTTATTAAACTGTACTCTTTAACAAACAAAATGTGTACACCAAATATTAAGGAGAGAAACACAAATCAGTGTTCTCAAAACTATTTCGAAGAGGTAGGGGAACTTGATTAAGTATAAACCCAACAGCACTACACAATTTTATCTGTGAAGTCAAGTCTAATCAGGAAATAATTTAATTGTCCTCATTAGAAAATGAACGATTGGATTTTCTAACATAATCGCAGTCTAGTCAGGTAAAGTCAAGTAAGAGTCAGTGTAGCTTCACTTAAATAATAACAAATCTAATAAAATATATCATATACTAATGAATTGCTTATTACAGATAAACCCAAGAAATCAAATTTTATTTATTGAAATCAAATTTTATTTATTGAACAGCATTACAAAACATAGAAACACTTTAAAACAATTAAATATTAAATAACTTACTCTCAAAATACTATTTTTTTTTTTTTAGAGCTAATTATAAGCACATTATTCAAGAGAGTTACTAGTAGTAACACAACTGTTAATGTCACCTATTTTAAAATATTAAAAACCCGTTCAAATATGTACTTGAATAATATAATTAATCTATATTGCGTTTTAATATGATATTTTTTGAATAATTTTGTGCAATAGTGAAATTTTGCGCAGAATTGTGGATAAATTTGGTGTCATTTTTTTGCACAATTTCTACACAAATTTTGTGCAATTGTGAATCTTATATTGTTCAAAAATACTGAGATATCGTACACACAAAATTTATATGTTGTGTTTAAATGTCTTTATATGAGTCTGTTCTGTTTCTGAGACGATTTGCAATAATCCTGAAGTCTAATCTGTATAATAATAGGTTGCTGTATTTATTATAGTATATTTTTTTATTGTTTTCTATAATCTGTTTGTCAATTTGAAAGAAGCACCATATTCCTTTATTATTAAACATTTTCAGGGATTGTTTAAAGATCAGCAAAAGGCTCTTTTCCGAGAATGTTAGCCATTTTACGTAATTGTTGGTTAATATATGTTAGTTGTTTTTTGTTATGAAGCAGATGAGGTTCAGTCAGAAAGTTCTCAGCCTTAAACAGAGATGGCAGAAATATGTCAACGATTTTTATAAAGTATGATCTTTTAGATAGTGTGTTGCAAAATTCCAGATGAATGAGTTCAGTTGCTTGTTTCTGATAATAAAGTAAAGCAAACAGGGTTCGATATTTTCTGAAAATTGGATAAAATTGGGTTCAAGCTATTATAAAGTATTTTGCTTTAAAAGGTTTACAAACCCATATGGATATAGAAAAAAGAGTTAGATTCCATTTTATAGGTATTTTCCCCCTTTGTTTTCAATAAAAAAATAAATCAATAAAAAATTTATCTGCTTAATTTAAACATGGTCACACATAAATTCAAGATGATAAACACCTAAAAACTAACAAAACCATCATAAAAATCTACAGTTTTGTACTAAATTATCACCAACTGAAGGTAAGCGAGCTTACTGATATGACAAACATCTCGACAGACTGTCCCACTATATTTTACATAATCTTTTAGGTATGAAAAAGCTTTCTACTTGATGAATGCTGCATTTGTTAACAATCAACCAAAAATGCATTCAATTGAACACTTCTAAAGGGTGTTTGGAATTATTTAAATGTGATTTCACTGAGTTTCTTCAACATTTTATAACAGTAGATGAAATATGGACTCACTATTATATATTAGACATGAAATAGCAGTCCAAACAGTGGGTGGGAGCAAGTGAAAGTGCATTAAAGAAAGCGAAAATGGTTGCATCTACAGAAAAAGCCGTAGCTGCGGTTCTTTGGATTCACATGGTGTGGTACTCATAGAATATCTGGAAAAAGGCAGGACCATCACTGCGAATATTAAGTTTCATTACTGATATTATTGAAATGTGCTATTAAATTGTCTACATTTGGCCAAAAGGACTCTTTCACCACAGTAACACGCCTGGGGATTGCACATACATCTCAGGTTGCATCCTGGCTGAAAAACTCCATGACCGCCAGTGATTCCCAGACTTTTCTAAGTCAAAGCACCCTTTCCAAGTCGCAGATTTTCAATTAAAATTTTTCCATGGCGCCCTACCCTAAGTAAAAGTATGACTACCTGTAAGTAAGTGATAAAAATAAATAAAAATCGTGTATCTTCATTTTTTTTTACTTTAACATTAAATTAATAATTATAAATGTCTTGTTTTAATTAATTATGAAGCTTTTACAATATTTTAAAGCACCCCTGTGAAGAGATCGTGGCTCCCCAGGGTGCCATGGCGCACAGTTTGGGAAACACTGACCTATGCTTTAACTTGCTTCCACATGACTGTATTCACCAAATTTGGCTCTCAGCAATTGCTTTTTCTTTCTAAACCTGAAGAGGTAGCTCATTAGATGAAGATTCACTTCAAATGATGTGGTCAAATCTGAGACAAGCATTTATTTTGAATTCGACAAGTCACATTATACTGAAGGTATTAAAAAAATGGAAAGTTACTGGTCTAAATCTATCTAACTGCAAGATGATTATGTTGAAAATAAAAATTTCTGAAAAATCTTTTATTTCCTCTGTCAGATATAGAACTTTGAAACAGCCCTCATACAGGTAGTATGCTTCAAGAGAAAACAAAAAACATACCTTAACCAACAATTTTTTTTTTTTTGAGTTCTAATTAACTTTGAAAGATCCGATGGGAAAAATTGTTCCAGTGTTTTGAAAATAAATCAATAAATATTTAATAATTCTATTAGCTGGTTTTCCAATGATACTTTTAATAACTAATCATGGTTTTATAATACATATAAATTTAAATGACTTGCCATTAATTGAATAATTTCAAAACATTTTTTGATTGTATTATACAAATTCTGCATTGTTTTTGCTAAAACAAATGTTATGATTTAAAAGTAAGATTTTTATATTTAACATAGTATTTTTATACTGAACAGTGTTTTTTCTAAACTGCATATTTAACCATAATTACATATAAATTCTCTTCCTTCTGTTAAAATAAGGTAATATATTTTTTTCAAAAAATATACAGTGAAAAAAGAATTAAAATAATAATACATAAATAAGTTATTCAAAAACTAAACTCCTTTCTGGTTATTGAAAATAAACCAGTTATCACAGCAACATGATGCATGTACAACAGCTACTAACATTTATAATTCTGTTACACACTCATCTGTCATCCATAAGTAAACAACAAGTAATGTAAAGCTGTCATTGTTTCACACACCAACTATAGAAGTGAATAGCATAATTAGTTTTCTACATATGAAAAAAGACAGAACTGCAAGATCATATTTATGAAAGTTTAGTTATGAATAATTAGTGCAAGAAATTTATAGAAAGAATAAGACAAAAGAAAATCTAAGCAAACAATATGGAACCAAGAAGTGGATGGAATACAACCGTTTTTAAACTGAAAAAGATTTCTCAACTGAATCAATGGAACATGCACCACAATAAAATTATAATTTCATTACAAATCTTTAAAGATATAAAATATTTTATAATAGATAAGTTATTAATAATTACAGATAGGCATTCACGTAAATTTATTAGAAATTTAAAAGATGATATTAAATTAAGAAGGAAATGAAGAAAAAATTGTCTAATGAACATAAATTAAAAAATATTTAATACACTTTTGTCAATTTTCCCTTTTTCCTAAAAAAAAAAACACCCAAAAAGAAAAATCAAATTATCTGCTATTCAAAATCTTAAAACCTGATATTTTACAGCAAAAAAAAATTATCAAAATATTAAGAAATAAATAAAGGATAAATTAAGCAATGAAATAAGAGAAAAGAATATTTACTTGATAAAAAATTTAATATCTTTCTTATCTGACTAATGAAAATATAAATTTCTTATTTTTTGACAAGACAATAAATAAAAAATATTTATCATAATGCATTAATTAATTCTTATGCATTCAAAGTTTGATTCTTTGTAGTTTCTTTATTTATACTTTCTCAGTGAATACAGCTAGAATAGCTAAATTAAAGAGAAAAGTATTACGATCATGTCAAAAATGGGGTAATGAGTTTTATTCGAAATATTTCCGTTTTACGATCCAACTAGTTGTAAATAAAAAACGTACTTAAATAAAAAATAAAGAATGTTCCCTATCACCATTACTTTTTAATCTTTACATAGAACTAGCAGTTAATGATGTTAAAGAACAATTTAGATTTGGAGTAATAGTACAAGCTGAAAAGATAAAGATGGTATGATTTTCTGATGATACAGCAATTCTAGCTGAGAGTAAAAAGGATTTAGAAAGAACAATGAACGGCATGGATGAAGTCCTATGCAAGAACTACCACATGAAAATAAACAAGAACAAAATGAAAGTAATGAAATGTAGAAATAACGAAGATGGACCACTGAATGTGAAAATAGCAAGAGAAAAGATTATGGAAGTAGACGAATTTTGTTATTTGGGAAGTAGAATTACTAAAGATGGACGAAGCAGGAGCGATATAAAATGCTGAGTAGCACAGGCGAAACGAGCCTTCAGTCAGAAATATAATTTGTTTACATCAAAAATTAATTTAAACGTGAGGAAAACAGTTTTGAAAGTATATGTTTGGAGTGTCGCTTTATATGGAAGTGAAACTTGGACAATCGGAGTACCTGAGAAGAAAAGATTAGAAGCTTTTGAAATGTGGTGCTATAGGAGAATGTTAAAAATCAGATGGGTGGATAAAGTGACAAAAAAAGAGGTGTTGTCGCAAATAGATGAAGAAATAAGCGTTTGGAAAAATATAGTTAAAAGTAGAGATAGACTTATAGGCCACATATTAAGGCATCCTGGAATAGTCGCTTTAATATTGGAGGGACAGATAGGAAGGAAAAAATTATGCAGGCAGGCAACGTTTGGAATATGTAAAACAAATTGTTAGGGATGTAGGATGTAAGGGGTATACCGAAATGAAACGACTAACACTAGATAGGGAATTTTGGAGAGCTGCACCAAACCAGTCAAATGACTGAAGAAAAAAAATTTTAATGTGACTATAAATAAGAATATAAAAAATAAAAAAATTTAACTAACTGAAAAGTTTTTTATCAGGCAAAAATAAAGCATTTATGCTTTAAATTAAGAAAGCATTGTTACTAGACATTTTTTATTCATTTTAAAGCAAATTCATATGGCTTTAGTAAAAACTTAGTCATAAAAAAACCTAACGGAACTTTTCACAAAAAAAAAACTGTTAACAAATAGGTTTTTTTTATTAATTTTATTGTTTTATTTTTTAGCAATAAAAAGATAATTGAATTTATTTTTTTGGATATTGAATTATTCATTTTATTTCCATTCACTTGTAATATGTAAGTAGTCTAGATAATGTATAAGAATCTACAATACAAAAATTTATTTAATACATTAACTAGTTCTGGTACAAAACAATTATGCATCCTTGATTGAATATCTATAAGGTTAATATACAAATTTATTTTAAAATTAACTTTTTAATTACAAATCAAATCAAGTTTATTTAAATATAACTTTTCTAAACCCATGTCATAACGTTTAAATATGCATTTGTAGAAATTTTTAACAAATAATGATTCTAAGAAAAAACCCACTATAACATATGTAGATATAATCTACATGAATACACAAACAAGTATATACTAATTAACAAACAGAATTCATATTTTATTCTTTTTTACCGCATTTTAAATATTTTGTTAAAAAAACTAACTGACTAAAAATATTGATATTTTGAAAACAAAATATTTATTAAATTTTATTTGATTTTTTTGCAAAATGTTGAATATTTAAAATAATATTCGTCATTTTATAGAAAAAAATCAATCTCAATCACCCTATCACCTCACTTCCTCCTGAAATTCTCGCACTTCATATATAAACATTAAAAATAATTATTATAAAATTTGTTCTAAATTATTATAAGCTTTATTGTTCAAAAAAAGGTTATGATAACATTCATTTCAACTCTTATTAAGTTTCAGTAAAAAAAAATTGACACAAAGATGCATTCACATTCTCTGGTGAGGGGGGGGGGGTGATTGGATGTGACCCTGGTAAAACTGGTATTGTATAATTCAACACAGTTTTTGAACATTTAATAACACATAATTGTCTTCTTTTTACTAATAATAATATACTATAATCTTATTCTATTAATAGAAGAAAGAAATAATATAAATTTTTACAATTAAAAATAACAATAATACGGAAAGTAATGAGTGCAAATTGTGAATAAAAAAAAAAAATAAAGCAATGTAAAAACGAAGAAACATTAAACAAATACAAATAATATTAATGTAACATTATTTATTAATGTTTCCATTATAGAGGACTTCGAATATAATTTAGGAATACAAACAATAATAATTTTATAAATAAACTGAACATCCTCTCCCCACCAAAAAATAATTTAAAACCGATATATTAAAATATATTTCTTAACATTAATGTATTATTTTCAAAGCATACATTTTTTTAAGGAATATTCAAGTTATTACAAAAAATATATGACTATAATTTTCAAAAGAAATTGATTATTTAAAAATAATTTCATAAAATCTTCAAACAAACACAAAAAAAACCTTAGAATTTAGCAATATTAACGTAAAAATCTATGAGTAAGGTTGGATAAACATAATCGTAACTACTCATAGTAATACATTTTATATATCGTTATAAAAAAAAATAATACATTGCCTAAGTAGTATTATAACATCCTGACCCCTCTAGGGAAAGACATCCGCCTTGTGGCGATCCTGGTTGCTATACCATCCCCTAGCCCTGATGGGCTTTACCAGAGGTCATCTTTTAGACCCTCTAAATTTGATATCACTACACAGTCATCAATTTGGCTTCTGTCAAGATGCCACCGATGCAGATGAAATTTCAATCAGTGTATTTACAGAACTTACTATCGCCTGCGTATGGCCTCTTCCAACCATGACCACCTACCGTATCTTACAACCCTCAACTATCAAATTAACCGATTCTTGAAAGCACAATCCCTGTGCTTTTCTCTAACATCGAAGGTTTCACACAAAAACTCTTCCTATATATAACTTCAATTAGACTATACACTCAGATCATTACTTGACCGAGTCATTAAACATCAGAAATTCTATCCTAAGAAAAACAAGTGTTGATCGCAATAACGACAATTTTGTCTTACTATTCAATTTACTTAAAGTAAAAAATTTAATTAGCCACAAATTTAATTAGCCTCTAATGAAAACATTCCTCTGCTCTGATCCACTTTTGGGAGCAAGGTCTCCCACACTGGAGCTCTACCGCAGAGTTCTTCACATATCCATTCTCATCCTAACAGTGAATATCTAAGTTATCCAGGGCTCGATGCCAAAATGCCTATCATGGCAAAGTAAGCACAAAGATGGGCCCCTAGCGACCCAGATTTACTATTCTATCTATACATTTGTAACAAATTCAGCCTCTCTCAGCCATCCTTTGCAGGGCTAAGAATCTAAGGAAGCCAGCAACTATGTTTCATTCCCTTTCGATTTTCCTATTAACTTGCAGATCAAACTTACAATTGACCCTCGCAAGCTTGAGTGGTGAAAAACGGTTGGCTATATGCATCTTTAGCAGTGGAATCTGCAAGTTCATTACCCAGGATTCTCACATGGCTAGGGATCTAGCAGAAACTTACTTGTGTGTTGTGACAGTTCAACTCAACAAATGCATTATGAATTTCTGATAGGATGTCTAGAATACAAACCTTCTAAAGCAGTGTTCCTCAACCTTTTTTTTATGGCGGACCCATAAAATTATAGAAAAATAAATATACAGGAACCGGCAGACCCTCCACTCATATTTTTATTTTATTAGTAATTAAATTATCATATGCATAATATTAATTAATATCATTTCTATCTATAACAAAACAATATATAAATGAAAATCAGAAAATAAATAACCAAAATTAAATGTAGGTTGTTTTATTTTATAATAGGAACTAAGAACAAATCATATTACAAACTAATCGTAAATAATGAAAGTTAGTGAGAAATTTGTTGTTGCTCATTTTGCACAATTTTTTCAATGTCTGATTGTAAATTACTTAAACCTAATACAAAGAAATGGATTTATTGATGAACGATTTCTTGTTTTATTTTTAATAAGTGTCATAGATGAGACTTCACACAAATATGTGGTAGCAAAAAGAAGTAGTATTTTCATGGTTTTGTTATATAAATTTGGATATTCATTTTTTATTGCAGTCCAAATTTAATTAAATTTGTCGTTAAAAATTTGTGTTTTAATGTTATCTGAACTCAGTTCCAAGAGATGTTCTTGTCTTCGTTAATTACATTTTTATTATTGCAATTATTCTCAGTAAAAGTTATCCATAAATTCATCTCCTGCAAATATATGTTTATAGGGAAATATTTTTCAAATCCATCATACAATGACTTTAAATGTTGACTTATTACTACATTCAGATTATCGATATTCTTTTTGTACAGTAATAAAATATTAATAAGAATTAAATACATCAGGATTATTTTCTTTAATTTTTTTAAAGTGCATCAATTTTGTTATAAAATTATATGCAATTGTTATACTTCCCTGCAAACCTAAATTTAATTTGTTTATGTAAGAAAATATGTCACTTAAATATGCCAGTTTTGCAATCCAATACATATTGGAAAAACATTTTGATAACAGAAGCTGTTTTCTACCAAAAATATCTCCATTTCTGTCCTTAATTCATGAAGTCCTGTAAGCACTTTTCCTTGCAAGAGCCATCTCCATGAAATAAGAGAGTCATCTCTTACTTCTCCATGAAGTAAGAGATGCTGGTGTTCTGCTCCTAATTCTTGACAAAGAATGGTGAATAATCTAGAGTTACGATAGCTTTTCTTCACACAATTAACAATTTTTGTCGATTCCAAGAGAATATCATTTAATTCAGGTGACATATTCTGGCTGCTAAATGCTGGCAATGTATTATGCAATGTGTTAATAATATGTCAGGAGGAGCAATTTCTTGATTCCTTTTTGTTACTCTGCAATGTTTCCCAGTCATATTTGCTGCTCCACCAGTACATAGACTGATATAATTTTCCCAGTTTAAGGAATAGTTATTAAACACGAATTTAATTAATCAAAAATTTCAGAACTTGTCATGTGGGAATCTAAATTTTTGCAAAATAATAATTCTTCTTTAATTTCTTCCGAAGAATAGTCTATGTACCTTACGTAACAGAGCAAAATAGCTTTTTTTAAGGATATAACATGATTCGTCGATCTGGATGTCAAACATTGGTGATTTTTTAATACTTTTTAACTGGTATTCAATATTTTCAGGTAGTTTCAATTCAATGACTAATTGTATCATTTAAAAAAGGAATTGGTTTGATCTGATCTGCAGCTGAGGGTCCAAATATTTCATTGCAAACATCAATTTACACCAGTTTAATTAAATTTTCTCTGGTTGTGAACAATTTTTTTGTTTTGGCTATACGTAGTGCAACTAAATATGAATATTTCAATTGTGATTTATTTTGAATAAAAGTTTCTTTACATTTTTTATTTTGGAGATTAAATTCTTGTTTTTATCGTTCAAAATATTCCAATGGTTTCTTTTCTCATTTGGGATGTCTTGATTTTAAATGTAGCAACATTTTGGACAGTTTCATCGTAAAATTATTCTTAACTTCCTTTACATATTATGTATATTATCTTCTGCCCAAAGTATAAAACCATATTTTAAATACTCATTATTATAGCATCATGTGAAAGCAGATTTATTTTTCTTATTTGGTGGACATTCACTTTCTGTTTCAGTCGATTTTATCCCAGAGTAGAACTTGTCTTTTTTTACTCATTTTAAGAAGAATAAAAATTTGTGTTTTTGCAATAATTAAAAGTAAACCACTTGACTATAACACTACTACTCAACTGTGTAAAGTAAATAATGTAATTGTAAATGTAGCGTTGCAGTTAGCTGCAATTGTACGTGCACATAGCTGTCATAAAACAAAAGTAGCACCAAAGCTGTACTATTTAGGGCGGCATTGTTTTGATATCTTCCACTCCTACACTTCATACGTCGCAGGATAGTTTCTTGTTGCCAACTGTGCAAAGAATATAATGTATTTAATAAATTAAACATGCACCACTATTCACCAATGTATACGTACAGAGCATTATTAAATAATTACACAACAGTGTATAAATTCTATATTATCGTTATATGAAATTTTTCTCATACTTTTTAATTTTTTTTTTTTTTATGTGGACAATCTGTTCAGGAGTGGCATTATCTCACGGGGACCAGTGGTTGAGAAACACTGTTCTACAGCTTGGAGTGCACTACACGAATTGCTACAAATAAGATGTGACGGTATTTTGGATTAAAGGTACTCAAAATCTTATTGGTGGCGTACAGATCAGCATTATATACACTCGTAATACCAAGCAGACCAAACATCTAGATTTTGTCATTTACTACAAAAGCACATCCAATGGTATCATTCTGTTTCGACCCATCTGTCTAGACTAATGTCTACTTAGGTAGGTAGCTACTTTGGTAGGTTAATCTTCTAGATAACATAAAAAAATAATCAATTAATTAATTAATGATGATGTTCATTTAAATAGCCTTTCTTTTCTTCTTCTTCTTTTTAGTTATATTAATTTATACAGCTGTCAATTTTCTCTGCTGGGTGGTAACAAGCATGTAGTTTCACAACAGTGTATATTAATCTGTTTTATACACCATTTATTCCACTGCTTAAATGATGTAATAAATGCACTCTAGCTACTTTGGTATTTTCACCTTCATACCTGAGACAGACATATAAGACATAGTGCACATCATAAATGGCCCTACACTCCGGACATAAGCCTGAATTAATCAGACCGTACCTGGGCACAATATCCAGAAAAAACTGTGTAATATTAATCTACCTAACTACCTGCATACTTCTCACATCAGGAAAAATTCTATGCATGTAATGGCCATCAGGTGATTCAGCTATTAACACATACAGTAGTGCTATTGTACATCATGTACCAACCAAGATGCCTCATTAAAACCATATATATGAAACCTTATGTACTAATAACATTCCTAATATTGTACTTTTTTCAACTTCAGTTTGTTCTTTATTTCAAGGTATATCACACCTTGTAGACTGTGCCTGTTAAGCGGCATTACATCAGAAGTTTAAACTGGGGGCTAACATCTGAAATATCTTAGGCAACAATGTCCTAACATCTTACGATTTCTTAAGGCTGTGCATCTGGATTCAAATATTTTGTTTTTGGCTTTTGACTTACGTTAATAGTTGTTTTAAACAACAAAATTGTTGTTTTGAAACGACAATTTTGTTGTTTCATGTTAGATTTTTAATATTATTTTTATTTCGCACTTAAGATACCGCATAGGTGTTTTAATTTTTAATCATTTACTATAGTAATTTTGTGTCTGGGTGCTGATAACATGTTGTGCCCTCAAGAGAAAATGAAATCCTTGAAATTTTTTGATTGAAAAGATGACTAAATGTGAGGAGAGTAATGTCTGACTAAAATGTAAGGAAAATTTTAGAAAACAAAAGAGGTGATGAAGATTGTGATAATAATAATGAATAGAATTTTGGCTACAGAAGTGATAATAATTATGATTTGGACAGTGAAAGTAAGATTGAAAACATTGAAACACTTACTTCAGAACAAAGTTCTAACAAAGCTATTAAAAATATCGCTATCAAACAAAATTGGAGCACAGACTGCTGCTGCTTTTGATGACCAATCTGCTCAAAATTTCCAGATAATGTTTAATGGCCAGTTAAATCATTAAATTTGAGAGCTATCCCATTTGCCAGGAATACTTTATAAAATCTTATAAATGTACCAAATGAAGAAAAAAGTTAAATAATTAAAAACAAAATTATAGTACATAAACAGATCTGTTATTTATTATTAGCTGGTCAGAGCTTGTTTCACTTGCTATGTCTTGCCATGGGGCTTCGCCACCTGGACCCCTACTGTGTTCATTGCTTGTGAGAATAATACTGATAAAAATTTTCTTTAATAAGACCGGTTATATGGACCGGTTTTAATGATTTTTATTTTCTAGAAATAATTCCTATGTTGGTTCCATTGTAAGTTTTCCCCTTACAATTAAGTCAAAAATTTTTTTTTTAAATGAAATATTACATTGTCTAAATAAACAATTTGAAGACAATTATTTTTTTAAATTCTTTGTTTTTTATTTATTTGTCATTGAATTATTTCATTCATTTTTTTAAGTATGATTAAGAATTAAAATAATAAGAATAATTATTTTTGTACATAAAATTTATGTATTTATGTTAGTTGATGTTTTTTATGTATACAATTTGTAGTCGATGAAATAAATTATTAGATGAAATGATTCTCTCTAGTCATTAAAATCTTAGCACAGCTCCCTTGTGCATGTCGTCAGAATCCACAGAGCCCCCAAGGGAAGATAAATACATTAGATAAGGGAAAAAATAACAGTTAGAAAAGGATGATAATCTACAACACAATTTTGAAATAAGACAAACGAATGTTCCCAAAGGAGTAGAACTAAATTAGTTGACTTGCTATTCAAGAACAAATAATGTCTTGTTATTCACAAGGGACATGTTTTAAGTATTAAACAAAAACAGTAATAACATGAAAAGCAAGACTTTAGTATTGTGGAAGTTAAGGAATTATGTTACTTAATAATATAGTAGCATGAATTTGTAAACATACAGAATGTATCATGAAGTTCTCCCGGGACTTTCATAGCCTATTCTATTCATGAAAATAACAAAAAAAGTTCACATAAACATACATCCTAAAATGTTTCCTCTGCAAACTATGGCTGATGAAAGATTTCACTCAGATTTCAGTTACTCCGGTGAAATGAGGTCGTACTGAAATTTTAGGAAGATAATTAAGGAGCAGAATTACTGATTTCTTATGGATTTTGAACTGAAAAATCAAATAAAATAGGTCCCAGAACCGTACCTGCAACAGTTATTGAGAAATATAGGGTGAAACCAATAAATTGGGGGAAAGCTCCTGTTTTTTATATTTGACATAATAAGTTTGCCCAATGAGTAATAACACATAAAACAAACAAAACAAAACTTGTAGAGAATTTAATTCAGAATAAAATGGGGTAAAATAAGTTGAATAAAACAAAGAAAAATTGAAAATATTCAAAATTTATTTAGAAACAGTACACTAGACCAAAGCGTATTATACATACCAGTTTATATTAATTGTTCAAAAATGACGCTGCCATTTTTACATTTCTTGGCACGATTCTGTACTGCAGAAGTGTTTTTTTTTTTAATTCTTCAGGGATGTCCTTAAGTTTCTCAGCGCATCCATAATGCGGACAATTAATCATGAGAATGTATTTTTGTTTTGTATATAATATTTTTCATCCATGTCCAGATGGAAAAATCTAAAGGTGTTAGATTAGGCAATCTTGGTGGCCAGGTATGTGGACCTTCGTGACTGATCCACCAATTTATTGGTTTTCACCCCTATTTCTCAAAAACTATTGCAGATATGGTTCTGGGACTTATTTTATTCGATTTTTCAGGTCAAAAACCATAAGAAATCAATAAGTCTTCAATTAATGTCCTAAAAATTTCAGTATTATCTAATTTCACCTGGGTAGCTAAAATCTGAGTGAAATCTTTCATTAGCCATAACTCGCAAACTAAGTGTTTTAGAACGTAAGTTTAGGTGAACGTTTTCCATTATTTTCATGAGAAGAATAGATTATTAAAAGTCCCAGGAGAACTTTGTATTACACCCGTATATGTAATAATGAGTTATTCTCCCAGTAAATATAGCTAGAATAGCAACATTAAAGCAGAAAGTATGATGATCATGCAAAGAACGGGTATCAGGTTTTAACAAATTTTTATGTTTTAGGGTCCAATTATTTCATCTTGACCAAAAAATGTATGTAAGTATTATGTGTATCACATTGCTTTTGGTCTTGTATCTCAGGATTGAACAAACTGATTTTCATCAAGTTTGGTTCAAATATTTCTATATATATGGGACATTCAACCATATTAATTTTTTTTTTCAAAATTCTTTAAGGTGGTGGGTGGACATTGAAAAAAAAAACAGATTTCGATTTTCTTCAGACGCATTTTTGAAAACTTTAGTAAGCCAAATTTGTTGTTATCTACAATTCATATTCATATATAAATAATCCAAAAAATTTTTTTTAAGGATCAACCTCCACCTCTTAAAATTGAAAAATATGTTTTTTTCTTTTTCTCTATCTCCCTTTGATTTAAATATTTATTTCAAACATATTTTGAAACTTTAAACTTCATAAATAGAGCTATCATGAAAAGTGTACATTTTTTTAAACCATAGATCCTGGACTTAAACTGTAGAAAAAGTTCTTATTTTAGCATTTAATGAATGGGGTGTTGTTAGAGTTGAAGAAAACTTTACTTAAACAATTTTTTTAAACTTAACCTATTATATGAATATTTTGGAAAACATTTTCTTAAAATTTATTCCTAACCTCTAAAAAATATACATGCTGTTTTTTTTTTGGTTTTTTTCGCTCAAACTCTTTTAATTTTTAATATAAACAAAATTTTTTAAATATTTTTCTTCATCACTTAAAGATTATTAAAATTAAAGTAGCTTCAGCACCTATATTATATCCCAGATCCAAAATGAGAAGCAATTTTTTTCATTACTTTAATAAAAGTTATACTTTTTAATAAGTTATACTTGATCAACATAGCTGGGATAGTCATGCAATACTTTGTCAGCTTTTTTTATTTATAAACACTTCCTGACCTACACGTAAAACATCCAAAAAATTACTAGTCATGAAATATTATCTTACTTATTTTGATACACTAACTACAAGGGTCAGTCAAATGTAAACCATACTTTTATTTTTAACATTTATTAATATAGAATAAAAATACAAAACATATTTATTGCTTTTCTATGTAATCTGTGTAGTTCTACACATTTTACCAATGTCTGGTGAGTTTGTGGGAAAAACAATTTGAGGAAACATCATAAACCAAATGCAAATGAACTCTCCTACTTCATTATCAATCTAAAATCAATATCCTCCTAGTACCTCCTTCAATGGCCTGAACAAAAAAAAAACACAGGGGGATAAATCTGGACAGTATAAGGATATTTAAGGTTTTCCAGTAAATTTCATCCACTTTATCCCGAGTGTTGAGATCGGCTGTGTGAGGCTTGGCATCATCGTAAAGGAGAATCAAAATGGCACTTTTAGTTCATGTAGACAGTTTTTATTTTGTCCAAAAGCTGGCAGTATGTCAGACATTGTACTTTGAATGTGACATTTGAGGAGAAAATTGAAGAGCAATATTCTTTTCCATTCCCAAAAGATGGAGACACAAACTTTTTCAGCTGATTGACACACTTCACCTTTACAGACAGGTTCTCCATGCTATTCCACTACATACTTAAGAATGTAATGATGGATCCATCACAAACAATTATTTGATGTGAAACATTGGCTCTCTCTTGTCAAAATCGATTCAAGAGCCTTTGACAAAATTTCTTAGGGCCTGTTTCTGATTTTGGGTTAAAAGTCTTGGAACATACTTTGTAGAACCCAAGGAGCTTTGTGATAATGGAATTACCATTCCTGACAGATCCGCCGAAACAATTTTATACTATAAAATGTCAATCATCTTCAATCTGATCATGGATTGAACAGTCACAATTCCTTGAACACCAACTGTGACTCATTTTCTACAGCTTCAAACCTTATTTTACCCAGTTTCTTAATTTAGTCATAGTTTTGCCTATGTGACAATGTCACATCCCCAAAGTGTGCATGCAGTCGAGTCAAAATTTCATACAGTTTTGACACCCTCATCTATAAGAAATTTCACAATAATACATTGTGAATCTGACAATGGAACCTCTTGATCTAACATAACACTACTGACCAGAGATAAGTGAATACTAAAATATCGGCGATTTGAGCCCCTTACCACATCAATACCTCTGTCACTGTAATCCATCACTAAGCCATTACATATTGGTATGCAGACCGTGAAAACAAAAGTACAGTTTATGTTTGATTGAACCTCATACCAATGAACAATTTGCAAATTTACCATTAATAAAAACTAACATAAACGTTCTCATTATTTTTATTTATGAAAAACCAGTAACAGCGTACTATCTCTGACAATAATGTATAATCATTTAACATACTTTTGAAGTCACTAATGAAGAATAAAATTATTTAGGTCTAAACTAAATGTAAAAAAAAACTTATAATCCTATTTATGTTTTGTCATATGAAGAAAATAATTTGTTAACTTGCACATGTTTGCTTAAATTTTTACACAAAATAACTCATTCTTTTAACATATCCCTTAAATTTCAAATCTGTACCTTTAATCAATTATCAGCTATTATTATTCACTTTGTACAACCATTTTATCTTTTAAATTAGATACAATGTAGAAACAGCAAACAAGATTTTTTGTCTGCATCATTATTTAAAATTGATGAATTTTATAAGTTTCTTTTTTTTCTGGATGATTAATTCACAATAAAAGCTTGAAGCCTGTGCAAGGGAATATGAAATGGAAATTTTATAACATGTGAAAAATGCCATACCTGACAGGATTTGAACCCAGGGCTTCAGTATAAGCAGCCAAGACGCTACCACAGAGATCAGTCATCACTAAGCTGAATTTTTTCTTTTTTTTAATTTTTACACACAAAGAAATAATTCTTTTAACTGAACTTCTAAATGAGTAATAAATTATAGGAGTAGGTAAATTCTCTCTCTCTTTCGACCCTGCCTATGGATACAAAGCCAAAATGCTTTTATTAAGTTTCATATATTATACTACCACATACCAGTAAATATTAGTTTTGAATTATTATTTTACTTTTGTTTCTTTTAGCAATTTGTTCAGGAATACAAAGAGACTAAGAAATTTGCAATATGACAGAACGAATCAATCACAGGCAGTTACAATTTAGGGTGTGTTTAGACAAGTCCCAACCCGCACTATACCTGGTCTAGTTACTGCCTCACTGTCATTTGGTTTTTAGCTGTATTAGTGAAAACTAGTAATGATCTCACCATGGTCAAAAACTGAATAGAGTACTTTTGCAGTACAAATTTGCACATGGATTAAATATTAATCAGTGTTCAGAGGAAATGACCCTTATGCTAGGAGAGGATTATCCTCATCATACAGCAATATTTAAGAGGTACCGAAAGTTTGAAAGAAAAAATTTTGGCATAGAGAATTCTCCAAGGTTGACCATCTTTGTCTGTGATGAAGAGAAACATTGCTGAAGTACAAAATATACTTGAGACAGACAGACATACCTGTCTACAACCAAACGAGGTGTCCTTGGGCATTAACGGACCCACAGTTCATGCTATTCAGCGAGATCACCTTCATGTTAGGCACCTTTGTACCCTTTTGGTGCGCATAACTTGACCAATGATCAGATGGCATGTCACGTTTTCATAGTGCCATAAAATGCTGAAAAAGTTTGAAAACAGGAAATCCCTACGTGAACAGTATTGTGATATGTGATGAAACTTGGGTGTACATTATGATACCTTGAATATGTGGGGACCCCCCTGCCATTGGCTGTTTGAGAATCCAAATCAGTGAAGAAATTTTAGAACGAGTTGTGTCAAAAATTCAGAAGTCAGTTACAGGGGAGTGGTATACTTAGGAATGCCTGCCTAAAGTTGTCAAACCAATCTAAAAACAGTGCCTAAATTTATGGTTTCTCACAACAATAACACTCCAGCACACTGCTCTAATGTTTGTTCTGAGTATTTCACCAGCACTGAAATAAGACTGTTAAAAGTACACTTCCTAAACTCCTGACCTCACTCTACATTCTACAATTACATTCTACATTTTTTTAGATATTACTTAATTTCCTCTTTTATCAGTTCAATTAAAAGTAATTTATATATAAAAATCTATAAAAAATTATTTTAAGTTAGTAATAACATTTATAAAATACGATACTGGCCAATTTAAAATAACAACAAAAGCACAGAGCTCTGACTAACGTTTATAAGTCATATAGTTCTGAAAAAAAAATGGTTTTATAAATTGAATAACAGCTCATAATCAGTTAAACATATAGATCTAAAATTTAAGGAGTGATAAAAGTTATAAGTGATAAGTTAAAAAAATGGACTAGCTTACATAAAACTTTGAGTAAGATTGGTGCAATAGTTCTTTAATACCATAAAGTCTAGCTATCAACAAAAGACACGAAAGATAATCGTTTTCCAAACTCACAGTAAAAATATATCTTGAAAAATTAAAAGTCTAAAACCATCAAATGTAGAATAAATTTTGATGTGATTTGTTTTGAAACTGGATGGATAGTTTGGTTTCTATAAGGATTCAAACTCAAATGCATATAATTTCAATGATGACAACAAAAATTATAGCTTCAATATTTAATGCAATAGCAAACATTCCAAATTCATCTGTTATTCTTGAACAAATGATGTACATAAACTCACTACTGTATATTTCCATCCAAACAATAATAAATACAAACTAGAAATTACCTGCTTCTGGCTGCTAACACAGCTTTTACAGCACAAACCGGTTCTCTTGTATCACCAACAAGAAATGTAACGTCACACAATTCTGGCATGCTAGCCAAAAATTTCATATCTTCAGCTAAACCAGTTTTATTTTCAAACGTACTAGATCTGGCTCATCTGTCATCAGAGTAGCTTCAGCCATTACACTGCTTGGTACCACTTGCACTTCAGGCATCCTAAACTGCAAAATAAAACTAAATTATTATTACAATAAAATTAAAACCTGATAATTTTTTAAGATGTTGACACTAACTTATGTGGTTTTTAATTAGATTAGTTCTTTCAAATCTTCAAAGATTCATCGCCAGGGTAATTTAAAAGCCTTCAAAACGTATGAGGGACAATCCAAAAATTAACATCTGATTGGTCATTGAAAGTTAACTGGTTGCCATAACAATTCAAAGCAGCCATAATAGTCACCAGCTATTTATAATCTCATTGCATGCCCATCGACTGTGCTGTAAAACAATGGTCAATAAATCAGGTAAAAATCAAGTTTTGGCATTGATGTTGAAATTCATGATTTAACTGTGTAACTATTCCATATTCCATGTAAAAGTGGCTAGAACAAGGTGAATCATCCATTGAAAAATTCACCGCTAACAGTATATATGATAAAAAGAAATTACAATGGGCTAAGAAATACATAAACTAGACTTTTGAAGATTCTTCAACGGTTGATTTTCCCCAAGAAATTCATTTCACTGAGGAAGGAAAATGTCTGCAGTTTGTTTGAATGGATGATGGAGAATATGTTTCTTCTAAACACATTTATTTTATTTGTGAAACACCTGATAAAACAAATTTTTTGGGGCCATTTTTTTGTTGAAGGAGTTCATTGTGTTTCAATCAAAGGGAAGATGAATTTAGAAAAAATATATAATGATTTTCTAAAACAGAGCTCTGCCCTTGGAAAAGAAAATCAGGGTATTCCACCAAGATCTTATTCTCTGTAATTTTTCAAAAACAGCAAATAATCTCAAGAATTACAATAATATCCGTTTTCTTAGGCAGGCTAGGAAAACTGCTGAATTCAACCCTGTTGATAATTTATAGATCATATGGTGAAGTAGTAGCATCTAAGCCTTTCATCCCGATGGTTGATCTAGTGATGAATGCATCTTCCCAAATCAGCTGATTTGGAATTCGAGAATTCCAGGGTTCAAGTCCTAGTAAAGGCAGTTATTTTTATATGGATTTGAATACTAGATCGTGGATACCGGTGTTCTTTGGTGGTTGGGTTTCAATTAACCACACATCTCAAGAATGGTCGAACCGAGACTGTACAAGATTACACTTCATTTACATTAATACATATCATCCTCTGAAGTAATACCTGAATGGTAATTTCCAGAGGCTAAACAGGAAAAAGAAAGAAAAGAAAGCCTTTCATCCAGAGGTCCTAGATTCAAATTCCAGTCAAGCATGAAATTTTTCTCATACTACAAATTCCATTTCCAGATTCCATGTGCAAGATTCAAAGCACCTGTGTAATTCCACAAACCAAAAAATAAATCCATGTGCAAGTGAGGAACCAGTTTTGGGATAAAAAATTGAAACAAAGTATAAAATTAATTTAGCCTACTCCAAAAAAAAGTAGTGAAAGAGGTAATAAAATAGAAAAGCAGAAATATTTTATACTAGGAAAAATGTATGTTAAGTTAACCTCAGTTATCCTTTCGCTAGTTTATAGAACATCATTACCCCATGAATTATATTACATTTATTGCTGCACATATAAACGACTGTATTAACAAAATTTATAACTCATGTTCATGTTCATTCCTGAGCGTTTAAGGTAGTCCCCCATCAATAGGTTAGTGCAATTAAGGTGATTATGTTAGATTTTAGCAAGCATGTTCATACTTTCTGATTAGATCATTGTACTACGTACGAATACTGATATTTATTATTAAAATTACACCACACATCTTAGTTATTTGAAGTGTTGTGTTGTCATTATCACCGTTGTAGTAATTACAATTCAGTAATGCTACAAATCTTCCTGTGAATATATATGAATTATTTGTTTTATCAAGAGATAAAATGAATTGCATTTGGTCTGTTTTAACATTTTGGTATTTTACCAGAAGATAAATAGTGTAATCAAGGGCACGTCATGGCATAAAATCTTTTGAATGACTGAGAATGGTGGCAATACAAGAAAAGGCAGTACCTATTCACAAGGCAAGTGTCCAGTCTGATACATGGTTGCAGGGCTCTAAACTAAGCCTTGATAAAATGTTACTATTTATTTATTCATGGAACTATGAAATGACAACTGAGGCATTCTGTGAACACAAATTAAATATCAACCATATTACAGCTGTTGACTGGAAAAATTATCTATGGGAAGTGTGTGCCAAGAAGCTTTTAAAATCAAATTGTGTAACTGGCAGCCCAGGTCTGACAGTAGAGATCAACAAGTCTTTATTAATAAAGAGGAAAAGTCCCTCAGGAGCAATTGCTGTTCGGAGAGCTATGCCATGAAACAGAAGGTTTCATGATGCAGTAGATAATCGTTCTGCAGATATGATATTGCTGATTATAGTACAGCACACTGTACCAGGTTCAATAATAATTTCTGTCCAGTGGAAAAAATTTCAAATGGTATATGTAATTTGAACAGGAATTATGTACACTACCATTCACAGAATGCAGAATTTCATCGATCCACTAACAGTATCACATACTCAAAAAGTAGAAGTACAGGTACAGCTAAAAATAAAATGCACTGTAAAGTAGCAAGAGAATTTCTGAACAGCTACTTGTGCAAATTCTTATCGTAGAAAAATAAAAACTGATGATCGCAATAAGTTTCAAGCAATTCTTTCTAGAGATATGAGGTGTGTGAGAAAAGTAATGAGATTGGTAACACTGCGAGCTATCTGGCAATGCTGTGTCTACCGGTCTGTCCTAGACCGGTTTGTTCATCCCTTCCACATGCTCAGTACGAGTTTCAACTCTGTTCAGCCAATACATTATTTCTGACAGCGCCATCAGTGAAGTTGTGCTTTTGTTGTGTGTTACGAAAATGGAGCATCAGAATTTAGAGCAAAGTTGTGCAATCAAGTTTTGTGTTAAACTTGGGGAATCCACAACTGTGACCTTTGAAAAGTTGAAACAGGCCTATGGGGAACATTACTTATCAAGAGCATAAGTTTTCCGCTGGCACAAATCATTTTTGGAAGGCCGAGGACACGTTGAAGATCAACCTCGCTCAGGGAGACCTTCAGCTTCAAAATCTGACGAAAATGTTGAGTGTGTGAGGGTTCTTGTGAGATCAGACCATCGTTTAACAATAAGGATGATGAGTGAACAGTTAAATTTCACCGTACATCAAATTTTGACAGACGATTTGGACATGCAAAAGGTTTGTGCGAAATTGGTGCCGAAAAACCTCACAACGGAACAGAAAGACAATCGAAGAAACGTGTGCGTTGATCTCCTTGAGGATTGACAATGACCAAGAATCTTCAATCGTGTGAACAAAGGTGATGAATCCTGCATATTTGAGTACGATCCTGAAACAAAGAGGCAAAGTGTAGAGTGGCACACTCCATCTCTCCTCGACCAAAAAAATGTCAAATGAGCAAATCAAAAATCAAAACCGTGCCGATTTGCTTTTTTAGCAGTAGGAGTATCATGAATAAAAAATTTGTTCCTCCAGGACAAACTGTCAACCAAGTGTTTTACAAAAGTGTCCTTGAAAGGCTCAGGAAAAGAGTGATTCGCATGAGACCAGACACTGCAGACAAGTGGATGCTTCGTCATGACAATGCCCCGTGTCACACGACCATTTCCATCACAGAATTTTTGACCTCAAAACACATTCCTATGGTTCCTCAACCCCCCCCCCCCCCTATTCATCTGATTTGAGTCCTTGTGACTTTTTCCTTTTCCCGAAATTGAAACGTGTCTTAAAAGGACATAATTTTGAAACTCTAGAGAACATTCAAAAGACTGTGACCGACCAGTTAAAAGCCCTACCAGTTGAAGCCTTCCAGTGCTGCTATCAAGAGTGGGAACAATGACTCCGTCAGTGTATAGCCGCCCAAGGGAACTACTTTGAAGGGGATAATATTGTTGTTTGAAAAAATAAAAACTTAGGTAAGTAAAAAGTCAGTGTCATTACTTTTCTCACACACCTCGTATTTCTGCTTTTTGGCCTACACAATAAATAATTGTGTTCAAATGCCAGTATTCAATGTTTTGAATATTATTACCTCAATTTCAGCTTTCATTAATTTAATCATTTCAATTGGAAAATTTTTTTTTAACATTTTATAAAAATTATTTTTGACATTTTTATAAATTTATCTATTTGCACATTTTTTATTAATTTTTTTTTTAAATGTAAATTAATTAAGAATTGCTTAAATATTTTTTTTCTAAAGCTTATCTAATTTTTTGATAAAAATACAGACAAAATATATTAGGGGAAGATAATGGAAGACAACCACTATTAATCTTTAACACAAAAGAGTCTAAAATTTTTCAATTAATTCAATAATAATGGGAGAGACTGCATAACAAGAAATTACACAAATATAAAAGTAAAATAATAGATTACATAAAAAGGAAATATTAAATGAACAAGTTACATTTTTAAAGAGAGTATTATTAGAAATCCCCACAATAAAAACATCAACAATACTTGGTGAATAAATACCAGTACTTTTACAGATGTTTTAATATGTAAATACATTTTAAAGGATTTATAATAACTTGATAACAGACCCAGCATTTCTGAAAAAAAGAACCAAAGGGCAATTCACTAAAAAATGCAGATAGAAAACTACTATTATAAAGTAAAGAAAAGCTGAGAAGTGGCAACAGTACACAGAAAGGAAAATTCGCTGGTGATATGTTGAATAAAAAAGAAATAAACTGATGAAATCAGATTAGAATCTAAAATTTGAGTTTTATATAGCTCTTACATTTTATAGCTCTTATAACAATTTCAACCCTGTTGAAATTGTTAAGAACTATATCAATGGAATTATGGGATTCCACCTCTTTAGTTGGTACTGAATTCTATAATTACATTAAAAGATTTATAATTTGTCGAAATTGTATTCTTTTAAAAATTATTATGGATGTATATGCAATTTCTACTGTCCTGTACTGGAATGATGTAATATCTAAAACATAGTATTTTCTTCGTTCTATAGTCATTATTGCCATATTGTATTTTTATTATGCTTTTAATTAAATCATCATCTTTGAATGTACTCTGTGATGGTACATATTTTATATTTATATACATCAATGTAATATTTCTTGAGTACATTTTCTTTTTATCATTATTAAAAACTTCCTAAATCTCTAAATTATATTTTCAGTCATTAATAATATGTTTTCATTTTAATAAATGGTCAGCTACATTAGATATACTACAGCTGACCAATTACTAAAATCCAAACATTATTACTTTTTGCAAAATAATTTAGATTTTGTAAGTTGGTAATAATGATAAAAAAAATGTATATTTAAGTAACTGACCATTTATTAAAAGGTATAAATAATATTGCTGTTATATGTATATAAATGAGGGCTATTTTTTAAGTTAGATCAGATTGGCTACGGAGAGAGGTTTAGTTCCGAGCAACTCAGGCTTCAGGATGCTTGAGCTGTGGGGGTCAACAACATAAGATGATGTTTAGCACGGAAAAGACCACGATGATGCTCCTCACATGCTGTTTGGCAGTGAGTTGGCTAGCCCATGTTTCAAAGAAAGGCTAGCATATAAAGTATGTTGAAGTTCAAAAGTAGCTCAGGTGTTTCTTGATGAGAAGTTGCAATTTAAGAAGCACCTTCAATATATCACAGGGAAGGCCTGGAATGCTTTCCTGGTATTCAACTTGTAGTCAATCCTGATTGGGGGTCTTAATTTCAAGACTATGAGCATTCTGTATAAGGCATGTGCAAGGCTATTATGCTAAAATGTGGCACCTGTTTGGGCTGATAGGCTAAAATTTACTGATTTAGGCTAAAGTTGTCAGGATATTTTATTGAGGGCTCAATGCCTTATATTGTTAACAGTAACGAGTGGTTACCGTACAATTTCACAGGAGGCGATCTTGGTAATCACGGGTGTGAAACCAATAGATTTGATTGCGTCAGAGAAACAACAGTGTTATGTTGCAAAGAAGTCAGGTGAGCTGACTTTAAAAAAAATTCGAGAGATTGAACAACATGGTGATGCCTTGTGGCAGGCCAGATGGGATGAGGCAGAGGGTGGGTGTTATACGCATGATCTCTTCCCAAATGGTTTGCAGGATGCGTTTTGGGTACACCCTAATAAGTACGTGACACAATTTCTTTCTGGCCATGGCTCTTTTCAGGACAGACTGCAGATATTTGGCCTTCTTCTTTCTTTTCTTGTTTAGCCTCCAGGAATTACCACCTTCATTTACACTCATACAAGCGTAAATGAAGTGTAGTCTTGTACAGTCTCGGTTCAACCATTGCTGAGATGTGTGGTTATTTGAAACCCAACCACCAAAGAACAGTGGTATCCACGATCTAGTATTCATATCCATATAAAAGTAACTGCCTTTACTAGGACTTGATTGCTGGAACTCTCGACTTCCAAATCAGCTAATTTGGGAAAACATGTTCACCATTAGACCAACCCAGTGGGTTAGATATTGCCGTCCTGCCAGACAGGCAGGACAATGTCCATGAAGTACTGCGATTGGGCCGACCTTCTGTAATCACAGATGATTTGGTACGTGAAGTTGGGACAAAAATTTGTGAAGACCAGCAATTCATGATTTTTCACTTTGTCACCGATATTCCCACAAGTTTGAAATTCAGTGCTATACAAAATTATTTCTGAAATCCTGCAGTTCAAAAAACTGTTCTTGCGATGAGTTCCTAGACTGCTTACTGAGAACACCACAAAAGGAGAATGGCTAGGTGTTTTAACATTTTTGACTTGACACAGTAAAGAACTTTACTGTAGGAGATGAACTTTTACATTACACTTTTGTCACAGGAGATGAGACATGGGTTTCTCACATCACTCCAGCATCCAAGCACCAGTCAATGGAATGGCGACATACAACATCTCCAGTCAAAGTGAAAGCCAAACAGATAATGTCAACATGCAAGATTATGGCAACTGTATTTTGGGATAGACTGTACATGGGATAGACTTTGATGAAGCTTTAAAATGTCATACAGAATAACCTATGTGGCCTACTGTCATCTGGGTTTTTGTTGCAGTATGACCTCATTCTGCAACTCAAACTGTAGAGTTAATAAGATATTTTAGAAGGGAGCAAATTGAACACCCACCATACAGCCCAGACTTAGCACCGAGTGTTGTCACCTGTTCTGCTACCTGAAGGAGTTTCTTGGTGGTCAGTGGTTTGACACTGATGAAGTGAAAACAATGATTGAAGACTGGTTGTTTTCACAAACAACAGCCGACTGATTTCTATGACATGGGGCATAAACAATTTCGTAAAACACTATGATAAATGTTTAAACAAACAATGTAACTAGGTAAAAGTAGCACAAAATGTAAAGAGTGAAATAAAAAAGGTTTTTAACCATACCTTTATTAGTTTTGTTTGTATTAGAAAATGGATCGGACGTTACTTAAAAATAAATAGCTCTCATATATAAAACAACACATAGTAAATGGTACACTCAGAAACTATCTTTGACATATTTGAGTCTATTCCCAGAACTTTAAAACTAATTTAAAACCGTATGATAAGAAAGAGAATCTTATCTAAAAAAAAAATTCAATTGTAAATTAACTTAAAAATTAATAAAATAAAGTTTTTATTTATTTATTTATATAACAAATCTAATTACACGATTTAATATTGCTAAAAATACTTTTTTTTTTAAATAATTAATTTTATCCTATCACCAAATTGTGATTCACATAAAAAAAGTGCAAACATATAAAAATTACCATTAGAGAGCATCTGGTATAATAGTTTACAAAATAAAAATTTGATTTCTGTAAATTTCCAATTAAAAATAATCTTTCTTTTTAAATATATCTTTCTTTTAATATAATCCTTTTTAAATATAATCTTTCTTTTTAATATATATGTGTATATCTGACACCTTTTCTTCAGGTTTTTAAACCTCAATCTGCATTTCATTATCACCAAATTATGGTTGCTATCAATGTCTGCTCCAGGGTAAGTTTTGCAGTCAACAGAGAATTATATAAAGAACTAAAAAAAAATTAAAACCAAACAAAAATTAAAAGTTTTTTTTAAAATAAAGTAAACATAGGCCAATATTACGTGGTTAAAACATTTTGTTCTTAGTGTTTGTTTATCAGCAAGGTTACATGTGATTATTTTACTTCTTTGTCACTCATTAAACGCTTTACAAATTAATATTCTCCATTCTTCTAAATCCTCAGCATCCTCTTTTTCTTAATGTCTGTAACATCATTCCTTCAAATCCAATCATTCCTTCATCCTCTTCTTCCCTACTCTTAATTTCTTAACAGATACCATAAATGTCAGTTGTATTCACCGGAAGAAAATTTGTCAAATGCTTTTTTGAAAATGTTCAAAATATTATAGGTAATGTCCACACGATAGTAAGTGGTATCTGGATTAGAAATTAATGAAACAAAAGAACTAGGAGAGAGTGAAATAAGGATGTATGTCATCTAAAAAAAAAGAAAGGAAGGAGAAAGAATAAAGGAAATTAAATATGCAGATAACAAATGTTCGCTGTTAGCAGGGAATGAACTGCATTTTATAATGAAGAGAGAGTAATTATAATTGTTATCTTAAACTGCTAATTAACTAGCTGATAATTAACTAACTCTCATCATAAAACTCTAGTTACTGTAAAAGCGGGGAAAGAGCTGAGAATAAAGATAAATATGGAAAAATGAAAGTTTGGACACCAGAATTGACAAAAAAGTAGGCTCTATATATTGTGCTGGAAAGAAAGATTAGAGAGTAGACAGCGACTTAATTACTAAAGAAGTTATGTGACTTGGAATGAAAGATGTATGCAAGAAATAAAAAGTTGATTATCTACAGGAAAAAAAATTTTTTAAAAGTGAAATGATAAAATTAAACAACACAGTTCTACTCATTTATAAAAGGATTATCAAATCTAAATGATAGGCTTCTATTATCTTACTAAATACTTTTGTTTAAATTCTTGTGTAAAAAAAAATTGAGCAATATTTTACATTTTATACATTTTAATCACACGATGGACATCTTTAATGAAACTGATTTTAATTTAAAAAAGAAGTTTTAAAAAATTCTTCAGCTTCATCAAATATTCCATGAAAGCTCTTTGGTTTTTTTTAACAGCAGTCATATTTTTTTTTTGTCTTCAGTCATTTGACTGGTTTGATGCAGCTCTCCAAGATTCCCTATCTAGTGCTAGTCGTTTCATTTCAGTATATCCTCTATATCCTACCTCCCTAACAATTTGTTTTACATATTCCAAACGTGGCCTGCCTACACAATTTTTCCCTTCTACCTGTCCTTCCAATATTAAAGCGACTATTCCTCCAGGATGCCTTAGTATGTGGCCTATAGCAGTCATAAACAAACAAAAATAAATAAAAAGACTGGCACAGTTCTATGCAAGAAGACTGACTTTTTGTTTCTAACACCCGCACTATTTTGTAGTCGGAAAGTACTGATTTTTAGAGTACAACGCATTACATAAGTTTAATAAACTAATAGACCATACATACAAGCATCAAATTTCACACTCACCACTGTGACTAACTGTATAAGCATAAATTAGAAACACACCGCTACACAGTCAACATAATCTCAATCTTTTTTGACCTCAAATTGAGCATAACTCAAGAACAACTTGAATTCTTCATCGAATTTTCATATGTAAAATTTCAGATACAGTACATCAAATCTAAATTTCAATAAAACTGATCAATAGTTTTCAAAATGTTAAAACCACAAAATTAGGACTATACATATATATGAAACCCCAATTTAAATGAATGATATTTTCGTATTCCTAATGATTCAAAACATAAAGAAAATTCATTTTCAGCTCTCACTACCACCATGTAACTGAAAGTAATACCGTACTTTTCTTGGAAAGTTGGTAAAAAAATAACCACACACTAATGTTTGTATTGCTTATACGGATTGTTCTCAAATGTTTTTAGAAAGTTTGATAAATTTTGCACTTAACTTCTTCTCCATTTCATCAGCTGTTTCAGCAGACTTTTTCCTATAACCATTTGATTTTGTTATCTCTTTCTTTCTTTTGATTTTAACTCTCTTTTCAGCTCCTAATGCCATGATTGCATCAGCTTCCTTGTTCAAAATTCCTAATGATTTTTCCATTGCAAATTTTTCTTTTTTAGCGTTTTTATTTTTTTCTTGAATCTGTTTTTTCATCTTCAGTTTTTTTATTTCTTCTGGTCATGTAAACAATGAACGCTAGCCTAAGGTGCTTTACTTAAAACATAATCACAATTTCTTTCTCTGAATACATCATAAATGATACTCGATGGAATTAAACTTTCTTCCTTCAGATTTGCCACAATAATCGTTTTAAATCTGAATAGCTTCATTCTACAGTTGCTTGTCCATAAGATAACATTAAGATAAGTTGTACCATATTCCAAATATCACTATCCCCTTTTTTAAAAATTAATTACCAAAAAAAGCATCCAGCTTTTATTTATCCCTCTGAAATTCATTGAAATTAATTGGGCATTCCAACATTTCCTTCAAGAAACAATTTAAATTGCTGTAATGTTGTATTATAGATATTTGAATCGATTATGTACGGTGTACGTATATTTTAAAACTTGCTTCAAAAATTTGCAAGCCATCAATGCAAAATAGATAAATTTTTATCTAAAATGATTCATGAAAAATATTTTGAATGGATTTTTCTCAAAACTTTATTTAAATAAAATCTTGCTCCATTTACCCAAATATTACGGTTAACTTAGCATTCAAAAACCCTTGTATTTGAATAGATGCATGAAATCACGTGAAAAACTGCAACTCAAATCACATATGCAGGAACCTATGGAGGCACAGTTTATAATTTAAACTACTTCGGGAAAGAGTTGCATGTAAATTTCATTTTAATAAAGAAGAAAGTTAAATACCTAAGAGCCTATGCTCATCCTGGTATAAAAAGTAGGGGGTTTTTATCAATTCACATATTATTTCTACATCGTGCAAATCAAAGTGATTCAAGCATTCGCAATACAGCCTTATGCTCCTGAAAACATATGATATTCCTGACATGAATTCACCACAGAAACCTATAATATGTCATAAAAATAATAACAGTGAAAATCAATTGAAATAGTTATCATAATATTATAATACGATTTGACAGAAGTTTTTTCAATATTTCTCAAATCACAGTGGAAACTAAACAAGAACATTATGAAATGATGAAAATTACACATGGAATCAATTGTTTTCTTTCTTAGACTTTTAGTGGATATAGTATACCTTACATCTATTCAACCACCCACTTCAGTTCAAGTGTCTGTGGATAATTTAAATTAAATAAAAAATATAGGGTGATTATTTTTATAAGGCAAATTTTAATGTTATTTTCACGAGTATACAAAAAATTGAAAATTCTCTGGAACACAAATAAATTGGAGGGAACCAGGATTTTTGTTACGGAAGAGTGCAATAAGGAAGTAAATATGATAAGAAAGAAGGTAATTAAGATATAAGTTAAGCAGCAGGAATCAAACAAAACGGTAAACTTAGAGGGAACAACTTCTTTAGAAGATAGAAAACTGCATTATACAGAAATATTGAAGGTACATGGAGAATATATGCAAGTGAAGAATCAGAAGAGGGAGCAAGGAAGCGATCGGCAAGAGTTCTGAAGAATGTTAAGAAGCACAAGAGATCATCAGGGCAGTCAACCTCACCATCCACTGGTAAGATTAAGAATTTTTTTCATGCGGATTCTGCATCTTTATCAAGCAGAAAGTAGAATGATTTTATGATGATAAAGCATGTTTTATAACTTCTTAGAATACGGAGGAGTTTTGCAAAATACTGTATTAATTTCAGTACTAATGAAACAATGTGCATGCCACTAAAACATTAAATAATTTGTTTTTTAGAAACTTTCTCATTTCTGTGGTAGTAAAGTATTCTGTGCCCTAATATGACTGATACATTATGACCGTTTGCAAATATTGCTGTCAAAATAAACAAATGGGTAAGGTAAATAGGAATAAGTCAATTTTTGGTTAAAAAAAAATTTCATAACAGAAACCAATAATTAGTACAACAAATTTATGGCTAAATTACATTTCAGGTAAGCCAGTTTATGATACTATATATGTGTATTTCTATTAGTAGTAATGTTGGATTAGATCTAATGCATTGTAATGATAGTATTAAAAACAGTTCTAAAGCAAAAATATTAATACCTACTTTCCAAATCAGAACGATTGGATGAATTTATGACCGATAACATATCAGAAATCGGTTTTGTAATTGCTGTATTATAAATATCACCATTTAAAAAGCCCACACAACTAATACAATAAAATATACTAATAAATGAAACTTTTACATACAATAATAGTCTTATAAGCAGACCAAACTTTAGACGCAATGTAAACGACATACATAACCTGAATATACACGCATTTTGTTTTCAAAAAATATCCAGTAGAATGCGGTAAAAAATTACCGCGATTTATAATAAGGGGCATATGACGTTTAAAATAACTAAGTAATAATGAATATTAAGAATAATGATATAATAAGTAATAATGAATATTAAGTAATAATGAAATACTTAATTATTTTTACAATAATGGAATATTGAAACGGTACAACATCCTATGTAATCATGATTGTTTTAAGAAAATCTGACTACATCCCATCGTTGTAGATCCCATTACATAATTTTGTTATCTTCTGAAATCCTATTTAATTCTTAAGTAGTTCTGTTAATGCTGATAAAACTTCCAATTTTGGTTTTGCTGGTCCTACTTAAAGTTTTAATTTTATTCCAGCCTTTATAAGATCATTTGGCTTCCTTTTGAGCAATGTTGTTACTTTATACACTTATTCCACCTTTCAAATATCTTTCCCTCTTCCTATAACACTTTACCATTTTTACTGGCAATTTCTTTAGTGTGTGTACCATTCCTATGCTTATCTCATGTTACTGTTTTTACGTTTTATCACATTAGTTCATACCAAAATGTTTTTTTCTGAATTTTTCACACATGGTGAAACAGAATGTACAATGATAAACATATAAACATTGGAGTCATGTTTGAAGCAAATTTGAGACCAATGTTGGACACATTGTAACGCAGTGCCTTGATCATGACATGGATTCTAAATCTCAGAGCTATATACAATCACAATTTGTATACAGAGGGGTTGTTATAAAAGTATACTAATGTATATTCCCTTTTAAAAATTGACCCCTCCTTCTATTGAAGCCTAGACATCTGTAAATGAATAATGAAATAAATTTCAAAATAAATCCAAAATCTCTTGCATTATCAACACGGGTTAGATCATTGTTATTAGTCGTACAGCTATGGTAAGGAGGATTCCTTTTACTGATTGAAGAAGAGAATAATTCTCTTCTTCAAAAAAAAAATAATATAATTATTACATTTTCCCTTATTCATATCTAGATCACTTTAAATTCACCAATTAAATACACAATCTGCATGTTCTCAAAACATAATGTAGTCATTCAGTTCAAAAATGTATATATCATTCACAAACATTAAAAACTTTAATTTTTGATAACTGATGACAATTATTTGCAATTAATAAAAACAATGGAGTAATAATTTACTGTGATGTATTATTTTCATTCAGGTAACTATGACAGAATCTCTTGGTGCATAATTTATACACAAAGATTTTGATTTATCTTCAATTAATGATATGGTAGCTGTACTAGCTGGAATCCTATTCTAAATTGATTTATTTTGTCTGTGTCATATTAACAAAATTATGAGGTGGCAGTGTACATATCTCATGAGCAAAGTCAGGATCCTAAATTTTCTTGAATGAATCCTACCACTTTTTTTATCTTCAATTCCCTACCTCGACAAATTATCAATTACCATCAGAAATATTTAAAATGATAGTACTACTCAGTGCAATCTGACACCTTTATTTACTCTTAACCTCTTGGTCAAATTTCCTGGGTGAATGACTTGATATTTATATTTCTCTTTAGCAATGTTTATTATGTTTGTTGGTAAATTATATTTTTCATGGTTTTCCAGATATTAAAATTTTCTTAAATTAAATATTTAACCAAGATTTTCCTTCTACCTTCACATTCATAAAGCCTATTCTAAATCTCACATCAGCCAACTCTGACTTTCTCACCCACTACATCCAACTTTTTATCTCAATTACTGAAAATTATAATTGTACTGAAAAATGAAGAGATAATAATAAGATTTTACAAGAATAGAAGCTTAATCAGAAAAAAAAAGAAAGCTAACTGGCTGGGATACATTCTGAAAGAAAAAAAAATTGGTTAAAACAGCATTTTATGTTCTTGGATGTCTGTAGCTGGAATAAGCAAACGATTTGAAAGGCCTTGAATACCTTCCTATGATTCCAAAATATAGTTTTTTTAGTAGGAGACATAAATATTAATTAAAGAATAAACAGTATTTGTAAGCATTATCTAAAAATATTTGGTATGAATGAGTACAACTCCTTAGTTAATATTGATAATAGAGGTACTGATGATGATAGGCCATCCTGTATTGATCACGTTTTCTATAAATCAATTTTATATAAACACAACGTTTCTAGTGCTGTCATTCTGGTACATTTTAAGGATCATAGGGCTTTTGCTATAGTTATTTCTAAGGATGGAGCTCAAAGTAATTCATAAAGGATTTTAAAGAGGTTAGGATTAAGGTAAATTAAGATCATATTTACATGAACATGACTGGAGGGAAATTCTTGATGACGATGCTAATTTTCAGTTTAATAACTTTTTACATATTATATTAGGGTATATTAATCAATCAAAATCTGTTATTTTAAAATAAACCTGTTTATTTATTTTAAGCCATGGATAAAATCGGGCTGTGCACTACAATTTCTCAGAGAGAGAGATGGATAGTATAAAATATGGCATAAAAATTCTCACAACCACAAAATTAAGACTGAATCATTAAGTTTAAGAACAAGATAGATGTATGGATTATGGAAGCTAAAAAACAACATTTTAAAAATATGAGGAAATTACCTGCAAAGAATCACTGAATTAAAAAACCATTGTACTTCTATGCCTACTATTAAATATAAAATATATATAAATGTTGTTTCTGATACGGTAAAATTGCTAATATTTTTAATGAATATGGTTCTTGGATCTACTCTATAATTTCTATTAATGTCCTACTTTTGCATAAGTTTTATAGTAAAGCTACATCTTTTTCAGATGATACTGCTCTACTTAACCTATCTTGATAGTTTGCAAACCATAATGCACAGTGATTTGGATAATTTTGGCTTATAGTTTTGTCAATAAATTAACTCATAATGCTTTAAAAATCAAATATATAATTTTTATTTTAGCATCTGCTTCCAGCGTATTAGTTTCATTAATATATTAGAATGGTGACTGTGGTTGTATACAGGGCAAATGTTACGTCATATACCAGATGAATTTTATTAAATACTTGGCTTGATGGTAATGACAAATTTATGGGATTTACATTTACAGAGTTTGAAGAAATATTTATTTATATGAATTAAAACAATTTTATCATATAAGGAAGTTTTTTCCACTAGATGTTCTTTGCCAGATCTACTTTGTTTTTAGTTCATTCAAAATTCAATTATAGATTGCACTGCTGGGGATTGGCCTAAGAAAAAATAAATGTGTGGATTATGGCAGTTAAAAAACAATATTCTAAAAATGAGGGAATTACCTGCCAAAAGACAGTGGAGAATTATAAACCATTACATGTGTTCTGATCTGATATGTAAATTTTTTTTTTTTTTTCAGTTATTTGACTGGTTTGACACAGCTCTCCAAGATCTAGTGCTAGTAGTTTCATTTCGGTATACCCCCTACATCCTAGATCCCTAAAATTTGTTTTACATATTCCAAACGTGGCCTGCCTGCACAATTTTTTCCTTCTACCTGTCCCTCTAATATTAAAGCGACTATTCTGTGATGCCTTAATATGTGGCCTATAAGTCTGTCTCTTCTTTTAACTATATTTTAGAAATGCTTCTTTCTTCATCGATTTGTGACCTCTTCATTGGTCACTTTATCCACCCATCTGATTTTTAACATTATCCTACAGCACCACATTTCAAAAGCTTCTAATCTTTTCTTCTCAGGTACTCCGATCGTCCAAGCTTTACTTCCATATAAAACGACGCTCCAAACATACTCAAAAATCGTTTCTTGACATTTAAATTAATTTTTGATGTAAACAGATTATATTTCTGACTGAGAGCTAGTTTCACCTGTGCTATTCGGCATTTTATATCGCTCCTGCTTCGTTCATCTTTAGTAGTTCTACTTCCAAAATAATAAAATTCTTCTACCTCTGTAATCTTTTCTCACCCTATTTCAACGTTCAGTGGTCCATCTTCATTATTTCTACTACATTTCATTACTTTCGTTTTTAAATTGCTAGAAAAAGCAATTAAAAAAAGTTGGTTAGTTTTCTATCCAAAAATAATTTTTTTACTCGTGTCAATTTGGTTTTCAGGAGGGTGAATACTGAATTTTCAATGCACCTTTCTGTATTATTTCTTGATTAAATATTAAATGTTTGATATAGTTAATCAGCAAAATTCCCTTTAATTTAAAATGTACATACTGAAATTAGAGGTCTAGCTTTAAAATGGTTTGCGTATTATCTGGAAGGCAGAAATAAGTGCATAATTATGGGCGACTGAGTGAGCAATAACCTTCAGCTGAATTGTTTGGATTATATGGATGCATTGCTGGGCATCAACTTATTGGCTACCTTCATCTGATAATTTTGGAAAATGCTATTGTAAATGAATAGCCAATTCCACTTACAATAAATATTGTACTCATACGTCCAGTTTTCCTTTGTAATTAGATACTTCTGCTTAACTGTACACCTGAATAATACGTGTGTTGTTGCTGCTTTTCGAGGTCACAAATCAAATATTAAATGTAATCTTACAACAATCAACCCTTAAACCTACTGATGGACAGTTGGACCATGAATTTGTGTAGACTACACTAGTGATCATATACTACCATATTGTAGAATTAACAAGTTTTGTAATGCATTAGTTTTATTGTTGATGATGATGATGATTGATGATCGCTGAACAATGACTGATCTGTGACCCAATTGGTACCCATTGAACGTGATCTGTGATCTAATCGGTGCTCACTGAACAGGGATCAACTGTACAATGAACAGTGATTTATGACGTGATCGGTGCTCAATGAATAATGGTGATCGTGATCTGATCCATGTCAATGACAGCTGATTTATGATGGTGGTGAATACTTATTATTATGTTTCTGTTATGTAATGCACAAATCAAACTACTCTAGTTTTATTTTGACACCTTAGGAACCCAAAAAACCAGATGCAAATATTCCATATGTACATGTATGTGTGTTCGGTATTCACTGCCCACCCTGTAGCACCTCAACATGAGGTTTCTCCCGTCGGGGTCCCCCAAGCATCCTCGAAGGAGGCCGACTACCTATCCTGGAAGCCAGCAACCTCCTCTGCTAGAGGGCTACCCTTCCCGGCCCTAACCTAATGGATCCAGGCATGCATTTCGCATGCCCTTCACATACCTCAAGGGTCCCTGATACCATCATCGGGAAATCCTGGGGTATAGTGACTTGTTAGTACCCACTGTCACCCCAGGGAGCACTAGTGTAGCACTGATGTACAGCTGCTGTAGTTGTTTTGGTATGTTGTAACATTATAATTAAATAAATGAATATTTAAAGTGGCCGCTAGTACCCAACACCCACATGAATGAAATACAGTATGTGCGCGCGCTTTAGTTGGAATCATTGAATTAAATAAACAAAAAATATTATATTTAAATGATAAATATTTTAAATCGTTGCATGTGTAAGCTGTGCATCAGAAAAAAAGCAGTATCTCTTTGGTTGGCTGATTTTTCAAATCTTGGGAGTGTAATTTGTTTTAAGGGTGCCTGTTTTGAGTTGGAACACAGTAAATTAGAGGAAATTGTATTAATAGTGTATACAGTTACTACAGCTACTGCCCTTTATAGAGACATCAGAGAATCCCATGTATTTCAATAGAAACAATTCTACTACCAATGTTGGATTTCATGAAATGACCTATTTTAATGGATTTAATCAAATGCTACTCTTTAAAACCATTAGCATGAACGTTTGGTAGCTTATCTGAGGAATTATTCCATAGCTCCTAAAGTACATAAGTTCTTTTTTTGATTTAAAGGAAAGGAGGTATTGTTTTCAAAAGAAGAAATGACATTATTGTTTGAAAACCATTTATGGAGTGGAAAACCATATTGTTGAATAATTTAGAAATATCAATTTTTAACTGAATAACTTCTTCAAAGTTGTCTGAACCTGTTATTAGATCAACATAAAAATCTTTTTGAATGGACTTGCATACAAGTGGAGATTCATTTTAATTAAATACCGTGTGGCCAAATATGAAGGACAAGTGGTTCCATACTGTTACCACACATAATGAGAAGTGTTTTATCTCCTGATCTGGAGAATCACGCCAAAGTATACATTGTAAATTGGAATCGCTAGATTTAACTAATATCTGACGATACATTTTAGCTATGTTAGAAGTAATGATGTACTTATTGATTTTGAATTTAAGCAATATGGAAATTAAGTTTTATTGAACTACAGGTCTAACTAAGAGAGTATCGTTGAGGGATAAACTGTTAGTGGTTTTCGCTGAACTGCCAAAGACAACTCATATTTTAGTAGTTGAGCTTTATGAAAGCGGAACAGTCTTATTTAAGGTTGGAATTGTTGTTTAGTGTACTTTCCAAAGATAAAAATCTATTTTTAGCGTTGACAAAGGAATCACATAGTTGAATGTTATTAGCCTTGCATGGTAATGACACAACAAATTTGCTGTGATTATTTCGAATAGTATTGGTTTGAAAATGTTTTTAACATGTTGAGGTTTCATTTCCTGAAGTAAAGCATCAGTATTAATTTCTTCCCATAAAGTAAAGTAAAGTTCACAGAAATTCTTGAGTATAGTAGATCATCAACATAAATTTTTTATGAGTGTTATGTACAAGAAAAGATGCAACATTATTGTTGCCCACACTGTTATTAGGAAGACGACCATTAATTATATATCCTAATTTAGTTTCCTGTATAATAGGATATCTGAAATTACAAATGAATTTCCCAGGAAGAATAAGACTCAAGTAGAATTCATTTCCAATTAGTATGTCAATGTTATTTGGCATTTTGAAATTGGGATCAGCCAGAAATATATTATGAGGTAATTTGAAGTGAGAAATGTCAAATGCATATGAAGGGAGGCTGTCAGTAATATCTGGTAAAACAACGCATTTTACTTGAACAAAATGTTTCTATAAAGTGAGTGTAACACTGTATTTGGATTGAACTAATAAATTATTTATGCCTGAAATGAGTAATTATTTTTATTAAGTTTAAGATCTAATTTGCGGGCAAAGCTAAATGAAAAAAATTTGCTTGCGAACCAGAATCTAACAGTAATCTACATGAAAATGTATTACCACGTATATCAGTAGTATTACATACAGCTGTTGACAGAATTACATTTTCATTTGACTGATTTTTAAACAAACAATAAGTTATACTTTCAAGTTTATTGCCATCAACCTTAGAATGTTAATTTTATCCATAAGAACAAGTGTATTGTGTTTCTTATCACAAATCTTACAGACTCTTTGAACAACATTGATTAATACAATGACCTTTACATAAACAATTAAACAGCAATTATTTGCCAAAAATTTTTTACAATTATCTATGAACAAATTTAAAAATTCTTTACATTGATATAAGTAATGATTTGATTAACAAAATGAACATCGATACAAATTGGATTTTACATAATAACTAACATTATGAATTTTGTATTGTTCATTAGGATTTAAATTAAAACATTTGGTTAAAGATCTGGTTGTATTTTATGACGTTGTATTCACTTGCGTGTTTGAAATGGATAAATTAATATTTTCTAAAAGTTATCATCTAGAATAAAGAAATTCAATGAAGTCTGTAAAGGTGGGAAACCTCTCATTTGACAACCTTTCTTTCCATAACCTTGAGGTGTTATGATCCAATTTAGATGTTAAAAACTGAACCACGATAAATTAATATGTATTAATAGGAAGTTTCATCGCTTTAAGTGAGTTCACGTTTGCGGATATTTCATTAATAAAATCGGAGAAAGTATCTACAGATTCTTTTTTTACAGAACCTGATTTTAAAATGCGTTCAGCATTATGAAAACCTACTACATATTTATTGTCAAACCGCACCTTTAATAATTCTAGAGCAAATATTTTAAAGAATGTAAATAGTGTCATTTTTTATTGTTAGTTAAATCATGTCTATTATGTATTAAATTAATAAATACAAGATATATTAATATAATACTGCCATTCTAAGACATTACCTTTAAATATTGCTATATTTATAGGTTGTAATTGAGTTTATTTAAATGATGTATTTGTACTAACTTCTTGATTAGATGGTTTTTGATTAATATTATTCATTAAATGTTGCAGTTTGCATTCTATATAGTACACTAGTTTTCTTTGACCTGTTCATGCAATGATAAAACATCATTGTCATAATCTAATTCAAGTTTTCATTGAATGAGGCCATATTTGCATTGTAAATAAAGAAGATTCCTTAATTTAATTTACAAGGCATGACTATCACCTTGTGATGGATCAAATTTGTCAGTAAATGTGGCAATTCTAGTTAGAGGCTTTTATTGATCCTCCTTGTTTAATTAATTGTTCCTTTTCTATAATAGTGATTTAAATTAATATAAATTATCGATAATGTAAATTAAATATGAAATAAATTAAAAAAGATCGTACATAAATGATGTTGTAAAATTAAGACACCGTGAATCGTAGATTTTTGAACTGAAGATTCTTGAATAACATTTCTTCAAATTGTAGATTTATATATACCCGCAGTCGGAGGACCAATAAAAATGTAAATTGAAAAGTGGAGATGTTTGTTTTAATAAAATTATTCTTGAGTTTTTGTAATTATAATTATTTTATTGTAATTGGAAATATAATTCATATGTATAACATTAATAACTTATAAATCTTTATGTAAGTTTATTGTATTAATAAATGTAATCAGTGAGAGAAGACTAGATGAGTCCTTAGAGACTTGTAATAGGACTGAATGAAGTGAGGAGATTGCTTATATACTGTGTACGGAACCGCTGAATTGTCAGGAGCCGTGTAACCTGTAAAGAGCCGAGTGATGCCGACAGGAGCTGAGTGCATCTCAAAGGAGCTGCGTGAACTGTATGGAGCCGCTGAATCATCAGGTGGCACTTGCAACTGAAAGAAGACAAAGTTCTTTAAATTTTAAGTCCTCATGAATAAAACCTTACTCTATAACCCGTTTTCAACATTACTATGAGTCAAATTTTCTTCTTAATTTTGAAACTTCTGTTTTTTATTTAGAACAAAAAAATATTCCATAATAATTTTACTTTAAGATGAAAGAGAATAATGAAAATACAAGATATAATGTAATTCCAATAAGTGATGTTAGAAATTGGTTTAACTAGGAATTGTGATTTACTGTTTACATAAATTTATACAGAATGTTTATAAAATCGTGAGCTGGCTATACTTTTGGATTCTACTTTAAAAACTAAACAAAAAATATCCGTAGGAAAAATTGCAATTTCTTCTTTGTTCTTCCCCATCTGTCATTTTGTTACTTTTATAAAAAAATTTATATCTCAAGTTGAGATAGAAGAATCACATCATTATTTGGTATAAAAAGTCTTGGTAATAAAAGTTTTAAAATTAGCAAAAAATCAGGACTTATACCTTAACAAATTACAAAATGTTACAAAATCAAAAAATGTTAATTTTTTGATCCGTTATATAAATATAAGGTTTTATCAAAATGTATGTTATTAAGCCTTTTATTATTTTTAAATCGGTTAAAAATAGCCGAGTTATGACAGATAATTGAAGTTGTAATTTTGTGTCTGTTTTCATGTCCTCCACTTTATGTTCAATTTGATTAAATATTAATTGTTTTTATTTATTGTTAATTCTAGTATTGTAAATTAGTATCAAATTAAATAATAATTTTACGATAGACCTATTATCTTTTCATGAGCACAGTATAAGTATATCATACGCATTATAATACAGGCAATATTTATTTAGCCGTGCTACAAATGTACGTTTACCCGGAAGTCGACCGAATTGAACAAGAAAGTAAACTTGCTGAAATGTTTCAACAAGAAGGTGCACTCTCGCATTTTAGCCTAGGCGTTCGACGGGGCCTTTCGATGAAAGATTTCCTAATCGTTGAGTCGGTCTAATGCTTTGGCCTGCGAGAAACCCGTATTTGACACTCCTAGACTTTTTTCTACGGGAATTTAAAAACAATCGTCTTTTTGGGGGTGGGGGTTCGATTTTGCAATTATTGTTATTTTTTAATCGTTAACAAATCGCCTAAGAAAAATATGGCGAAATTCCCTATAAAGTGACAAAATCGCCTGTGATTAGACAGAATCTGGAGATATTGAGGGCAACCTTGTTCTAGAGACTCATCCCGCTGACCTTTTACGCTGAAAATGTAATGACATCAATGCTCCATATATAAAAGTAATCTGACCACGTTTGGTCAAAATCGGTTCAGTAGTTCTTGAGATATAAAGTGATTTAGAGGCCAACCCCAAACACACACACACACTATGAACCTTAACATACGAAAAATTTCCATCCGTTCTTTTAGGTTTCTTAGGTGTCAAAACGTCAACCCACCGGGTTGGTTTAGTGGTGAACGCGCCTTCCCAAATCACCTGATTTGGAAGTCGAGAGTTCCAGCGTTCAAGTCCTAGTAAAGCCAGCTATTTTTACACGGATTTGAATACTAGATCGTGGATACCGGTGTCCTTTTGTGGTTGGATTTTAATTAACCACACATCTCAGGAATGGTCGAACTGAGACTGTACAAGAATACAGTTCATTTACACTCATACATATCATCCTCATTCATCCTCTGAAGTATTATATAAACGGTAGTTACCGGAGGCTAAACAGGAAAAAGAAGAAGAAGGTGTCAAAACGTCAAGATCCGGTGAAAACCACATATGCCCAAATTGGATCGATTACAATACTTTCCCTTCTATACCTATAGCGCTATCTAGACGGGAAAGTAAAAATGGAGATATATATATGATTTATTGGATATCTTTCTTTGAAGAAATAATATCACGCTGATTTTCCTGATGGTATGGTAGCAAGACTGCCTTTTAACCAGAGATTTCGAGTTTTAATTATAGATACTAAATTTTTTAACAGTGTTCGTCAGTCAGATCTTGCGATAACGACCTCAGAAGCGGGGTAAACGATTCCTGTTGGCGCGTTAAAATATCGACTTTTGAAATATAAATTTTCTTTTTTTATTTATTAATTAGCTTTTATCTCGATTAATTTTGAATTATTACTTTTCCATTTTATATGAGAATAAAGTTAACGCGTCAAATTAAAACAGATAAGCACGCAAGGCTAGCCCTAGCGTCTTTACCGCCGTAGGCAAACCCCAAAAATCTCGCTCCCGCCAAGCTTCAAAAAAAGTTTAAAATTAAAAAAAAAAAACAGAATTATAAAAGAACTATGTTAACCAGAAAAATGACATATAGTTGAATTAAGACAATAATACTAATATAGATTTACGTAAAATTGTTTTATTGAAACAAAAAATTACATTTTTAACGAGTTAACGACAACTAAAACTAGTACCTACTATTTTCAGAGATGATTTAAATATACTTTTAAAAAAATAAACAAAACTACTAATAAATAGTAAATAATATTATTTTCTACATTGAAGTAATCGAAATATATTTTGTGGGTAGTTATTTTGTTTACGCTCTAATTCAGGCGGCTTTGCCGCCGTAGGCATCGCCTACCTTGCCTACCGCCGGCCCCGAAACGTGAAAAAATATTAATTTTACCGTTTATCGAAGAACAGAATGAATTTTTCCAAACATAGTTTACAGAAGTATACTTCTGTAAAAAAAAAAAACAACTTTTTTTCAAAACTTTGAACGTTTGCTTAGTGATATTACAGATATTACTATTGAAAATAACTCTCACTGTTTGAAAACCTACTTAAATATACGCTATCACAAATTTGAGTATACAATTAAATTGTAGTCTGTTCTACATTTCACTGTATCAAGAAAGTTGGACAGTTCAACAAACAAAAACAACAGAATAAACCTTTGTAAACCATCTCGTGGAAACTGAATTCTTACATAAAATTACCGACACGCCGTGCAAATCCTAACTTTTTTAAATATGGATAAAGTTTGCGTGATCCACTTCTCAGTAAGAAATATATAAATATAAATATAATTGTCATAAATAGTAAAATTTCTGTTATACATAATGTAAAATGTTTGGACCGTCTAATTAGATAATAAAGTTTCATCAGAATAATAACCCGATTTCATTTACAGTGGGTTAAATCACACTGTGTTGCTTTGAAGTATTTTATTAAACGCTAACGATGATAGGGTATACATAAACGTAATTTATCATTACGTTTATGTATACCCTATCTAAAATATACTATTATGTTTTGTGATTACTTGAAAAAGTAAAAAAAAATACATATACTAAAATAGACTATCAGAACTTCGTTTTGTACCGGTAAATATGATTCGTGTAAATTATTTCGTAAATTAAAAATTCTCATGTTTCCGTGCATTTATATTTATGAATGTATAACATTTGCTAAGAAGTAAATGCTATTTATTATTTTAATAAAAATTAAAAAGCGAAAATTGTAATTAACTGGTAACAGATTAACAAGCGATTTTCCCTTTGCAAGCGTGCATGTACGTGTGAATTCTTGTATTACTGATGAACCTATGTTGTACACATGTAGTTCTATCAAGACGGAACATTAGATTTGATTAAATTAAATAAAAAGCTTTATCAACCCCTAGTGTACCGTCGGTATATTAATTTAATCTAGTTTTGAAGGTACAGTTTTATTTAATTTATTGTAAATACATAGCTTGCGATATATTATTAAAATACATTTTAAAAAATCCAGATTGCGATTAAAACAAAATGTTTATAAATAAATGTAATAAAATATTTTTTTATACTAATAAATAAAAAAACAAAATAGTTCAATAGCCGATGACAAATATAATTTATAAAATTCTATCGGTCATAGCTGATAGAGGACTATTTTACAAAGACGAATTTTAGAGATAATTATTTTTTTGTTTGATTTTTTGATGACGCGCCAAAAGAAAAGAATTGTCAGTCGGTTACTAATGCCAGGGTGGAGTGATGCAGTGAGGGGAATCACCCCCCTCACTGACCCGCTGCGCCTCTGTCGCGCTGTCCCTCTGTTAAACACGAACAACAGAACGGCCAGCTGTCTTCCTTCGCGTCTGATTGGCTACCGTCGGACAGTACTGATCACGCCATGGTACAATTCAAATACAACTGCTAACGTAACGGTCATCACTTCTAAACGAGTAACAAAGTTAATAGCGTCACTATTTCTTATATAGACGTTCGATATAATTAAATTAAATCAAGATTAGTCCATTATTTTATATTGATTACATTTTATTTAAAATAATAATTAATTTCCTTTAATTTTAATAAATACATTAAAAATATTACGATAAAGTATATTCGTTTTGTAAAGTAATAAAAAATTTAACAATAAATTATAACAGATCAAATTTCTCCTGTTTTATTTACAATACGACCTCGTAAGTAGGATATTACGGCCAGTTTTTAATATGATTGTTATAAACTTACTTTGAAATAAAGCATTAAAGGATAAAAAAAAATAATCAGTAAAACTTATAATTAAATCGATTATTTATGTTTCTAATAAATAACGTAACAGACGGCCAGATAAATACAATGTTGCGTTACAGGCTATAAACAACCTACATTCCTACATTTATGCAATTCTTTAATGTTTATAAGAACATAAAATATAATGTTATTTAATAGATCAACAAACATCAACTAAACCGTTTGCCGACCGACCTCCTAAGTAAGAAGCTTCGTCCGGAGGTCCCGGGTTCGAATCTTAGACACGGTTGGAATTTTAAATTTAATTTATATTATTGACTCGTTTAATTATTTATCAAAATATGAATTTATATATTACAGAATATAAGGTATATGTTTAGCGAAGGCTGTTTGTTCAGTTTTTAGTCAAGGTCACAGACACAACGTTGTTCGAAAAAAAACAACGCATTAAACGGACTAGGTTTTGTCAACAAATCAGTGAATTGTGTTATAAACAACATAACCCAAGCTTGTTTATTATTACAATTCTGACCTGTGTGCGATGCCGTTACCAGCTGTCGCCATCTTGGCGACAGCTGGTAACGGCATCGTACGTTGGGTGTGTTAGTGGGTGCGATGAAAATTATGATTGAAAATCGGGCCGCAAATACTGAAAGATTGATATTAACCCACTATATTATACCCTCCATCGCATTATTTAATCGCGTACTATTTCTCTTAATATTAAATATTATTATTCAAATTTCTTACAGTTTGTGTAAAAAAATAATTTTCTATTTTGTTTTTGTATTGAAGTAAAAATACTTGTAAAACACGAGACAACTTAACTACAAATACGACATCCTTTGATACGGTTTTAAATAGACGATCGCAAAGTATAACAGATTATTTTTTATTTTATAAAAAGCATTAAAAATATATATTTTATTGTAAGCGCTAAAAATAAAGTTATAAACAAATGCATTTTTCATCGATGTAACAGGATGTTTACGTTGTAAAACAAGATGTTATCTTGCTGTTTTAAACCGATTTTACCTATTTACATAAAACATATTCGCCACGCTAGGATATTTTGTTAACGGAACTCGACAACAAAATAATGCTGGAGACGTTTTCAGGACCACCGACGATAAAATGTAACCGATTCAGTAAAACAACACATTTTACATTCGCGTATACATTTCCGTAGCACGTAGTATATAAATCTGCAGTAAAAAAAATAAATGAAATTCATAGTTGTAATGCTGTTGTTTAAATTTTCTCATTCCTTTCAGTACTGTCGTATTAATACGCTCTCTCTCAGTGATTTTATTAATCCTACTCTCAATTATTCGGACTTCCAAGGTTTCATCTATCCGTAAAATACGCATAGTTTTATTGTACGATTCAATCGTTATATGAATTAATTATTAATAAAAACTAAAAAAAATTTCCTTTGTTGGAAATCGGAACAAGTAAATCTATTCAAAATAAATATATTCTGCGATTAACATCTATCAAAATTTCGATTATCCGTACTTCCATTTTCAAAAAAAAATTACAGCGGTAATTCAAAATGTATAATTATAGATAGTATATAATCCGATGTTAGATAACGAGTTTTGAGACTAGCACCGCGCCTAATCATCTTTCTCAGACTCCATTACTGAAGAAGAGACGCTAACTACAAATGAAATGTTGAGTATCATTAAGGAGGGTAAATATATTTACGGAAACCCACCGGGTTGGTCTAGTGGTTAACGCGTCTTCCCAAATCAGCTGATTTGGAAGTCGAGAGTTACAGCGTTCAAGTCCTAGTAAAGCCAGATATTTTTACACGGATTTGAATACTAGATCGTGGATACCGGTGTTCTTTGGCGGTCGGGTTTCAATTAACCACACATCTCAGGAACGGTCGAACCGAGAATGTACAAGACTACACTTCATTTACATTCATACATATCATCCTCATTCATCCTCTGAAGAATTATCTAAACGGTAATTACCGGAGGCTAAACAGGAAAAAGAAAGAAAGAAATATATTTACGGATTCAGAAACTTTAGGATTAGACAATAAATGTTCTACTGTTCTACCACTGAGCTATCTTCACCAAATCTCTCTCTCTCTCTCTGTATGTACGTATATATATCACACACGTAGCTAGCAAGAGGCTAAGGAGGCTATAGCCCTCGCAGAAATTGTCGGGCGACTGGGGCTGCCTCCCTTCCCTCTCGACCGACAATTATTAGATTTTATCATTCAGGGATTAAATCTAATAAGTCGGGTACAAAAAATCAATTTTTAGCGTTTTAAATTTTCGTAATGTATAACATCTCAAAAGTATTTTCACAAAATTTGAGATAAATCGGTACATAATCATCTCTAGTCATTAATCCACACTTATATACCTTAACCTGCAAGAGTAACGCCGTCACTCGACGTGTGAAAGCCGGGCTCACTCTGGTGCAATACTAATAAAAATAATTGATTACCGGGGATTCCCCGCAAACCAGAAACGCAGCGCTTGCTTATCGCAATCCAAACTCGGTCCAAGAATCTTCAAAACGTTTTCAAGCTCTTTTGCCAGGATCAGCTAGTCCTGGAAAAGCGGATAAACTAAAACTCTTAGCGATGCATTACGATAATAAATGTTCTGAATCTGTCCTCCAAGCAGAGTATCTTAAAATTTAAAATCGGAAGCGATTGAAATAACGGATCGCTGCAACAAAGAATGTTTGCCGAATATCCATTACAAGTTTTAACGACTCTGACGGTAACATGTAATAATGAACGCTCGTTCTCCACAATGAAGAGAGTCAAAATGACTGCGCGTAACAAGTCGGGGTATGGAAGATTAAGTTCGTTCGTTAGTTTCTTTGTCAGTGCATAGAGATATTACTGTTACTCCTGATGAAGTTTTAGATATTATGGCGAGAAAGAAAAATCGACGAGTACCTTTATAATATTGATAACTTTTATTGGAGTGTCAATGTGGATTATGAAAAAAATGATATACTAACATTATGATTCTTATTTTCGTAGTAAATGATGTATTAAATCTAAGCGTATGTTTTCTATTTTTCAAGTGCAGTAAAGTATAAAAAACCGTTTCAATATAAAATGATTTTCATTATTATTACTATTATCTCATCATCATCATCATCAGCCCCCTTAGCTTCCCCCGAAAAAACACCTAGCTACGTGCCTCTCTGTCTGTGTGTGTGTGTGTGTGTGTGTAAAATCTCTCAGTCACTCTCTCTCTCGCTGTGTGTGCGTGTGATCGTTATTTTTCTCATCACGGTCTGTCCTTTCAAACAGAAAGAAAAGAAAATTCGGTAACCTAACTTGTGTATATTAAGACAAAAATAAAGCAAATTTTTTAATTAATTTAAATGGGTTAATTGAGTATTTGTTTTTCTAACGCGAAAGATAGTAACAATTTAAAAAAAAAAAAAAAATTAAAATGAGACACGATAATATTTAGTTGCACGCCACTTAATGAACACTAACATTTTAGCCAAGCGGTAGCGTCTCGGTCTTTCCTACGAAGGTCCCGGGTTCGAATCCCGGTCAGGCATGGCATTTTCACAGTCTACAAAATTCAAATTTGTATAATTTTATTCTATCCTCTGAAGCAATACCTAATGTTGGTCTCAGAGGCTAAAAAAAAATCTGATGAGGACATCACTGTCTTCATTTTTTACGCCTATTAAATTACATATACGCATTTTTTTTTTTTTTTTTTAATGAAAAGTACATAAAATTTTATTTCATTAACTTCTGATATTTTTTCATTTAAAAAATGTTTTTTTATTGTTATTGAATTTTATTGTAATTTTTTTTTAAACAGATGTTAATAATTATTAATAAATCAATATATTTAAATTAAAAAAAAAAGAGAAGAAGTCTGATTCGAACCTAGGTGACTTCTTGTAAGATCAAAATAATTCATTAATTAAAATTTTATTTGGCTATAACTCTGGAACCGATGAAAATAATTATCACTTATATCGTTGAAAAACTCTCGATGAGGTTTTATTATTGTGATTAAGAAAAAGTCCAGGATCCAAATTTTTTTGGATTTTGGGCTGTTTTGGACACTTTTAGCCCGGTCGATTGCAATCAAAAGGGAGGTGCAAAACTAGATGTTATAACAGTCTTAAATTCAAAATTTCAACATGCTACGGCTAATCGTTTTTAAGTTATGCGAGATACATACGTACGTAAAGACGTCATGCCGAAACTATTCAAAATGGATTCAGGAACGGTCAAGATGGATATTTCCGTTGAAATCTGAAAAACGAAATTTTTCGCGATCACAATACTTTCTTTACTTCGTACAATTAAGTTTAAAAAAAATAATAATAATTTTTTTGTGCGATATGACAGCTAATTGGTATATAAGAAAAAAGTTTAACTTAAAATGTCTAAACGAAGGTAGATTAGTTCACACATTACTTAATCTTAGTATTATTAATAAATAAATAGATCTCATCTCTCTCTCTCACTGTGTGTGTGTGTGTTTGGGCGCGTGCGTATTTGTATTGTAGATTTGCTTACAGTAAACGTTGTAATCGGCTAAGTAAGATAAATTTATAATTAGTGTAATCGTATCATTACCCCCTTACATACCACTTGTTAATCTTTTTTATAATCTATAATAATTTGCGGTTCAGTTTAGTTGTGGAAAATTTTTCAGATACTAATCGAACCCAAGACTTTGGTTTAAGATTTAGTAAGCAAAGCACGTTTTCTGTGGCACTGAAGCGGCAACATTACATTTTTTATTGTTAGTTATATTTACCAAAAAAAAAAGTATAAAAGCAAGCACGCGAATGTGCTTTTGTATACGTGCAATCATTATGTTTACGTGCGCGGTTGTAATTATATATAATAAATTGAATATTAGATAAAATTAAATAATTGAAAGCCTCATAATTACCCGTTTATGTACCGTTAGCTATGTTTTTTAGCTAACACAAAAAAAAGTCAGAACAAAAATTTTGGCTAAATTTTGTCGAATAAAAAAATTAATAATAAATCTGACCGTCTAACGTAAAAACCGACCGTTTTGATCTGCAGAACACATCAATATAAATTTCAAGAAAAGTGTGAAAATATTTGTAAAGTATTTCACGGTGACAATAAAAGGAAATTTACCTTCCTAAAATAGATAGCTAAATTATTAATCACCAAATGCAGACACAGGTAAAACAATTTGTTAACAGAAACGTAATTTTTTTTAAACAAAAAACAGAACTTCAATAAAATATTGATATCCGAAATAATAAGTAGCAATTATTAGAGCACATTTAAATAAAAATAAATTTAGTATACAAAAAAATGAGCAACCCCTTTTCTAGTGTAACGGTACTTACTTGAAAGCAAATTATTTTTATAAAGTAATCTACGTATATAAATTTTATTTAATTTAAATTAAAATAACAAGAATAAAAATATATTTCGCTAAGCTAAAAATAATCATTTTTGCCAAACAAAATTTGCAAATGATGAAACGTTCATTAAATTCCCATAATTCCTGCTAATGAGTTAACCTTTTGTAATTAATCACATTATTTGTGTACTATTTTGCTTATTACAAAATATTTTATTGAAAGAACTTACCTAATTTACATGTAGAATTCTTCTCTAAATGGTCGTTTAGATTCGTGTAAAACACTACTATATATACTGAAAACAAATAACGTATAAGTAAACAAAATTTGATACGGTTTTAAAAACACCATTAGATCGGAAAGAAATAAATATCATTTATTGTACATGACAACGTTAATCGTTCGTTAATACTACTTATATTAGATTAATAAGTTATCAGAAAGAAAATATTAGATAATATTACAATCTAAGTTTCCTTTATTTTTACTACATCGCTGTATATAATGGAAGCACCTAATAAATAATATAAACAAATATAATTTTTCATGACGTAACAAATATTTTGACACACGCAGTTGTTTTGACTAATTGTAGCCGAACCAAGTTGAAGGACGAAATAGTCGGATACAGTCACAGCAATTACGCTTCCTGATCTATTCTATCTGTACACTCCCTTTTACATACACCAACACGTACAAGTTACCGCAGTTAGTAAATTTTTTTCTCCGCTCTATCCGTAGTTCAGAACCCATGTTTTTATTTTATTCTGTTAGGTTTTTTTTTACTATTATTTTCTTATTAATCTGCATAATTAATTTTCATTTTCTAATTAATGTTTTTATATTAAAATATTTTTAAACTTTTTTTAATATAATATATTTAAAAATGTATTTTTTAAATGTAATTAATAATTTTTTCACAAAAAAAAACACAAAAGGATTGATTTCTAACAGACATTCGATTTGGTTTGCTTTAATTCTTATTTTCAATTAGAATCGCATTATCTTAACTGAATTTCAATGGTTTTCTGAGAAAAAGAAATTTTGACTATAAAAAAGTAATCGGGTTTATTTAACTATGTTGCTTTCCAACCTGTTCAACTGCCATCTGTGATCGGAATTAAGTAACGTTTAATGATTTTACAGTCTAGGAACTCTTTATAACCGTATTTAAAAATATATAAAGTTTCATATCATTAGTAAATATCCTCGATGAATCGGGAGCTAAATTAGACGGTTCTGAAACTTCTTCAAGGTTTGTTATTTCAAAAACAAAACGTTAAATTTTTCAACGAATAAAACCTATCTATATTTAATTTATTCTGTAGTAAAAAGATTACGTACATATGACAATCTGCCATCGTTTAAAACACACACATACACGCACACACACACACACAAGATTTTATTAACCTCCCCTTAGAGACTATTGAGTGCGATATTAAACTCGAAAATCTTCTTTTTCCTTTCCTTATTTATACAAAATAAACAAACTACGTATCTACGTAGAATATCTACGTATCTACACAAATATTCCATTTTAACAAATACAATAGTTACATTTTAAAATGCGTACAATAAGATAGATTAATAAATAAATTACACTGTTGATTCTTGTATTAAAAAAACCGTTTGAAAATAAAGATATGTTGCAAAAGGTTCTGGTTTCGAATCCCTAATCCCAGACAGGCTCAATATTAATACACCCTAAAAATTCATTTCATAATTAAAGAGAAAAAAATAACCGGATATTAATTTGTTGGCAGTTTAGATTAATAAATTGTTTAATATAAAATAGATTATGAATATTTGTTTTAATAATGCGTATTAAGATCACGACAAGTTCCTTCCCGCGCTGTCTGGCCAGCGCCCGTTGTTGAACAGAGTTATGTAATATTACTCACTCCAGCCGACAACAAAGGTTCAAATTTAACAGTCTGACGCGCTTTAATAAATAAATCCCTTACGCGATAGAGCTGAACTGTAGGAAGAATAAATCGATTCCGTATCTAATATTTATATGAATATAAGCGATCTGAGACAGAAGCATTACGTAAGTAATTCTGTGCGGCAACTAACAATCAACTACAGTGTCTTAACGTTATGAATAATTTTTTATTTTTTTTTTTATTTATAAGCATATTACGCTGCTGCAAACCCTCTCCAAGCTGAGAAAAAACCTTAGATCTTCAGACTACGAGTAACGTTCTTTTAACTGGCAATACCCAGATAGGCATTAAACATGTGAGAAGTCCAAGCCAAGAATCGAACCCAAAACCCTCAGTATATCATTCGGTTGTTCTATTACGGAGGTGACAAAATAGATTACAAAAATCCGACATCCGACAAAATTTAATTCCATGTCACTCAAAGAACTTTCAATATAATTTTTGGATTAAACTGTTTCGTTCATTGAGAGCCAGGTATTACTTAAAAACGACGAAATATATTTTAAAAGATCTAAATAAAATAAAATTAGGCTTTATACGTATAATAAAGTGAATTAATAAATAGATCTACGGGTGTATGTACGCTCTTACACACCCATTCGATTTGGATATTGTAGACGGGCCGAACCGTGAAATTTAGAGATAATACTAATCATTCATTACCTCCTTGCGTACTGTTCGTGGTTTCTATAATTTACATCGTAAAAGATGCGGTTCTGTTATTTTTCTTTTTGAGAAGATGACTGTTCGTCTTCTCAAAAAGAAGCAAATCTTTTGTTCATCTTCTCAAAAAAAACTGCAGTTCCAGATATCGATCGAATCTGGAACTTTTAGTCTAGCAGGTAAGGTAGCTAGCGCTACCTTTTCTCTAATAGCATGTAGGTCATGTTACATCTAAAAAAGAAAAGATTAATAATACAATTTTTTTTTAATTCCTGATTGATATTTAAAAAAATATAGTAACACTTAATAACAAAATTGTACGTGCGCGCGCGTGGGGTCCGTATTTACACGTAGTATATATATTTTTTTTTTTTTGAGGGCGAAAAACGGTTGAACGTTATCATCGCCCGGATGTACTATATATTGAGCTTGATTACGTATATAAAGTGATTATACGTATTTAAATAATAAGTAAAAATCTCGTTATAACCCCTTTGTGTACGGTTGGCTGTTGTAATATGTCCATTTATAGTTTTAAGCGAAAATTTATTCTCTTTAATATTTTATCTAATTATAAGTTGGGCAAGACCGATAGTCAATTTTAAAAACAATTTAATATTAGACGACTATCAAAAAAAATTGATGGTGATGACAGTTTGCGAACCAAATTTTAGATATAATAATTTTGTTGTTAAACTAGCGGATGTCTTTCGATGACGTCGATTCCGTAGTGGGGGGAAGATGAGTCTAACTAAAGAAATTCACCGAGATGCTTTGTTTTGTGGTTAGTTATTGGCGGGAATTATCGGTAGATAGCCGACTGAATACGTAATGCTTCCAGTTAACATTGACCTCATCCAATTTACATCTTTTTACTGAGATATTTCTTATTACTGATTAAGGTGAGTTGTATTTATTTTTTTAATATTATTGGCAGTTGTTTTATTCTGTGTATGTGTTATTCAAATTATTTATTAGATTAAAAATGTTAGAACCCAATTTACTCTCGTCTATTTTTACAAAATAAATTTAATAATAATAAATTTGTTTATTTATCTCTTAATAGCGGCTAAACAGTATCGAAAAAATAAACAAGTTATATGTTTGTAAGAGTATTTCGTGAGTGATATATTAGATGTATTTCGTGTTAAATATATTATGTTTTAAGTCGGGTAACGAGAATGAAGCTAAGAAAATAATTTGCATCTGTATCGTTATAAAGAATATACCGATTTAGTCCTGGGTTCGACACCTAAATAGCTTACCGTTTATTCACCGATCTCAATTAATGTCGTTAAATATTCATAAATGAATGTCTCGGGAATAACACAAAAATTAGAAAAAAAATATTTTTTGATAGGAAAGAAAGTAACAAATAATCGTTTTAATAAATTTGTAAAAATATTTTTAGAAATTTATCGGCGTAGTTTTTATTTAACATATATATATTTAATAATATAAGTAAGAAAGGAAAAAACATAGGTAGTGAGTTTGTAGAAGGCAACCAATATTTTATAATATGAGTTCGACAAGGACTCTGTATAATCGTGTATCATCTTAATAATTATGCGTACATAATATTTAAAGCAGAAATTATTCGTAAACAGTACAACGAGATATATACAACAAATAGTTCATTACAGATTTTTATATTTAACATTTCCCGTGTTTAATTTATATTTTTTAAGCTAAATTTAAAAAAAAATCACAAAATTGTTGAAAATGTATAGTCGATCATTCTTTTAGAGGAAAACTATTTTTAAGAAAGTTTTAATGACCCTCAGATCGATCGGTTGGTAAATTAACCGACTGATATACCGAAAATTCTGGGTTCGAATTTCGGCATTCCTTATAGGTTACAGTTCATTACGTACAATAATAAACGACGCGAAATAAATAAATTACAAAAAAACTATGTTTGTTTAGCTGATCAAAGGAGCGCTGAAATTTAAAAACATTTGAAGTAACATAATTTAACGGTGTACTCGTATTTTCGAAATAAAATTCTATACGCGTAATTTTTTATTACTACAAACGACGTTGTAACTTTTCTTCTCGTCGGCAAAAACCTTAACGGTCAATTTTTTTTATTACAAATTTTTTGTAAAAATGCACTTTGAGTGAGAAAATTGAAAAAATACAAACATGTTTAAGTAGCCCACCGCATACAGCGAGAGAGATTGACGGAGGGGGAGAGTGAGAGAGTGACTGGGAGAGAGAGGGGTCGAGTGAGAGACAGAGCGGGTAGTGTGAGAGAGATTTGGTGGGAGAGGGTGCGAGGGCGATGGAGAGAAATTGAGAGAGGGGTTGGTAGGGGGATCAATGATGGAGAGGAAGCGAGACAGAGGGTCTCTCTCTCACTCTCTCTTACTTCTCTTCTCTTCTAATACTATTCTTAATACGGAGTGGTATATAAAACGCAGCTCTAACATTGTGACTACAACAGGTGCTATGTTGCCAATTTACCTGAGTTTTCCTTCCCCCCTGGCCCTTTGGCTGTCAAGTTCGGCATCAGGTAATTTACTGCGTTGCGTTTGACTTATTGAACACTAGAATACATCTTCCAAGCTAACCAGTAAGGAAGATGAATGAAAAAAATAATTTTTAATATTTTTCGTAAAATTTTTATTATTTTTTTTTTTTAATTTAATAATGAATCATATTATTATTTTACTATTATTTATATTTATATATTAAAAAAAGAAAAAAAAAGTGTTAAATTCTTTGTTTGACAACAAGGTCAATGAACTTTGATATTTATCGTTTATATATTAGTGTTAAAAACTTAAAAATCATACTTGATAACTTTTTTGTTTATTTTAATTTTTTTATGTTGTTATAATACAATTAGTAAAATAATCACTGATTTTATACATCCGACTCTTGGTTAACCGGACTTACATATTTTATTTATCCGTAAAATTTACATAAACTATTGCTTGTTTAAGTACTCGAATTATCAGAGATTTTCTTGTTACAAAATTGTGATTCAAATTAAATATAATCTGAGATTAATGTTTGTTAAAACGTCGATTATTCGGACCTCCATATCTCAAACATTTTTCGACTAATTGCGGGGCCTTTTATCCGGAGGTCCCGGGTTCGAATAAAAGGAAATAACTGAAAACCTTAACATTACAGTTTAACGTTGGTTACGTTCCTTTGTTAACTTTGTATACATAGGTTTAAGCGAAAATTTGGTTTCAGTTATTATTTTGTAAAATTAAAAGTTTTCAAATCTGTAAAACATTAATGCTATACTGTCGGTTGTTATTATGAGAGGAGAAACAGTACAGTGTAGGTAATACATTTTAGTTGGCGCGCCAATTTTCATAATTTATTTTGCAGATTTGTTCGGACGTTGTTTGAAGCGACAGAGAAATAACGTGCGTGGCAGAGAACGAAAGCTTATGGAATCTAGCGACATTACAGATGGCCCTTGATATGCAGTTCAATTTGGATCCTCGTGTCTGCGGTCATTCTTGTTTAACTATTTCTTATACGTTGTTTATTTTGTTTTGGTGTTTAATGACCTTTATTATTAATCGAGGTAAGTTTCTTTATATTAATATTATTTTAATATAGCTTAAAATAAGTGTTATTATTTTTGTTTTCTTATCACGTACTGCATTTTCTATTTATAACACCGGCTACATAGTATCCCCCAAAAATAAACAAAAGTTACACGCTTGTTTATAAATTTTAGGTTAATCGGCCGATAAATAATTGACCAAATAAAATAGAAAAAATAATTATTGCACAATCTAAACGTACCGTACTGGTGGGTTAAGCAAAGTACGGTTAATGTGTAAAAACAATTATTTTAAATCTTTCGTCGCCAGTAATCAGTTTCACACTTTCTAGATCCAAACCGAGAATCGATCCTCGAATCTTCGATATAAAAGACAAGTACGGCTGTGCCATCGATGCGGTGATAGATTTATTTCTAGTTTTACCGATTTCAATTACCTAGTAATATTTGCAGTTTATAAAATAATATTAAGTTTTTAACCTAGAAAAATAATATCGATCAAGTTCATGCCACTACAACTTTTTAATTAAATTGTACAATTATAAAGATTATTATTTTTTAAGATATTGTAATTAATTTTCATTTTTTTATTCACAAAGATACTAAAAAAAAAGAAGAACAAATCCACTTTAATCAAATCAGACTGTTTTCATGTAACCCGACACAATACTTCAAAAGTAGATAGACAGCGGTACATTTTTATTTAGTTTACTACTATTGGGGCAAATGTCAAGCCTCTTTTTGCCCTTTTCCATGACTTTTTTAATTCATAAAAACTATAAATTTTTAATTTATAAAGAAAAAATCATTAACAAAAGTATAAAGAAAAGTTTATACTGGATTTACTCGTAAAAATAATACGCATTTTTCATGCAATTAAAATGTTTAATTTGTAACTCGCTAGTTCGATTTTTTTTTACAAAACTGTGATAAATATAAACCGTCTCTGGTATAGGAGGTACCAATAAGAATTGCTTTCTCGGATAGTAATGATGCTCGGTATATACAGCCTTCGTTGAGGTGAAAGAAGTGAAGGTGTCATTTGTACGACTGAACATCATTTCCGTTTCAGTAGGTTAGTACCTTGTTACGGGACAACATATGTTAGCTAAGTAAAGTATCTAACGGGAAACGGCTTCTTCGTAATTCTTCTTAAAGAATATGCTAGCCGTAACTCGATTACAAACCGTTTTCGGACATATGTTTGTACGAACCCTTCTTCTTAATTTCAAGCTCTAAAATCGGTTCCCAAATTATTTCTCTTTCCTCCTAAATCATCTTGTGTGTGTTACATATATATTTAATTACACAAATTAAAATATAAAGTAAAAATACGCAAATATAAAATGTATAGTTTACATTTTATAAAATTACCTTTTTAAAAACATCATTTATGATAAAATAATTTCTTCACTAAAAGTCTTAATAAAGTTTGTAAATTCGATGCGACGATCAACTTGAACGTTTAAAAAATTTAGACGGGATTACTCTCCTGTTACAGTGAGAAATATAATTTTTGTATTTACGAAATAATTTCATAGAATCGATACACATAATTTTTATTTGTAAATTACTTTACAAAACTGATAAATTTAATCGTAATATTTTAAAAAAAATTATTAAAATTAAGGGAGATTAATTATTATTTTAAATAAAATGTAATAATAGAGATATAAAATGATCGACAAATTTTGATTTAATTTAATTATATCGAACGTCTATATAAGAAATATATTAGGGATATTAACTTTGTTATTCGACCGCAATACACACACACGTACGCACATTTACGGTTGTATTTGAATTGTACCATCGCGTGATCAGTACTATCCGAGGGTAGCCAATCAGAGTGAAGTTAGCCACCTGCTGCATTTGTTTCATCCCCCCCTCACCCCCCGCCGTCATCGCAGTAGTCAGACTGACAAGTTATTTTTACTAGATACGTCATCCCAATAAAATTAAACAAACAAATAATTACCTCTGACAGCGTATGAACGATACAATTTTATAAATTATTGTTTTATTTTTTATCATTGACTATCGAAGTATTGTTATTCTATTAAAGCATTTATTATTATAAAAAAATTACTTATTACATTTATTTTATTTATATTTAATTTTTTTAAAACATTTCGCTTTTATTATAATCTGAATTTTTTAAAATCTAGCACAAATTATGTATTACAGTAAATAAATTTGTACCTTCAAAACTAGATTGTATGTTAGTTCAATCTAGTTTTGAAGGTACAAATTTATTTACAAGGGGTTGTTGATGAAGCTTTCTATTATTTAATAAAATCTAATGTTACAGCTGGATAAAACTATATGTGTATATGTCTTTATCAGTAATGCAAGAGTTCGCACGCACGCACACCCGCGCGCGCAAATGAAGAAATCCTTTACTATATAATTAAAATTTTTAATTTTTATTAAAATATTACATAAGTTTACTTCTTAACAAATGTTACCATTGGTAAATGAAATGCGGGGAAACATCAGAATTTTTAATTTACTGAATCACACGAATCATTTACCGGTACAAAACAAAAATTCACATAGAACTATTTAAATTCATATTTTAATTTAAGCACGCTTTTTAAAAAATCGGCCTAAAAGGATTAATATTTGAATAGATGTATAAATAAATATACACTTATACAGACTTTTGAGAAAAATACAAGGTCTTCTGAAGCAGCTTTTTCATTATTGTAATACCGAGCGACTTAAAATCGAACCTAATCGGCTCGAAGAGCAGTTATTTTAGCGTCGCGTTTAATACTGCTATTACTAATCATGTATTTTTGTCGGTTGTAAACTGTTCCAGCTACAGTGCGATATAGTTTCGTTCTTTACGATTATGTTTATTCTAAAATACAGTATTCCATCGAGGAAAGGGCTGTTATCGAGGAAGCTTTGGATCCTTTCAAGAGAAACGTAAAATATTTTCGCTAAGTTTTCGAACGTCAGTATCCCGATAAAGAGTAGTAGTACACGATTCGGTTAAAAAACGGCGCACAACGGAGTCCGTTTCAAACTCAAAAACGAAATAGGCGACCTTTCGTCAGGACTCCGTAGGCCATAGCCCGTATTCAAAAAACAATATCTGCCGGTCCGAAAAAATCTATAGGGTAAATTATCGCACCAAGATCGTGTAAAATACACATCTTGTAAGATTCTTCACGACTTAAATCTCGGAAACCTTATCGTGTAAAAACTAAGCAAAACAGATTAACCGAAACGTCTTAATTTTTAAGGGGGTCATAAAAGGAGTAAACTTGACGGGTTCTTATGATTTTCACCTGAAAAATCGAATAAAGCAGGTCCCAATATTGTATCTCCCATAGATTTTACGATAACCACCGTAAAACAGAAAAATTCAATGACGAAAAACACGTTTTTTTAGGTTTGAAGTACAATAACTTTGTTAAACGACTGAAAAATGCGTAAATTTTATTAAGAAAACGTGTAGAGAACTTAATTTTGAGAAAATTGATGAAATGAAGTCTACGAAAAACAAAAAAATATCAACTTTTATTATTAAAAACAAAACGGAACAAAATCTAACAGAAAACAGCGAATGAATTTATGAAAATTAAAAACAACTTTTTAGCGTAATAAATTTAGATCGCAAACAACAAATTGATTTGTAGAATTTAATAATCTTCGTGAGAATAGCACACTTCACAGAATCGTGTTTCATTTGAACGCCAACCGGCACAAGCCGATGAAAAGAAAAATTTCTTCAAGTAGTACAGTTTAGTTCCAAAACGAGCACGCGAAGAATTTCTACGCTACTCGACATTCTACAAAGTACAGTACGGAGGACATTACACGCTCAAGGACTGAATCCTTGTCACGTCCAGAAAATAAAACACCTCAAGCTTGGTGATCGTGCCGGACGGGTTTTTTCAGCGGGTTAACATAATTACTTTTAAATCTCGTTCGTACTATTTTTGGACGAAGCTACTTGTACCCGTAACGGCGTAAACAACACGTGAAATTCACATCGGTGGTGTGAAGAAAACCACACGCTCCAGTCGGATCAAATTTCCAGCCGTAATTTTCGGTAAACGTTTGATGCGGCACGATCGACAAGAAATTAGGCCCTTTCTTACTAAAACGTCTCACGGGGAGAAATTTTTAAACGATGTATTTTTTTGCTTGAAAATTTGTCATCGTAGAAACAAATCGAAATGTATTATCGACTTGATGGAATACCGACACGTTTGCCGAATAAAGTAAGACGGTTTTTAGATGAAAAATGTACCGGTATTTACGTAAACTCTACGTCCAGCCCTCTACGACTGGACGTAGAGGGCTGGTAAATTGTCCGAGTAGATAGCTGAAACTTAAATCCCTTAGATTATTGTTTACGGGAACGGATGAAATGAGAGGTGTACAAGTAAAGAGTAGACGCACGTGACGAACTGATCGCTTGGATTCTCAGTGCTGTTGCCCCCTCATCAAGGAACGCAAGGAAACGAGTTGAAAAGTGCATCGATGTCAACGGTGGAATTTTCCAACGTTTATTTTAAATTAAAAAAAATATAAACCACAGTTAGTATTTTTTTTAAAAAGTGAATTAAAATTATTTTTATTTTTCAAAGGTTAAACATATTTTACTAAATAAAAAAAAAAGAAAACGGTTGTTTTTACTTTTACAAATCCTTAAAGTTTTTTTTCTCCATACAGTATATTACAACGATTTTCTCAGAATTAAACTCTCTACAAGTTTGTTTAACAAAGTTATTCTACTTCAAACCTAAAAAAAACGTTTTTCGTTACTGAACTTTTCTGTTCTACGCTGGATATCGTGAAAATAAGGGATGATAGTTCTGGGTTTTTTTATTCTATTTTTGGGGTCAAAAAACATAAGAAACCATCAATTTTACCCCTTATATAACGCCTTAAAAATTTCAGTATGACTTATTTCACCGGGGAACTGAAATCCGAGCGACATCTATGCTAGTTAACGGTAACTGATAGTTACCGTTTATTTAATGTTCCATTTCTGACAAATCAGGTGACTTCATCATTAATATAAAAGTACACGTTAAAACAATCGCACGCGTGCGCATAGAAATTTCATATCAAATATCGCTAAATATTTAAAATTAAATAAATAAAATGAATGAAGATTGTAAGATGAAGATTTTGCAGGGAAACCGTGGCAAAACCTTGATAAGAACAGCCTAACAATATTTATGTCTACGATACATTTCACATTACAGGCTTATAACATAGTAAAAAAAAATTTATACATTACGATAATATTACAATTTTAATTATAATAAATCTCTATGATTTATAAATTTCTTCCACATCTGGTGATATCCATCCTTTTTCCCTGCAAAAAGAAATAAAAATTATATAATAATAACAATTTACAATCTCTTATCAATAAAATGTATCGAAAGGTTTTCACCTGTTACACCCGTCTTCAGGAGAATATAGAAAGAATGGAGTAAAAAAAAACACATTATGTGTTACGGTGGTTCATTAAACGCACGAGTATATTACTTCAATTCTAACGATCGATTATGAATACATTTTTGATAAAATATTAAAAAAGTCTTATATAATATAAGGAAAATTACAATGAATGTAATCGATATGTGGATTAACAGAATAAAAGTTCTTTGAACAATGAACTCAAACCTAGAAATTTACAATTATGTAATCTATTCTGATCGGTTCCAGATAAAAATCTAAACAGTATTTTGATCCTGTGTACTGATATTTGTCATATATATATATATGTATTTCTGGGTTTTGCAACAAAAAAAAACACATCAGTTATTTTCCAGTTATAAATAAATCAAAAAATTATTGTGCTTTAATGAGCAAATATCGTTTACTATGCTTAATTTACAAAATGTATGAACAGAATATTGCCTTTCATACGAGTGACGTAAACAAACAAATCGTTTTCAACTCTAGATGAGGGAGATTAAAATTTAATGAATCAGTTTTTATTTTTTAACTAATTTTTCTTCTGCTACCTCATTAGGCTACCTAATGATGGCATAGAGACCTGCAGTCTGGTCTTTGGAACTGTTGCTAATTGTAATCTTAGTTAGCAGTCAATTTACTGTTAAAGCTAAATATTTAAAACTTATATTTAGGTATAAAATAGATAATAGCGTAGATAGGGCTATTAGTCCCTAGGCTATTAGACTACTCTTGCATCGATTTAAAATACCAAATTTGGCCTTATAATTGGTAAAATAAAAGTTAAACGAAGTCAGGGACAGACTCCCCTTTTATGACTAGACTAATTTACTGTAACAACTCTTCTTTTAGCTGCGCGATTACAATTGCGGTCGATGTCTATACATCGTTATGGTCACAAGCAAGAATTTAGCCATCGAAAGTATCTACCTTCACAAAAAATAGACTTGTTGGCTGTAGTTGAATGAATTGACAGATTCTTGTACATTCAATCCACCTTATGGCTTACGCCATAAGGGCTCACCGTTAATGACAGATCATTTTTCCTCTTGGCTTTGAAGTTTCAAGATGTTACTTTAGCATCCAAGAAAGTTTATTTAAATGAGTTAATTAAATCTTGTATTCTGATGAGTAAAAATAATAATATATTATATACTTTATATACATCGCATCTCTTTTCCGTTAGATTCCAAAATGTGTGTTATAGTTATGATACCGAAGAAAGCAGGAGCAGGTAAACGTGAAGAATACAGTAAAATTAGCTTAACTAGTCATGCATCAAAAATCTTAACTAGAATTCTGTGCATAAGAATTGAAAGGAGAGTGGAAGCAGTGTTAGCAGAAAACCAGTTTGGTTTCAGGAAAAGTATAGGGACAAGGGAAGCAATTTTAGCATTCAGATTAACAGTAGAAGGAAGATTAAAGAAAAACAAACCTGCATACGTGGCATTTATAGACTTGGAAAACGCATTTGATAACGTAAACTGGAATAAAATGTTCTGCATTTTAAAAAATTTAGGTTTCAATTACAGAGATAGAAGAAAAATTGCTAACATTTATAGGAACCAAACAACAACAGTAATAATTGAAGAACATAAGAAAGAAGCTGTAATAAAAAAGGGAGTTCGACAAGGATGTTCCCTATTCCTGTTACTTTTTAAATCTTTACATAGAACTAGCAGTAAATAATATTAAAGAACAATTTAGATCCGGAGTAACAGTACAAGGTGAAAAGATAAAGATGCTACGATTTGCTGATGATATAGTAATTCTAGCCGAGAGTAAAAAGGATTTAGAAGAAACAATGAACGGCATAGATGAAGTCCTACGCAAAAACTATCGCGTGAAAATAAACAAGAACAAAACAAAAGTAATGAAATGTAGTAGAAATATTGTAGATGGACCACTGAATATGGAAGAGAAAAGATTATGGACGTAGAAGAATTTTGTTATCTGGGAAGTAGAATTACTAAAGATGGGCAAAGCAGGAGCGATATAAAATGCCGAATAGCACAGATGAAATGAGCCTTTATTCAGAAATATAATTTGTTTACATCAAAAATTAATTTCAACGTCAGGAAAAGATTTTTGAAAGTATATGTTTGGAGCATAGCTCTATATGGAAGTGAAACTTGGACAATCGGAGTACCTGAAAAGAAAAGATTAGAAGATTTTGAAATGTTGTGCTACAGGAGAATGTTAAAAATCAGATTTTTCTGGCGAGTGTGAAGCAGGCGTCTTTGTTTTTGATTTGCTTGTTTAATTTTATCTTAATGTGGTGTCTTCTGGTGTAAGACAGTTTCCTTAAGATCCTCTCTTATTCCTCCAATCCACCTGCATCCTGTTATGGTGTTTTTCTAGTAGAGATTGTACTATACTAGCTGTCTCAGAAGACTTGAATCTTCTGATTCAAGAAGATTACTACAGTTAAATTTTGGAGTAATAAATTGTAAAGTAATGATACATAAAAAAATTAGCAAAATTTCTCATAACTTTTCATTTGTTAAAAATAAATATTTTGTTAATAGTCTATTAATTATGATTCTGGCCATTTAAAAATATTCTGCTGTTACTTGCTGTAAGGTATTTCTATGCAATTTATTCAACTTCCACAATAAAAATATATAAATGACATTGAGTATTTATCGTTTTCCATAATTTATTTTAGTGTTCTATTATAATGTTAGTTAATATACTGAATGTTCAAAAATTTGAACGTATTGAGAATTCAAATTATCTATGTCCTGATTTGTTTGATTTATTAACTATACATAATTTTTTGTTTTTAATTAAACATTAATGTCTTTTTTCTTTTTCCTTTTTTGAAAGTATTATGTGTTATTTTTAAATTTATCTATTAGGTTAAATCGATTACATTTATTATCAAATTATTGAATTTGTAACAAAATTATTGAAAATAATGAATGGTATAATAAAAAATAATGTTAATTCCTGAATTTAAAAATTATAAAATTCATTTACAAACATAAAAAATACCTAATTATTAGTCAGAAGTGATCCATTAGTGAAAAAAAAACCTTTTGGCATGCCGAAAGGTGGAGGTAGATTTCACCGGTGCTAAGTAAGGGATAAAAAAGATTTCTACCTTAAAGTTAAGAAAAACTTTAAATTTACTTAATTCAACAATGGTTGCATGTGAAATAAAGTTTCACATGTTTAGCGTACAACAAGCCCCATCTTCTTACAATTTCAGCAATATTTCAGTCATCCCTTGCTGTAAGGGTTGGTCATATCAAACATTGTTTCAGACAAAGGTTTTAAGGTCATGTTTAGAGGACTAACGACCACTTTAAACATATTTGATACTGTGCCTATTGAGGAAGGTATGATTTTTTTGTCTTCAAAACTTCATTTTTTCCATCCCTTGGACTGATAGTTGGTGATATCAAAAATTTTACTTAGATAAGTCTTAGGCCCTTATCCAAAGAATAGTAGGAACTTTAAAGAAATTTGATATTTTACTTACAAAAGTTATAGGGATATTTTGATTTTTGAAAAAATCCCTCAATGGTCTGATTTTGCCCATTAATGAATTCAACCGAGATTTTGGGTTGTTATATTTTATGTATAATTTGAAAGTGATTGGCGAAAAATTATGGCAGTTATCGTGTCCACAAGAAAGTGAAATATATACAGATATACAGATATATATATATATATATATATCAAAAGATTATATTTAAATAATCTTTTGAGCTGATGGTGGTTTTGGGGTCCTGGGGGACGTGAAACTCAAAGATATGTCAAAATTTTCTAGAAGGCAAATCATGGTACCCATTACAATAGATAACTTTCGTATGAAATTTAAATCATTACTTTCTTTTTTCCTGTTCAGCCTCTGGTAACTACTGTTTAGATAATTCTTCAGAGGATGAATGAGGATGATATGTATGAGTGTAAATGAAGTGTAGTCTTGTACATTCTCAGTTCGACCATTCCTGAGATGTGTGGTTAATTGAAACCCAACCACCAAAGAACACAGGTATCCACGATCTAGTATTCAAATCCGTGTAAAAATAACTGGCTTTACTAGGACTTGAACGCTGTAACTCTTGACTTTCCAAATCAGCTGATTTGGGAAGACGCGTTAACCACTAGACCAACCCGATGGGTAGATATAAGAACCTATTTTAGTGTTAATGAAAGAGTCACCTAACAGGAGTTTATCGGATTTACATGGTAATGAAACGATAAATCTACCTTGATTGTTTCTAGTGGTATTAAGTTTGAAGTGTGTTTCACATGTAAGAAGATTCATTAACTGAAACATCAGAATCAGTTGCATGAAGTTTCCAAAAGTTTTCAAATATAGTTCAATGATCTAAGGTATTATTGCTTGTAAAAAGGAATGTAACAGTATTCTTATGTTTAAAGTTAGATCTAGAATAGTAACTAACATTATATAGTTTATAAATCTTGCTAACCTTGGAAGTAGGATGTTTGCGATAAGATTTAAATGCATTGTTGTACTTTAACATTTGCATTTCCAATACTGAATTCCATAATTTGGCAGTATTATAATCTAGCTTTGTTGTTAGAAATTAAATTACAATAAATTCAAATATGTTAACTGGAAGTTGTATTCCTTCAAGCGAGTTGACAAATGAAGAAATGTCATTAATGAATTTAGATAGAAGATCTAACGATTCTTTTCACAGAAATTAATTTTAAAATGCAATCTACATTAAAATATTCAATCATAAATTTATTATCAAGTTGTATTATCAATAAATCTAATGCGATTTTATAATTTTCATCAATTATTGGAAGATTTTTAATAATGGCTAAGGTTTCATCTCTAATTGTTGAATGTCAATAATGTAATTTTTGAATATTTGTTAAATCTTGTGGATTAAATCATTAAATATATTAAAAAAGTGAGGCCATTCAAGAATTTCACCTTTAAACGATGGTAAATTATGGTAAGTTGCAATTGTAATTGTTTAATAGTTGTGCCTACAGAATGTTTTTGATTATTTACTCTATGCTGACTATTTATCTGCGAATAATCCAATTCTTGTAATACAGTCCTTAATTGATTTTCTTTAACATAATTTTGTTCTTTATCCATAATGATTACAATAACGAATATGGCCAAAAAACAAAGTAAAACTAAATTACACAAATATTATATAGATATTAGTGTTAATGTAAATTACGAATCCAGTTTCAATGTAGTGAAGAAAGCACCAAAATAATATTTTTGTTCATTCATAATTTAATTATTATTGAAGATCAGCAATGGAAATTGAATTTTCCAAGCTGCAATTTATTTATATATATATATATATGTCCTCCTCTATGAATCATGAGACCTTGCCGTTGGTGAGGGGGCTTGAGTGCTCAGGGATACAGAGTAGCTGGACCGAAGGTGCAACCATATCGGAGAGGTATCTGTTGAGAGCCAGACTAAGGAATGATTCCTGAAAGAGGGCAGCAGCTCTTTCAGTAGTTGTTAGGGGCGTGAGTCACAATGACTTAAACGGCCGTATCAACATCACTCAGTCCTCTGAGTACTGCGCAGCTGAAAGCAATGGAAAACTACAGCTGCTTTTTTTCCAAGAAAATGTGGCTCTCTGCATTTTCACATAGCAATAATGGAGGCGCCTTCCTTGGTAAAATATTCCGGAGGTAAAATAGTCCCCCGTTCGGATCTCCGGGTGGGGACTACTAAGGAAGGGGTCACCAGAAAATTAAAAAATAACATTCTACGAGTCGGAGCGTGGAATGTTAGAAGCTTAAAAAAGGTTGGTAGGCTAGAAAATTTAAAAAGGGAAATGGATAGGGTGAATGTGAATATAGTAGGAATTAGTGAGGTTCGGTGGGAAGAGGAAGGCGACTTTTGGTCAGGTGATTTTAGAGTAATTAACTCAGCGTCAAATAATGGGCAGGCAGGAGTAGGTTTCATGATGAACAAGAAGATAGGGAGGAGAGTGGAGTATTTCAAAAGGCATAGCGGTAGAATCATTGTAATAAGGATAAAATCAAAACCTAAACCGACAACGATTGTTAACGTTTATATGCCTACAAGCGCCCATGATGATGATGAGGTAGAGTGTGTATACGAAGAGATTGATGAAGCAATTAAACACGTAAAAGGAGATGAAAATTTAATAATAGTTGGAGATTGGAATGCAAGCATTGGAAAAGGCAAGGAAGGAAATATAGTGGGTGAATACGGGCTGGGCAAAAGGAATGAAAGAGGGGACCAACTTATAGAGTTATGCACGAAGTATAATTTAGTAATTGCCAACACCCAATTTAAAAATCATAATAGAAGAATATACACTTGGAAAAAGCCAGGCGATACTGCAAGGTATCAGATAGATTATATCATGGTTAAGCAAAGATTTAGAAATGAACTCGTTGACTGCAAAACTTACCCTGGAGCAGACATTGATAGCGACCATAATTTGGTGATAATGAAATGTAGATTGGGGTTTAAAAACCTGAAGAAAAGTTGTCAGATGAATCGGTGGAATTTAGAGAAGCTTGAGGAAGAGGAGGTAAAGAAGATTTTTGAGGAGGACATCGCAAGAGGTCTGAGAAAAAAAGATAAGGTAGAAAACGTAGAAGAAGATTGGGAAAATGTTAAAAAGGAAATTCTTAAATCAGCAGAAGCAAACTTAGGCGGAATAAAGAGAACTGGTAGAAAACCTTGGGTTTCAGACGATATATTGCAGCTGATGGATGAACGTAGAAAATATAAAAATGCTAATGATGAAGAAAGTAAAAGGGACTATCGGCAATTAAGAAATGCTATAAAAAGGAAGTGCAAACTGGCGAAAGAAGAGTGGATTAAAGAAAAGTGTTCAGAAGTGGAAAGAGAAATGAACATTGGTAAAATGGACGGAGCATACAGGAAAGTTAAGGAAAATTTTGAGGTACATAAATTAAAATCTAATAATGTGTTAAACAAAGATGGTACACCAATATATAATACGAAAGGTAAAGTCGATAGATGGGTGGAATATATTGAAGAGTTATACGGAGGAAATGAATTAGAAAATGGTGTTATAGAGGAAGAAGAGGAAGTTGAGGAGGATGAAATGGGAGAAACAATACTGAGATCTGAATTTAAGAGAGCATTAAAAGATTTAAATGGCAGAAAGGCTCCTGGAATAGACGGAATACCTGTAGAATTACTGCGCAGTGCAGGTGAGGAAGCGATTGATAGATTATACAAACTGGTGTGTAATATTTATGAAAAAGGGGAATTTCCGTCAGACTTCAAAAAAAGTGTTATAGTTATGATACCAAAGAAAGCAGGGGCAGATAAATGTGAAGAATATAGAATAATTAGTTTAACTAGTCATGCATCAAAAATCTTAACTAGAATTTTATACAGAAGAATTGAGAGGAGAGTGGAAGAAGTGTTAGGAGAAGACCAATTTGGTTTCAGGAAAAGTATAGGGACAAGGGAAGCAATTTTAGGCCTCAGATTAATAGTAGAACGAAGATTAAAGAAAAACAAACCAACATACTTGGCGTTTATAGACCTAGAAAAGGCTTTCGATAACGTAGATTGGAATAAAATGTTCAGCGTTTTAAAAAAAATTAGGGTTCAAATACAGAGATAGAAGAACAATTGCTAACATGTACAGGAACCAAACAGCAACAATAACAATTGAAGAACATAAGAAGAAGTCCGACAAGGATGTTCCCTATCTCCGTTACTTTTTAATCTTTACATGGAACTAGTAGTTAATGATGTTAAAGAACAATTTAGATTCGGAGTAACAGTACAAGGTGAAAAGATAAAGATGCTACGATTTGCTGATGATATAGTAATTCTAGCCGAGAGTAAAAAGGATTTAGAAGAAACAATGAACGGCATAGATGAAGTCCTACGCAAGAACTATCGCGTGAAAATAATCAAGAACAAAACAAAAGTAATGAAATGTAGTAGAAATAACAAAGATGGACCGCTGAATGTGAAAATAGGAGGAGAAAAGATTATGGAGGTAGAAGAATTTTGTTATTTGGGAAGTAAAATTACTAAAGATGGACGAAGCAGGAGCGATATAAAATGCCGAATAGCACAAGCTAAACGAGCCTTCAGTAAGAAATATATTTTGTTTACATCAAAAATTAATTTAAATGTCAGGAAAAGATTTTTGAAAGTGTATGTTTGGAGTGTCGCTTTATATGGTAGTGAAACTTGGACAATCGGAGTATCTGAGAAGAAAAGATTAGAAGCTTTTGAAATGCGGTGCTATAGGAGAATGTTAAAAATCAGATGGGTGGATAAAGTGACAAATGAAGAGGTATTGCGGCAAATAGATGAAGAAAGAAGCATTTGGAAAAATATAGTTAAAAGAAGAGACAGACTTATAGGCCACATACTAAGGCATCCTGGAATAGTCGCTTTAATATTGGAAGGACAGGTAGAAGGGAAAAATTGTGTAGGCAGGCCACGTTTGGAGTATGTAAAACAAATTGTTGGGGATGTAGGATGTAGAGGGTATACTGAAATGAAACGACTAGCACTAGATAGGGAATTTTGGAGAGCTGCATCAAACCAGTCAAATGACTGAAGGCCAAAAAAAAAAAATATATATATATATGTATATAAAACAATATTAGAACTTCACATAATTATTTAATTATCTGGTCTTATCCATTTTTTGGTCTGCCAGGCTGGATCATTTAATCGGAGCCCAATTTTATTTAGATCTTATTTTATCTTGTTAATTTATTCAAGATACAAGATATCCTATTATTCAGGAGACTAAGCTAGAATATACTCTCAACGGTTATCTTCCTATTATTTAAACATAAAAATACTGTTACATCCCCTTTTACAAGCAACAATAACTTAGATCATTGAACTGTATTTGAAAATTTTTGGAAACTTCATGCAATTGATTCTGATGTTTCAGTTAATGAAAGTTCTACATGTGAAACACACTTCTAATTTCATACCACTAGAAACAATCAAGGCAGATTTATTGTTTCACTACCACGTAAATCTGATAAAATCCAGCCCGGAGGACGAAAAATAATGTACAACAATTCCAGCCATGGAGTAATTTGTTGGTTGTGTAAACTGTATATATTAAGTAATTGTCAGATAAACAAGTATTGTTAAGCACTTCCTTTATTTATTTTAAACTTACATTGAATTAATCATTACACTGTGTTTCAATAGTTTCATGCTTTTAATTAAGTTCACATTTTTAAATATACATTACATATGCTGTCTAACTAGAACAGATATAGAATTTAGTAATGTTATCTGTTCAACATTTTAAAGGAAAGGTGAAAATTCAGACATTAATAGTTCTAACAAGAATTAGATGAGCTGGTTCATTAACAAATAAGAATAGAAAAAAATGACAGATGTTTACATTCAGCAAAACGGCAAAGAAAACAGATGAATCTGAACAATACTGAGCATTATTACCATCAAAGAAAGTAATTCTTATTAGTACTACCTACACTGCAGATGGTTTACAATTATCACAATCATAAGAAAGAATGCAACAAATTAATGAGCTCTTTCATTCAGGAAACTATGTATTACACACAGTTTCCAGTCTGTGTGGAATGTACAGTAATTAAGACTATACCAGACTCTTAACAGTTTTACAAAATTAAAAATAAAAGTTATCGTAATATTTTTCCCCCTAAAATGATCAACAATTTTGTAGAAAAAATTAAACTAGCAAGTTACAAATTAAAGATTTCAAGTATGTAAAATGAATTACTTGTAAAATGAATTACTTGTAAAATGTGTACTATTTTTATGAGTAATTCCAGCATAAAAGTTTCTTTATAGTTTGATAATGATTTTTTTTCTTTATAAATTGTTTTATGAATTTATAATATATTTATAATGAATTTATAATTTATAAATTTTTAGTAGTATCTTTGTAAATAAAAAAATGGAAATAAATTAAAATATATAAAAAATAATAGTTTCTGTATTCTATTGTACAGTTTAATTAAAAAGTTGTAATGGCATGAACCTGACATTATTTTTGAATAAATTATTTTTCTAGGTTAGATGCACAATATTATTTTATAAACCAAAAATATGGCTCCGTAATTGAAATCAGTAAAACTACAAATTAATTTAATTTAATTTATCACCCCATCGATGGCACAGGCGAACTTGTCTGTTATATCAAAGATATGACATTCGATTCTCGGCTTCGGTCCAGAAAGTGTGTAACCAATAGGCCCCTGACAGATTACTTGGGACTAGATTTTAAATTATCTAAAATAATTGTTTTTAACACATTAACCATATTTTGCTTACCCCACGAATACAGTACGTTTAGATTGTACAATAATTTTATTTCCTTGGTTAATTATGTATTGCCCATTTAACCTAAAATTTACAACCATGCATGTAACTTGTTTCATATCTGTTTGTATATGTTTGGGATACCATTTCGCCGGTATTATAAATAGAAAACAATGTTAGAAATGTTTGGATATGATATTAAGAAATAGTTATGTAAAAATAGGACAGTGCACATTGTATTCTAAAATGCATTACGTAAGTATGGATACACCAGGAAAAGCAATAATTTTAAATTCTATTAAAATAATAATATAAAAAAACTTACCCCAATCAATGAGGGTCGCTATCTAAAATGAACAATGCATAAGAAATAGTAATAGTTAATAATATATCAAGTGTGATCACAGACGCAAAGATCTAAATTGAACAGCGTATCGCAGGCCATCAATAACCACTTTATAATCAACCCGAGTCTGACCGCTGGGTTTCATATTCTGTCTACGTAATTCACTGTCGTTCCCCACCCTGCAACTTCTGTCGCGTTAAGAGAAACAAATCTCTTTAACCGCCAGAGCAAAATAAATTATGAAAATTTATTTCCTGCACCGCACTGTTTCACCTCTGATAATAACAACCGACCGTTCTCAAAGTTCTCCGATAAAGTTCTCTTATATTTGTCATCGCTTTTAAGTCGATATACAAATATCATTAATAGTACAACCAACCGTATTGTCCATTGGAGAATTTAACACGATTTTAAATATTTTAGGAAATTTTTTTTTTATACATATATATATATATATATAATAGTAAAATTATACTATATTGATTCGTTATTAAATTAAAAAAAATAAATAATAAAAATTTTATCATAATATTAAAAATGAGTTTTTTTATTCATCTTCCTTACAGCTTGGAAGAATTTTTGGAAGAAAAAAAAAACAATTAAGATGACAAACTTTCTTTCTGCGTAATTAATGACATCCAGTGTTGCGAATGAATACGTTGGAGGTCTCCGGTTCGTTTTTCAATTTAGACGTAAGATTACAAATCTACAGGTTAACCGGATTAAAAAAACTGAAGATTCTGGGCTGAGCTGTTTGAATTAGCGGTTTTTTTTTAATACTTCATTCTTAATTTGCGTATAAAAATAATTTTTAAGGCGACAACAAATTCAAAAATAAATAAATAAAACCCATCAGACGCTGAAAGGGAACGTAAAGCGTAAATTTGCATGTTTTATTTTTGACTTATTTAATTTAATTGTTTCATAAGATGACATACTCAATCTTGCTATTGCGTAAGGATTGTAAAAAAGCGGTATGCTGTCTTAATCTTGAACTTTCGTAGATTGTTGGAGTGGGGAAGGGTTACGTAACAACTGTGTATAACAAGACGCTGGCCAGACAGGGCGGCAAGGAACTTTTATCGTCTTCATCACTCACTCATTACTAAAACAAATATTCATTATCTATTTATCTCAAACAATTTATTAATTTGATTTGACAACATATTAATATACAGTTATTTTTTCCTTTAATTTTGACATGAATTTTTAGGGTGTAAAAACATTGATCCAGACTGGGGGATTCGAAGCCAGAACCCTTTTGCAACATACTTTTATTTTCAAACTGTTTTTTAAACACACAAATCAGTAATATAATTTATTTATTAATCTGTCGTATTGTTAGCGTTTTAAAATTTAACGGTTGTATTAGTTAAAATGGAATATTTAAATAGGCACTAATTTAGTAAATGCAATGACAGGTAGTTTATTTAATGTGTATAAATAAGGAAAGGAAAAAAGACGGTTTTCGGGAGTAATATTGCACTCAATAGTCTCAAATGGAAGGGTTAATAAAATCTTGTGTGTGTGTGTGTATGTCTGCGCGCGCGCGCGCGCATGTTTATGTGAGATTTTATTTAAGGTAGCTTTAGGTACATTACATTATACTGAAGTATGTTCCTCTTCAGTAATTTTAAAATTTCTACGAAAGAATTTCTGTTAAAAAGATTATTTAATTTATTTGTATTTTAACTAAAATAATGATTAAATATTTCCATCAAAATAAGTACCGTGTACTTCGAAAATAATATTTGTGGTATAGTCGATTATCCGGTTCTTCATTTGTAATTTATTTTCAAATGTAATTATATGCATATGTTAATATTTTTATTTCAAGTATTTTATAAAAATAATTATTTTTCAAATGTCATTACTTGATAGAATCATGGTAAATAGTACGTATTTTATGAAATACTTATTATTGCTAAATAAATAAAATAAATATAAATATTTTAACTAGATAAATAAATGAAAACACATAGTCGATAACTTTTGCAATGGAACATACAGTAGATGACTCCTTTCTTTTTCTGTTTAGCCTCCGGGAATTACCGTTCAGGTATTACTTCAGAGGATGAATGAGGACAATATGTATGAGTGTAATTGAAGTGTAGTCTTGTACAGTTTCAGTTCGACCATTCCTGAGATGCGTGGTTAATTAAAACCCAACCACCAAAGAATACCGTACTTAGGAATGGGAATATTCCCACCCCTAAGTTGGATCAACTGACAAATTTGTACCAAATTTTTAGATCCTATGATGCCTCTACAAAAATTAAAAATTTTTGAACGGCGATACGTACCCCTCTCCTTTAAATAAATTCAAAATTTTATGTTATCAAATTCCTCATATTCTTATATGTAGACATACCGCAATATTTGAGCTAAATTTCAACTTTTAATGGTTAATGGGGACACAATAATTCAGCATTAAGCAGGTAATGAAAAAATTACAAGAAATAAAATTATAAATAAATAATATTTATTTTTATTATTTTAAGTGTGAATAAGTATATCAAAGATTAAATTCCACGGAAAACTAAATGAACTGTTCGAGCATTTGCCCTATTGTATCAAGGGAAACTGTGGCAAAACCTTGATAAGAACAGCCTAACAATATTTATGTCTATGGTATATTATCAGATTACAGGCATATAAAATAGTAAAAACAACTTATACATTATGATAATATTACAATTTTAATTATAATAAATCTTTACGATTTATAAATTTCTTCCACATCTGATATCCATCCTTTTTCCCTGAAAAAAAGAAATAAAAATTATTATAGTAACGATCTACAATCTCTTATCAATAAAATATATCGAAAAAAGTTTCATCTGTTACACCCATCTTCAGGATAATGTAGAAAGATTTGAGTGAAAAAAAAACATTATGTGTCACGATGGTTTATTACAAGTAATGAGTATATTACTTCAGCTAACAATCGAATATGAATACATTTTTGATAAAATATTAAAAAAGGCTTATATAATATGAAGAAAATTATATAGAATGTAATCGATATATGAATTAACAGAATAAAAGTTCTGAAATTACTTTGAGAAATGAACTCAAACATAGAAATTTACAATTATGTAATCTATTCTGATCGGTTTGAGATAAAAATCTAAACAGTATTCTGGTCCTGTGTACTGATATTTGCCATATATAAAAAAACACAAATCAGTTATTTTTCCATTATAAATAAATAAATTAAAAAATTATTGTGCTTTAATGAGCAAAGATCGTTAGTATGCTTAATTTACAAAATGTATAAACAAAATTGCACCTTTCATACGAATGACGTAAACAAATAAATCGATTTCAACTTTTGATGAGGGAGATAACATTTAATGAATCAATAGTTTTTTAACTAATATTTCTTCTGTTACCCCTTTAGGCTATCTAATGATGGCATGTAGACCCCAGTCTGGTCTTTGAAACTCTTGCTGATTGCAATCTTAGTTAGCAGTAATTTTACTGTTAAAGCTAAATATTTAAAACTTATATTTAGGTATAAAATAAATAATAGGGTACATAGGGCTATTAGTCCCTAGTCAAATGTACGTAGACTACGCTCGCATCGTTTAAATTACCACATTTGGCCTTATAATTGGTACAAAAAAATGAAGTTAAAAGAAGTCTGACCTTTTTATAACTAGACTGATATGCCCCTAACAACTCCGTTTTTGTCTGTGTGACAATCGATGCGGTCGATGTCTGTACATAGTTATGGTCACAACTATGAATTTAGCCGATGGCAGGATTTACCTTCACAAAAAATCTACTTGGTTGGCTATAGTTGAATGAGTCGACTCCCATACATTCAATCCATCACAAAATCATATTTTTATAAAATAAAAAAATTATGTAATTAAACATACATATATATATATTTATACAAAATAAATTACAATTCAAAAATTATTTGATTACATATTTTTATATATATCATTGAGATAAAAAAACCCAGGGTTGTTTTTTAATTTTTTTATTAGTATTGTTTAAAAATCTACAGTTATATTGTTAAATTTATAATTGTATTTTTAATTTAAAAAAAAATGTTAATTGTATTTTAAATAAATTGTTAAAAAGGATATTTTTAAATGTTAGGTAATCTATTAAAAATAGCAAAGAAAACACAATAAAGTCCCTCCTCTTAAGCCAAAATATCATTGAGTTACAAGATTAAATATATCTATTATGTTTATTCAACCCTTTATAGGTCCTTCGTACCTATTTGTACCACCAGACATTAGAGGTCATATTGTATACAAAATTATTTATAAATTAATTATTATTGTTCATTTAGATTGTATAAACGCCCTTTGGTACAGTCACATACCAGATTTTAATTTTCCCGCTTCTATGGTTACAGATCGCTGTTGACTTAAAAGCGGTTTGCGACTACAGCACCAGCGGTTTGTTGGAGGGAGAATTACGTCCGTTTTGTGGGACAGTTTTATTTTTGATTGTACGTCTGCAATATCTTCTATTTTAACAAGGTAAGTTACTAGTTGATAAGAAAAATAATATATTTTAATTATTGTGTATTACTTTTTAAGGATTCAAGACATTATTTTAATTACGGATGAATAAATATAGCATCATCAGATAACCTATAAATAAGGTACTGCTTACATGCGTTTGAAATGCAATTTACAGAAAGTACTAACAATTTGAGTGTTGTAAATTAGTTCAAAAGAATCCTTGAATATTCTAGTTTGAAGTGATATAAGCAAATATATGGAGTTTTTTGTTGAGAAGATGTTATAAAACTTAAATCATGAATCTGTACAAAACTTAGATTATGTTACTTCTTTTATGACGGTCAATAAAATCAGTGCTTCTGCGTTTTGCGATTACTGAAAGAATTTATAGAAACTTAATAAAGTGGAACCTATATTGTAATATTCTTTTTTAATTTGATCTGATTCAGGTTTAAAAATGTATCATATTAAATTATATCCATAAATTAAATCATTACATGATGCTTATAGGCCTTCAAAAATTATACCTCTATTTTGTTCTTATTGTAAGTGAAATGCTACTAGCAACTGTTTATGCTAATAAAAAGCTATTTTATTTTATTTTAATATACAAAAATTCAAAATGTAATTTTGTAAAATATGAAATCAGAAATATACTACTTATTTCTTAATGAATGATGAAGTTTAAGGAGAGAAGCTTCTTGTAACAATACATGCCAATGAAGCTGATAAAAAGGAGGTTCAAGATGTGGGTTATAGCCTCTGGCACAACCAGTAATTAACTATTATGTTATTTCATAATAATATACTGTACTTTCAAAAATTTGAATGTATTAAGAATTGAAATTATCTACGTCCCGATTTGTTTGAATTTGTAATGTTTAATTATATATAATTTTTTGTTTTTAATTAAATGTGAATGTCTTCTTTTTTTGAAAGCGTTATGTATTATTTTTTAAATTTATCCATTAGGTTGAATGGATTACATTTATTACCAAATTACAGTTGATTGCAAACATATTTGAGGTGATGGGTTACTGCCTCTTTGACAATTTCTTTTCAAATATTGAAATGATTAAACAATTATTACAAAAAAATATATTTATCTGCGCTACAATTAGACAGACTAGAAAGCTATTCCCTAAAAATCTTGTAAAAGTTGATAGAAAAATGAAAATGAGTGGGATGGACTTTGCTATGTGGGGACATTGTGGTTTCAAAATGGAAAGATGGAGGAAGAAAATTTGTATGTGTTTTTTGCACAATGCCTATGAGAAAAATCAAGTGTTATGTATAAACAAACAGGGAGTACGAGTCAACAGATATGTGGCTGACATTGATCAGTTTGTTCAGCTTCACTCTGCGTATAATATAGGTTGGGTTGTAAATCTCATTGATGATGGATGAAGTTATTTTACTACTTTAATTTATCATATCTTATCTTGTATACCATCTTAAATGATTTTAATAAGAATGTTCCCATCAAATTCTGTTTGCAGATTTATATGTCTAAATTTACATATATATATATATATATATATATATATATATATATATATATATATATATATACAATTTTTCTAAATATCCAGTTTCCAAAAAAAAAATGGGTTTCTCAACCCTGACCATCTCTTTCTGACCATTTGATAAATAATAATCATGATATGACTAATTTAGAAGATAATTTGGAAATAGTTGGAAAAATAAATATTGAAGATGAAAATAGTAATAAAAAATTGGAAATTTTAGAAAAAATGTATATATATTATACACATACAATTATATATATACAGTTGTAAACATGAATTCTTATTTTATTTTTAAACACAATTTTTTTACAAAATGTAAAAAGCTAAAAATTTTATTGTGTGGCTGTAAACAGTTTTAAAAATTATAAAAAAACCATCACTGAGGATGGGCTTAGGCCCGAAAGCGCTTAGATGGAATAAAATATTAAAGGTAAGAATGTTTCTCTAATTCTGTGCTTCATGGAGGCTGAAAGAATATTATATTGTACATATAGATATTTACATACAGAGAAAGAAAAAATGGACTATAAAAAGGTTAACCTAAATAAATTAATAATATTTTTATGGGTAAGAGTCATTTTGTATTAGCAATTTTCTTGTTCTTATTTTATTTTTAAAATAAAAAAAAAATGTTTGATAAAAAATTTTGTATGATATGTACCACTGCCCACATGGTAAGTGGTACATATATGTATATAACAGGGCCTAACTACCACAGATTTGGTAATGGATGTCCAATTTTGACGGAAATACATTATTAATGCCTAAGTCCACCAGCCAAGTAAAAAAAATATTTTTTTAGGCCCCAGAGTTGTGCCCTATAAAGTGTTAAAAGAGATGAATGAATCTCAGTCATTTAATTCTTGTTTGAGATATAATGATAATTAAAATGAAAAAAAATGATGTTATTGGAAAATCCGTAAAATAAATTTATGCTAGTGAAAATGATTCTGATGAAGATGACATCAACATTGAGTCTTAAAGACTCATTATAAATCTTATTAAAGATCTTGTATGGATACTCGTGATATAAAAAAGTTAAAATCTTGCAGTAATAAAATGTAAATTAATGATGCATCAAAAAATTTGTGGATATTTCAAATAATTTTTCATTTGTTAAAAATGAAGTCTATTAATTATGATTCTGGCCATCAAAAAATATTCTGCTATTGCCTGCTGTAAGGTATTTCTAATTTATTAATTTATATCGTAAGCTGTAACTTTCTTCTACCCACAATAAAAATATATAAATGATTTTTGTATTTATTGTTTTTCCATAATTTATTTTAGTGTTCTATTATAATGTTATTTTATAATAATATACTGTACGTTCAAAAATTTTAATGTATTAAGGATTGAAATTATCTATGTCCCGATTTGTTTGAATTTTTAATGTTTAATTATATATAATTTTTTGTTTTTAATTAAATGTGTTAAGTTTTAAATTAAATGTGTTTGTGTTTAATTAAATGTGTTTTTTTTTCTTTTTTTGAAAGCGTTATGTATTATTTTTTTAATTTATCTATTAGGTTGAGTGGATTACATTTATTACCAAATTACAGTTGAATTCATAATGAAAGGGTTTCTATAAAAATAATAACTATAAATAAAATTATTGGAAATAATGAATGCTATAATAAAAGATAATGTTATTTCTTGAATTTAAAAATCAGAAAATCTGTTTACAAACATAAAAAATATGTAATTATTGTTCAGAAGTGATTCATTAGAAAAAAAACTAGAATTTTTAGGTTTCTTAGTACTAGTTTATAAAACTGGAAATGAAACTCTAAAGAACATGAAAACTGCAAAGAAAGAAAGAGAGGGATAGTATAAAATATGGAACAAAAGAACTAAAATTTGAAAAGGATTCAGAAAAAATTCTAACTTAAGTGATTATTAACCTGAGCAAAAAATATAATAAATGCAATTAAGTTTACTTGTTTTTACAACTAATAATGACTTCTAATTAAAAATATAAATACTCTTAATATATGAAAAATTTAAAAAAATCATTTTAATATATGATTTTTTATTCTATTGAAATAGTACTGCAAAAGAAACTTGATTAATTTAGACCGGTTCTAAGCCATGCCATCAGACAGGTGAAAGTAAATTATAGTATGTCATAAATTATATTTTACAAACCAGGAATAAATACTAAATTTGTGATATAATTCATTATATTTATTCTTTTGTGCGTATTTATTGTTGTTGAAGTTTGAAGAGTATCTTTAGGAATTCTGAAAATTACACATTCATAATTATTATATAAACATTTAGTCTTACATAGCTGTAAGATTTCAATTAAAATAAAGATGAAAAAGGACTATTTTTAACAAGAATTTCTGTTACAATTGTTGGCAATCTTGGTCATCATTTCATAATTCTGGGCAGAAAAAAAGATTTGCGTTAATAAGCATAATGTTTCTAGTGTACAGCTATTCTACACAAATATGGAGAGTACTTATTTTTAACCAATGACCGAGATCGACAAGGGTTTCAAAGAGAAGCTTTTTCTTTTGCAATACTATTAAAAAATTTTACTGAAAAATAAAACTTTTTTCTACTAAAATTTAAATAATATGTACTTACTTATGATCGCAGAAAGATACACTTATCTCGTACAAAAACTTGTGCAACATAAAATAATTTAACTATAATCTGGTGAAAATTTCTTGTTCATTGTTTCAGATTCCTTTCTCTAAAGTTAATGAACAAGAAATGCTGAAATCATGGCAAACAGGGCTGTAAATAAGAAAGAAGTATATTAAACTTCTTAGCATAAGAGCAACAAAAATTATTTTTTATCAGAATAAATTTTATCTTAATATTGGGAAATTTAATAATAGATATCAATCACCTTACCTGACAAAGTCAAATAATCATTACAAAAAAAAAACCACACATTTGGTTTAAATAAACAACATTTTATATTTACCTTCCTGATCAAAAAAAAAAAAATTGCTTTCTTCACCATTATGTAGAGTAAAAAAAATATTACCATGAATTACACTACAGAAAAATGGTTTTAATACTATATGTTTTTTGTGTGATTCAAACAATTTTTATCCTAGCATTCAATAAAGGTGTTACAGACTTGATTTTATATGAAATTTACTTTTATAAATCATTTAAATACATATACCCCTCTTGTAGTGGTTATACAAAATAAAAAATAAAAATATTTAAATAAAATTTTTAAAAACATAATACTGTTAAATTTAAAGAAATATTTTAACCTTTTGAAGTCGGCGCAAATCACAAACAAATAATCGTCAACAACTTGCTGATTCCCAACATTTAAAAAAAAAAAATGTTATTCCAGTTGTATGTATTTAATAAAGTGAATACTACTTTTTGCATGATTTCAAATCTGTAAACCAAAATTAAATCGGTGGGCAGGGTATTTAGTAACGCAAATTTAAAGAAAACCTGACTTATGAATTATATAGCCTAAGTATGAAATTACCTTACCTAATATCTGTTTTTCTTTAGTTTTCTTCTAATTCAAACTCAGGAATATCCCTTTTCATTCTCCAGCAGTAATCGGCAAGTATCTTTAGCACCATTTTCCCTGAAAGCATGTTTCCATCGCTGATGCATCCTGAGGAAATTGTTTTTTGTGCTTATCAGTTACATCGCTAAAGTTAAGTGGATAAAATTTCAAACGTAAATGTAAAATACGTAATTTTCTTTAGACATTATTTGAAATCACTTTCTTGCTTATAATTATTTCCCTTGTTAATTTTATCTATCCATTTTTTGCAAAATCTTTTTTGTAATAGTTATGAACTTATGTTTGTTCCAATTTTTATTTCATATCATTCGTTTTTTTTTTGGTCTTTATTATCCCTTTTTTTCTTTTGTTTTCTGTACCTCATCCTGCATTTAGATACAACTATATTGTAGTAAGAATCGATGTCTTTTCCTGGATGTAATTTACATTACATAATTTAGTTTGGAAATCTCTCCTAATAATTATATTAGTCTTGTTGTAGATGGATTTCACTAATATATATAAAACTTATTTTATGATTACCAGTTTACTTTCTTTTTTTTTGCGCAGGACACGCTGCAGCTCGCATCACTGGGTGTGTGAGGTTTCCCATCAGAGATGATAAGGACTCTGTAAACAACCTCCCCTAAGGCAACATGCCTTGATACCCACCTATTGGCATTACTCAGGACATGCTGTTTTTCCTGTGGGACACACAGGGCGGTGTTGGGAGTCCTACACATATTACCAGTGGCAGCGACCCAAGAGCCCCTAACCACCTCCATACATAGGCTATCACTATTCCTATCCCGCTTACCCTGCATACTCCGGCAAAACACATGGTTGTTGGAGCCTTTATTTGCAGTTGAACTTCTTCCTGTCTATGTCTATTCACTCATGGAGCAACCAGTCCAGTAGGGGTCTGGGGTTTGATCTACACCACAACTGTGAGGGGGGGGGAGTCGCTGTCTACATCCAATACTAGTAACGCTACAGATCTGTTGGAAACAAGCACAGGTCATCATCAGCCCCAAGCTGATGGGTTGGAGAGTCCTGCACATCTTGACAGTAGTGACGACCCGAAAGGGACCCCCAACCACCTCCTTGTACAGGCTGTCCCCTCATCATCCACCATGTGAAGGCTAGCCCTCGCGCAATAATTCTTCTGTCATCTTGGTTTTGAGGGATATCCTCTGTCAAGGCGACCAACATTCGCTGGTCAACATTGTCTCCAGCAGATTATATCTGCATTAAGCCTACCAACAGCAGCAAAGCACCAGGCTCTCTTTCATCACCAGTTTATACTGGCTACTAAAAATATTGAAGGTTCAGTTCTTCAATTTTTTTAATCTAGCTCATACTACCTTCACTATTTTTTCTTCTCTTTATTATAAAATTAATACATATAATAAACCTTTGTCAATCAGATAGTGTTGTTTAATTTCCCTCCATATGTGAAATCTGTTGTTTTTAAGTCTATTGGTAAGCTGTAATGAAGTCTCACTCATGTTTTGCAGTGGTAGTTAAAATGTATATTGGATTGAATTTTTGCATTTTATTGTACGATCAAATGAAAATCACTCTTGATCCATTTTTGTTCTAAACATCTGTATTAATTATTAAATCAATTTATTTTGAAACTTTCAGCCACTTTTAACTTTAAATGTTTATTATTAAGTAAAAATTATCTAGTAAAAATTTGCATGATTAAAAACTTTTTTGCTTAATAAGGTGGTAATACATTTTAGGTGGTTTTTACAACACCCTTTAAAACATTAATTTAATCGCTGAATTTTTTTATTCAGAAATGCACTTTTCAAGAAGACTTATTGAATAATTATGACTTATATATACAAGAGTATTTATTATTCAGAGTTTTAACTGTTTACACAGATGCTCTCAATTAATGATTTTATGATTTGAAAGTAGCACATATCTTTTTTCTTTTTCTTTTTATTTGCAAACGTACTTACTGAGGACCAGACCCACTTTTGAAGCATTAATCAGTCCCCACCCAGCGAGAGGTCACCACCTCTGCAAAACAGCCATACTGACATTATCGGCCACACAATTGTAGTTAATTGTTCAGCGCAGTTTCATACACTGAAGCAATCTTACACTCCACATTATTTTAAGAGCAGTATATGTATATATATATTTAAAAAAATATATATAACTACTAAACTTACTCCCGAATGTAATTTCTTAGTGATGCCATCCAGTCCAGGGCTCTTCCTCAGGCTAACGCGCATAGCGGCCGCTGTTCATTCACTCTGGTTAAACGGAGGCACTGTACCTTCCGCAGTGATATCCTGCCAAGGCATCCGATCAGCCTTTGGGAATAGTTTTTTGAAACAATCCACCAGGTACTCTGTCAACAGAATGGGGAGGGAACGAACAAACTTCTTCATCACTATTTTGTAGCTGCTCCTCCACATGTCAACAACCCTGACTGCCTTCAACACCTCAGTGTCAGATCTATACCCCATAGGATCCACCATCTTCTTCCCCAGATGCTGATTCCCTAATTCAATTAGACCACCCTCCTCAGCAGCTGCCTCTGCAACCTGACCACAAACGGGGGACCTAGACAGGCTTGCATGTATCCTAAAGCCATCTTCTTGCGACATTTCACTGCAAAATACCCACTGGTCACACACGAACCACAATCACGTTGAAGAACCGACCAATATATCCCACCTAACCTCAACTAAGAAGACACATCTATTTAGATATATTTTTAACTAAAGATGTTTGTCTCTATATATTGAACGATTCTTTATTATAATTCACTATATTTCTTACTCTTAATTTATAATATTTAAATAAAGTGTGATGTCAATAACGAAAAAAAAATTAATGCTTGGCTGCTTCTTCCTAAGTTTTGTTTATCTACACTATTCTTTTTTTTCTCATGCGATCTTTGTTCTTTGGTACATATATTTCATTTTACCATCAGTAGTATATTTTTTCAAATTACAAAAGAATTCTTCATTAAGTTTAAATAACTTTCATAGAGAAATACCAAATTGATTGTATAAAATATTATAATCCAGTTAATTAAAATTCTGAAAAAAAAGAACAATTTCCTAGTGTATTATGATTTTTTTTTTTGTTTTAATAAATTACAGTAATAAATATTGTATTTGTGTTGTAAAGTTTGTTATTAATTATTATTATTATTATTCTGTTTCAGAGGATTTGAACTAATTTAGTAAAACAAAAAAAAACGTTAATAGTATTTTGGGAAAGAGGAAAATAGAAAATTAATTTTTGACATTGCCAGGGGAATCCAACGACCTGTTAGATTTTCCAAGTCAGTGTGGGGTAAGGCAGGGTAAGGAAAATTTCTTTAATGGATATTGAATGCACAGTTGATACTAAAATAAGTTTATTTCCATTGAGAGAATATCTTTTAGACTACTTTGAGTCAATAAACAAACATAGTGTGTTGATCATAAGTATTTCTAGATGACCGACAGATTAAGACAAGGATCTGCTGCATAATTAGAATTTTTCCTGTTATCTCTGTATTAGTAAAATTTCATCCAGAAACTGGAATATTTTTCCATTCAATATTGATCCTAAAAGTTTATTAATTTTTTTAGCAAGACCCAAATTGTGAACAAAATCCTTCATCTTTGGGTGGCTGTAGATTCTAATCTTCGAAGGCCAGTGAAGAAATTGTATCAACTTTTTCTATATGCTAGATGGATGAAATTTTATTGCCTGGTAACACAGATTGAAGTCTTAAATAGAAGTATCCTGTCCATGAAGTACAGGTCTTAATGTCAATGGTAGATTAATGAAATGAATAGCAACTTTTTTTTAACTACACATATTTTGCAAACAAAAAATTGAAATGATTTTGTTTTTCACACTATACCATTCGAATACCAAACAGCCCTTGTATTACTGTATTAAATTTTCTGCTCAAGATATGCAGAAGACATGCATAGATATGCAAAGACAGAGCCCATGGTTTTTTTTTATTTCCTAAGTTAATTTTAAAATATGTCAATCAAAAATTCATAACAAGAGGGACAATGCTATTTTTCTTTTTGCTTTATCTCATTAACAACCACTTACACTGTCTGGTATTAAGTTTGTTACACTGTCCAAAGTATTTCCTCAGCCTTTTGTTCAGATTAGCAATTTTTAATGTCATATAACCAAATTTGTGTAACATAATGCAAACAAAGATCGATTACTTATAAGAGAAGGTCCAGTGAGTTTGCTAAATAACAATCAACTTACCAGGTTAGCAGTGCTGTTGGTAGAAAGCAGCACATCTTTAATAGCCCACCGAGCTGGTCTAGTGGTTAACTTGTTATTGCAAATCAGCTGATTTCAAAGTCGAGAATTCTAAGATTCAAATCCTAGTAACTTTTATATGGATTTGAATACTAGATTGTGGACACCAGTGTTTGGTGGTTAGGTCTCAATTAACTATACATCTTAGAAATGGTTGATGTGAGACTGTACCAGACTACAATACTTCATTTACATTCATACATGTCATCCTCTAAAGTAATACCTCAAAGTGGTTCCGAAAGCTAAACAGGAAAAGTGAGTGCCTATCTTTAATGTGATGTAAAATAAAACTGCAAATGAAGATTTATAATGCTTACATGATTAATATAATGTGTCTATAGTGAATGCAGAAGTTCTTTTATTGTTAAAAATAAGGTAACAGCAACAACATCTTAAAACTATTTAAACTCAAATGCAGCATTCCATGAAATGTTTTACCATTTATGGAGTCAAAAATTAAAACTTTCTTTTACAAAAAAAAAAACTTTTCAATTATTTTATAAAAGAAATTAGATCATGAGGTTTTACATTGTTTTCCTATAATCTAATTAAATTTAAAATTATACTCACTTATGCCACCTAGATGTTGACTGTCTTCTTCTTAATCTGATCATTATTTGAACTCTTTTCAAATTGGCCTTTTCATCTTATATTTTGTTATACATTCATCATCACATGTTCAATTTTCTAAGCATCACTTTAGTGTGTTGTTCCAGCATTAGTTAGTTAAAATATCACAATTTTCTGTACCTAAAACACACTTGAAATACTCTGGAGAAAAATTAGTATAAAAATAGTAAAATAAATTAATACAAATTAACAAGTTATTAATATTTAAATTCTTTTGGAATCCATTTTTCCTTTTTTATTCTTTATCAGACTATTTTTTTCACCATCGATTAGTTAAAATATTACAATCATCTAGTCCTGAAACAAACTTAAATTTTTTGAAACAAAATTAGTAAAAATATCAAGACGATTAATAGAAATACAGTTTGATGTACTTGAAATATATATATACATAATAAATAAAACAGTACTTAGGGAAAATTCCCTTCAGGTTAACATGGCTTAACAGCATGCACTTAATCTAATCTTAAATAAATATAACAAAGCATTTTTAAAATGATATCTCACTTCATAATTGGTCCTACTGTGGATGGGGTACGGAACGCGAACGCGACTTAACATAATTAATTCTAACTTAAAATAAACTAAACTTAAATTAAACTAAACTGTAAAAAAAATACAACATATATAACATAATTAAAAAACAATTATAACCTACTGAGGGGCCTACTGGGGAAACACAATTTTTCCTTAATTCTAACATGCAAATTTACTCTAACATGCACATGTTTACAAAATAAAACAAAAATATATAATTACCTAAAAAAAACTTAATCCTACTGGGAAAGAAGCACCAGTTACAAAGTAAGTAGTCCTCCCTTTAATTGTTATTATAAAACTAATTAGTTAAGCCACATTAAGACTGTTCACTCTTAACCTATGTAAGTAATCGTTGTACCTGCAACAAAAGATAAAAAGAACAATGTTAGTATTATATATGTACTCTTAGTAACAAAAATTTATTTATTTACTCGCATTAAGAAAAAAACACTATCTAATTCATAGCTGTTCTATAACAGTGTTATAATTCAGTTTTATGATTTAAAAGAGTGGATAGGAGTGACTTAAAAGAGCTTGTGTATCTATTTATTTATTGATCTAAGAAAACAAGACCATTTATCAAAAATACTTAATTAAAAAGAACATTGTTAATCGTTATAATAGAACTATTAGTTAAACTGTAACTTAACAGTTCAAGAAACTCATTATATAAAGAACTCAAACTAACTTGTTGACAAAATTAGCAAGTAAATTTTCAGATAAAAGTTTACATTTGCTTACTAAATACTATCAGAGAGATTTATAAGCAGCCCATGTAAGCCCTAAGTAAATGTGGATTAGAATTAAATAATGTGCCAGAGCGGTGCATATGGTTAATGATATCTTTTCATACAGAAGGTGTGAGATATGCATCATAGGATAAATATGTTGACAACTTATACAGTAATGTAGTAGTATGTTGTATGGTTTAACGTTTGCCAGAATGATGAATAAAAAAAATCAAATATTGCGTTCAGTTTATCATGTTCTAATTACACTAATAAACACAGTTTCATTAAATGAAAGTTTTATTGTTTTTGTGATTTAACTTTTTATGCTGAATTAAAAAAATGCAGTCAGGATTTTTCCATAATCTACACGTGATACCATATTTTGAAGTACATTTTTTATGTATTTTTAAATAATATATTTCTACATATTTTTAAGTGGAATTCGATGTATTTTTTTTAGGGATAACTTACGTACATAAAAGATTATTTAAAATAATTTCTAATTGAGAGTGGATACAATTATAATATTATGTAGCCAACATCTGCAATTGTATGATTGATTCATGTACAGTAGGTTCTAACACGTCAGTACAGAGCAGAGTGATTCAATGAACACACCAATATTGTATAAAAATTCACTGTGTATGCACATACAGTGGTTTCATTCTGTTTTGTGATATACAGTTACTGTGTCGGGTTTGTTGGGTTAAGAGAATAAATTTGCCAAGAAATGTGTAATTGAGCCAAACGTTTGTTACAAGTCTGGGGATTCGATGCTTGAAGAACAACTATTAAGTTTGACTGCACTAATTAAAAAGTGCTATGAAGTAAATTCCGGCATTAAGGTTTGAGATCAAAGTTAGAATTGATCCCATCACATCTACTGTTCAACCTGTGTGAAACATCTCACTGTCTGGGCTAGGGATAATTAGCACATGAGTTTTACCATATCAATATGTGGCATGAACTACAAGATCATTGAACTATTATTTCTGTATTACAGAAACAAAAGAATAGCTAATATCCAAACGTACACCATCTGCTATTAGGAGAGTGCCTCGTGGTAAGGATTTAACTTTAGAAAATTAATCAGAATATGAGGTAGCCATTGAATTCTGACAAGAAGAGCAAGAAGGCCCTACTTTTGAAGCAGAATCCTCTTCCCATGAATCTTATTAGGTAATTCAAAGTGAATTATGACCTTGTTCAGGATTTGAATTTGTGAAAGGCTGGAAACTACTCCAAACTGATATGAAATATATTTCTTTCATTATTATCAGGAAGAGTTTCAAGATTGATATTCTGAAAAAAATAATTTAGTGTTTTGTAACAATATTTGTGCTGTGATGGATTTACTGCATAATGAACATAACTTTACAGAAAGAAGATTGCTCATCGATTCTTTGAAAATTAGTTTAAAAATTGTCCTTTTGCACAACGGAAAAAAATTTTCTTCTGTGCCATTAGCAAATGCAACTAACATAAAAGAAAAATATGAAAATCCGATTAGAAAAAATTCAGTACAAGTACTAGTGAACTGCCGTTTACACAGAAGTAGCAGATTACAAGTACCATTGAACTATATGTTGTAGTTTATTGCGTTTTTAATGGTTTCCAATTCAGCTGCATTAAATTTTGTTACTTTCTGTGCAAATGGGGCAGTAGGGGCAAAACAAATCATTATAAATAAGGAATTAATAACCAAAGCGTGAAACATTTATGCCTTTTCATGTTAGGAACAGATATACTTAGAATTTGATCAAATACTGTATTGTATTTAATTGTGCTTATTCATTTAATATGTCATTTTGTGTTCTACTGAACACAATTCCTTACAGTGTGTATACAATATCAACACTATTTTCTATTTTGGTGGATTTATAACTCATATCTACGAGATGCTTGGAGAGTATTGAATATATTCCTACAGAGAGATTTTAGTTGTTCAGTTGTTGAGAATTTATTTGTATTTCTTAAAAACTATAAACAAAGTTCCAAGCAACTCACATTGTTATCAAGATGATTATGCATATTATATGTAAAGTTAATTAATTGCCTGTATGATAAACAATTTGTTATTATTTATTTTATTTTTTTCTATTATTATTAAATTATTTTTATTATTCAGTTAAATCTGATATTCCAATTTTTTTATTTCGTAAGTTAAACATTTTTTCTCTTAAGAAAAATATAATGGAGCTGCTTCCTGCTGTAGATCTTTTAGTTTTTCATTAAGTCACTGATGTCTAGAGATTACCACAATTATTGCTGTAGAGTTTAAAAGGGTAATGCAGCAACAATGATATTCCTTTTTTATTTAGCTGTCAATTCTGCATTCTAATTTGAATAATACCAACATATTTATATTTTTCCATTTGGTCTTAAGTTTTGCTTGAAATTATATAAATTTGTCCAAAGTACAAGAAGAGAGATCATGCCAGAAATCAAGTTCAAGAAATTTGGACATAACAGATAGAACAGATTATAGTTAGGAAGCAAGAAAATAATAAGCAAAGAAAATAAGCAAGAAGGAATCCGGTTGTATAAAACTTGCCATAAATAAAGAGCTTGATTGTCTACAGCAATACATGTACGGAACAGAATAAAAACAAAAAGAAGCTTCATTATCACAACCGGAAACAAGTATATAAGTGACAACTAATCTTCAGGTTCACAGTATCTTAATGGCTCTAATTTCTGCCATACAGCCATGAAACAAGATCACCTAAGTTCATTTAGAGAACTGATACAAAGAGGTAAGAAGTACTAGACAAGAAAACAAATTTTTATGAGACACGCAAGGATGATTTTTCTTTTTTTTTGAAAATGAATGCCAATAAAAATACTATAAAAATACAAAATATAATTATATAAACTGGTTAAATCACAACCGATGAAGATTTTTCATTCACTCAGATTGATATTAAACTAAGAAAGCAGGATCGACCAAAGAAATTAGAAAAATAATACATGAATCGAGTGTAATAAACTATTTAAAGAAAGAAATGTTTTAGCGTATATCCTTTGTTGTAATCTACAGGTTGGATTCCAAATTTAAAAAGAAAATAAAATTATTGATAGATTTATTAGGAAGATTTGCCGATTGGCCATGCATTTTTAAAAAAAAATAATGCCACAAAAATTAAAATAATAAATAATCCACTATCTGATGAGCAAAGGAAAGAAGACTGAATATTAAAATGGACATTTTTTAATAAAAATAAATAAAATAGTATTCTTTATCACGTCATTTTATGTTTATTGTTTTGAATCGAACAGAATAGAATTTTCATATTTTAATATTTAATTATGCTTATTGATACCTTTTCATACATTTTTTGTTCAATATTAATAAATTTAAAAAAATGTAATAACTAAAAGATAAATTAATTAATTTGGTTCTCTATATTTTGAGTATTTTTTTATGAATACTTTTAATAATAATGATAAACACTAAAATATTTTTATAATAAAAAAATGTAATAACTAAAAGATAAATTAATTAATTTGGTTCTCTATATTTTGAGTATTTTTTATGAATACTTTTAATAATAATGATAAACACTAAAATATTTTTATAATAAAAAAATGTAACAACAAATTAATAAATGTTAAAAATTTTTGTTAAAAAATAAAAATTATTTAATTATTCATTTACATTAATAAATATTATTAATTTAATAATTATATATATATACACACACGATTATCAGTGGCGGCTTGTAGCTAAAATTAGTGGGGTTGCTGCTCCAGAAAACGTTTTTCTGGGCCTTTTCAAGGTAGGATTAAACTTTTCTGTAAAATAAAAGAACTGAAAAAAAAAATTAATCAAATGGAATAGCTGGAAGCAGGGTAATAATTTATTTCTACACTTGTATCATATTCAAGAATATGATACACAGTTTTTGAGCACATTGTGCTTAAAAACCGTATTCATTTTAATCGAATAAATAATAAAATGTCAATACCGATAATATTTTTTAGTATCATTTGATAATAACTTATTAAAATATTCGCTTAGAAACACTACAGTGCAACGGTGCTTAATTTAAATTTCTATGTACACAGAAACAAATACATAATTAATTTTTACTAATTATCTTCTCTTTCCAGCTTGTTTTTGGACAGATTTGGCAATCAAAGAGCCCTTGCTTTCCGCCATCTTCTGATGACTACTGAAAAAACAACTAAACCGCTTCCATATTCCTTCTACCGACTAAACTAGAAAAGGGAACGAACAAGGAATGTTCCATACACTTGCGAAGTAAAAAAAAAAAACTACCTTCTACCAGATGCCAGGGTCAGCACTGAGAGAGCAACAGTGCTCTCTCTCTCTCTCTCTCTCTCTCTCTCTCTCTCTCTCCCTCGCAGTCTTGTGTGCAGCTTCCTTTGTGTGTACGCACATAGGAAGATGGTGTTTGATCTGTGAAGCGCCACAGTTCCATACAAAGATTTTTGTATGAAAAAAATATCATTACCGTAATCTTCTTTTGTATTATAATATACTTTTTTTTGTTTAGCTTATTGTTTTTCAGTTTTCAATACAAGCCAGCTTTGGTTAATTAATTCATGTAGGATGTTTGTATATTTTTTAACTTCATCATTGTAATTTAAAATACAATATCTTTTATTAAAATGGGAATGCAAGGAAATCTCATTTTTACTTCCTTGTACAAAGTAAAGGAAATATTGTGATCATAAAAAATTTCGGTTTTAAGACTTTAACGGAAATATCCATTTTGACCATTCCTGGATCCATTTTGATTAGTTTCGGTGTGACATTGTATGTTTTTACATACATATGTATGTAAAATACATAACTCAAAACAATTAGCCATAGGATGTTGAAATTTTGGACTTACGATTGCTATAAGATCTGGTTGTGCACTATCCCTTTTGATTGCAATTGACTGGACCAAAAGTATCTAAAAAAGCCCAAAATACAAAAAATCTGGAGTTTGGGTATTTTCTTAGCTGCAATAATAAGCTCTCATTTAGAGCTTTTCAATGATATGCTATAAGTGGTATTTACTTTCATCGGTTCCAGAGTTATAGCCAAATAAAATTTTAATTAATGAAATATTTGAATCTTACAAGGGGAAGGCACATCGGTTTAAATCCGACTTCATCTTTTGTTTTTTTTTTTTAATTTTTTTTCAATATATTGATTAATAATTATTAATCTCTGATTGTAAAAAAAATTACAATAAATAATTCAATAATACCAATAAAAAATATCATAACTTATTAATGAAATAAAATTTTATGTATTTTTCATTTAAAAAAAAAAATGTGTATGTAATTTAATATGCGTGCAAGGAAGTCATGTGATGTTCACTTAAGATTTTTTGTTTTAATAGGAAGACTTTGATAATAAACACAAAACAAATTGATTTATAAATCAATCTGTCTGTAAAGTTTATTGTTACACAATGTAACATTTAATCTATACAAATCACCTCGATAAAGTACTACATTTAGTATATATACTACGATAAAGTATACATTTCTCACTAAAGTACTTTTTTCATGTACTGCTTTGTATCCTAACCAGTATTATTTTTCAATAATTTAAAATTTTTTATAAATTAACAAAAAAAATTTTACATTCTAAATTTAGATTAGTCTGAAAAAATCGTGATGGAGGACGGAGGAAGTAGGAAGTTAAATCCTACTGGAAGAGAATTTGTTTGTCTTAACATATAGGTTGTTTAATATTTAAAATTTGGGATAACAGAATGGTAGAACACTGGTTTTCTAATCAAAGGATTACTAATTATTTCAAATAAAATTATGTATTAACCGCAGCTATGTGTACTTCCTGATTTTCAATCGCTATGTATTTCTTTGTGAGAAAAGTCTGAGTGCTGTCGAATGTAATCAAATAATATTTGGTCTTTTTTACTTGTCTGGTATGTTGGGGAACTTTATCTCCCAAAATTGCTGAATTTCTGGTGACATATAAGCAATAGAAATTTTGCTACCCATTTTAGATCTTACAAGATGTTCACGAAGTACAGCATCGTACTTTGTGATTAAGTGCAGCAATTCTAAAACATTGCCTCGATTAACGCTGATATTGTTTACTCTGTGACCACCTTGTTTGGATTCACATGTTTTCTTTATACTTTTGCTTGATGTAAACATGGCCTATCATTTTTTATTAATGAACCAGCTGAGCTTAGGTATTGTTAAGCAATTATTAACTATAATCTCACTTTTCTTTACAATGTCATTCAATTATGAATGAACAAAAATATTATATTGTAGTTTTTTTCACTACATTGAAACTGGGTTCGTAACTTATGTTAACAGCTTTATTTACATAATATTAGTGTAATTTAGTTTTACTTTGTTTTTTTGGCCACATTAGTTAATTGTAATCATTGTGGATAAAGTACAATTAAGACAAATAAAATAAATTAAGGCTTTCATTGCAAGAATTAGAACACTCAAAAAGATTAAACACATTCAAAAATTACAGTATTTACATATGGCACTAAGAGACGAAGCCTTAGCCATTATTAAAAAACTTCCAATAAACAATGAAAATTAAATCGCATTAGATTTATTGATAAAACAATTTGATAACAAATGTATGATTGCATATTATTTTAATACAGATCGCATTTTAAAAATATTTTTTAAAAGATAATCATTAGATCCTATTGACATTTCATTTGTCAACTCATTTGAGGCATTGAAACTCCCAGTTAACAAGGTTAGAATATAATACTGCCAGATTATGGAACAAAAGATTATCAAATAAGGGGTTTTCAAAAAGTATTACAACTCAATTCAGTATTGGAAATGTTAAAGGACAAGATTACAACAATGCATTTAAGTCTCATCGCAAACATCCTACTTCAAACATTAACAAGATTCATAAACAACATAATGTTATTATTCTAGATCTAACTTTAAGCATTGTTTATTTTGTAAGTTCAGTCATCAGTTACAAAAATGCTATAAGTTTTTCCAATGATGAATGAAGATACTTTTTAAAAAATAACTGTCTCATATGTTTTCACAGAGGTCATAGTAACAATCAGTGTTGCTCAAATAACTTATGTGATTTATGTGAACGACACTACACACTCGTTCATACTTATAAGATAAGTAATGATAAATTTAATAATAATGACTATTGTTTACAATTAAACAAAAATGTAATTTTGTATACTGCTGTATGTAATGTAGACAATGTTTTTGGTCATTCTTATTTGTGTAGTCTTGTTAGACTTAGGCATATACGTTTGTTTGCAAATTGGGATTTCAATTCAATAAACATTTGCCTATTTCAGGCATAAATAATGCATTAGTCAAATCTGATTATGGTGTGGTACTTCATTGCATTCACGATAAAAAAACGTTTCATTCAAGGTGTATTGTGCTGTTTTGCCAGACATAAACTAACCTTCCATTACATAGAGTTGAAACTTCTTATCTTAATCTACCTTATATTAACTAATATCGATATTTTAATTGAGCCCAATTTTATTTAGATATTATATTACCTTGTCCTAATTTATTCGAGATTTAAGATATCCTGTTATTCAAGAGACTAAGCTAGGATGTATTCTTAGCGGTTGTCTTCCTACTAAATTTAAACATAAGAATTTAAACTATTACATCCCATTTTACAACCAACAATAACTCAGAACATTCAACTATGTTTGAAAATTTTTGGAAAATTCTTGAAACTGATTCTAATGTTTGTTAATGAAGCTTCTACATGTCAAACACACTTCCAACTTAATACCTCTAGGAACAATCAAGGCAGATTTATCTTCTCATTACCACGTAAATCTGATAAACCCCAGCTAGGTGAATCGTTCATTAACGCTAAAAGTAGGCTTTTAATCTGGAATGAAGATTATGAAACAAATCTTAAAAGGGAATATTCTGCCTTTCTGCAAGAATACTTAAGATTAGGTCATATGTTATTACTTAATTCTGATAATTTATCAACTAATGAATCAGATGTACATTACCTCAACACCCAATATTTAAGCCCACAAGTCTAACAACTAAAATTATTTATTTGTGCTCATGAACTCAATTACGTTTTATTATTCATGCTTTTTGTTAGTTCTAACTTCCATGTTAATAATTATTTTTAATATTAGTAAGGCATACCGCTTATTGCTGAATAAGAAGTATCAGATTTACCCAATCTAGCTATGTATATATATATATATATATTTTAATGGTTTGCTTAAAGTGTTTAATACTAGTACTTAAAGAAATGTAAGAACATTTTCTTCCTCACACAAATGATTTAAATGTAAACCTTAAAAATGTATGTTTATAAACCCAAATTTATAATAATGCTATTGTGAAATGCATAATGGATTTATTTATTGAACATTATTACAAAAAAATGACAAAACTACTAAAGTTATTAATAATTGAGTTTCAGATTAACGTAATTTTTCTTCCACGTCATGTATAGCTAATTATTGGCTCCTTCCTGTAGTAAATAGGAATGAAATAAAATTAGCTGTATATGGCATTTTGGAAGAAACAGTTTCATTAATCTGAGACTGGTAGTCAAACTTTAAACCTAATATGGATTCAATTAAAAGTAAAACAAATGAATTTAGAGAATTAAAACTACATTCAGATTTTTAAAGGAAGACAAAATGGAAGAAGTTAATGAATAAATTTTTCTCCAAGGGAAGTAATTTCGTTAAATCATTTTAAAACAAATTTTAACTTTTCCCTTTTACTAAACAATTCAAAATTTATTTTTATTTGGTATTATAAGCTCAAGTTGTCACTTGAACATTCTCCAAAATTCTACTTATCTTTTGATCTCAATATGTTTAATAAGTACTACAGGTTAATTAATTCTTCTTAACATTATATCTTCTCATATTTTTTATAGAAGATCGGTGCTTTGGCATCGTTGTTGTCTGTTACTACCTTGGGTTTCATGTTGTCCTTCCCTCTCTTCTGTTTTGTTACCGTTTCATCTCTGTGTTTTGTTGAAATCATTAACACATCCCTGTTATATTTCCATTTCAATATTTCTTTTTTTTGTACCTGAACATTGGGGTATAGACTATATCACCTTTTTTCAATTTGATTTCTGTTAATTGTTTTGGATTTCTATTTTCATTAACCCTTAAGGTACTAACAAGATGTGTATAACAATCGAGTAACTGAGAAACCAACGATACACTTTTGTATCAACTGTCACAATAAAATGATCGTCCAGCATCAAGTAATGGTCCAGAAAGCTCCAACAAATATGTTTCTGGAACTGCTCTATTCTTTTCCAGCATATATAATGAGATTCCTTGTGAAGCCAAAGACAAGGAATTAATTTGGAATGTTTCATCCCATGCTGTTTTTTTTTTTTGTTTGAACAGTATTGATGAAAGACAAGCCATACTCTGAAAAACAAAAAAACTTGCGTATGTTGTCTTCAGTTTCAATAAGATTTCTATTGAAAATATCTATACTGTAAAGTATCTTGGGTGTGACTCAACGTAAGAAAGGAGCATGAGAATTTAGCAGCTTGCCACCTAGCGGCCCAAATAAGAAGTGTAACAGATTATGTATATACACATTTTAATAAATAATTTTTCAATTTTAGATAACATTTCCAAATAACTGTAATTGTTAGATCGAGAGTGTACCTAATGCAAGCAAAAGTTAGCCTTAAACCTACTAACAAACATCTCATTTGAATTACGAAAATCGTACGTAACATATAGGTCTATATGTTATATACGTAATAGTTTTGGATGTTTCTGTATCCACTGAGAAGAAACAAAGCCTCATTAAAAAAGAAAGTCAAGTCTATTTGGGCAAAGTTTTTAAACCATTGACTTTTAACCGTTTACATTAATCAGTAATTTTTTTATCATCTTGTTAAGTCCGTGCAGAATTTGAATATAATATATTTAAAATTTATCTTAACTATATGTTCAAATCACAAATCATTTGTTTTAACTTCCTGAGAGCTATGTTTGGGGAAATGTAATCAATTCCCCTCAACTTTTCATTCGTTTCATCTCCTCCTAAAATTAACTTTGTCATTCATTTTTGGTCACAACGATAATCTCTTGTGAAATTTTTTTACTGATTTCTCAATATTTTTTTTTTATTGCCTTTGAACTTTTCAATAATTTATTCATGCACTCGATGTAAAAGGTTTTCATGAGCATTCTTTCTTCACTTGTTGAACACATCTTACCATGACAACACGTACTAAAATGTTTAAAGATCACACTAAATTAGTTTTTATAAACTTATCAGCCTTTATTTCAGATTATTAAGTATATTAGATATTAGTATAAACTGACAATAGTGTATGATGACTGTATATGAATGTTTTGAATAAAATAAATGTCCTGGAATTTTTCTCACTTAATTAACTACTAACATATACCTCATAAATGAATTTTTCTCACTTACATGAGTAAATAAATTTTTTATTTACTTTTTTATAAGAATATATTTTATAGTTGCAAGTAGAATAAAATGTTAAATAATTTTCCACTATTTTCCTTGTCTGTGGTTTCAAAACAAATGTTGGGAATTGCATTTTTCTATGATGGGATGTGTTATAAGACAATACATTTATAATAATTTGTAATGGTAAGCTACTGTCCATTTTTTTCCTTATAAATAGTTTTTATTGTCAAACATATAATAATTTTGTTTGGTCAACATAATATTATCATTATTACTTTTTAATTGTGTTTGTTAAAAAACTATTTTCTTAAATTTATAATGAGTAATAAAAATTATACACAATAATATCACAACCTCTCTGAAAATGTTCTTTTTTTTACAGGTTAAAGATATATGTCACATATGGGAATTAGGAGGTGGTACATTATTTACGAGTCTATTGTCAAATGAGGGTGGAGTGTTAAACTCACTTAAAATAAAGTCAATGACAGTGGTTATGATGCTAGATCTTTCATCTTTAAGTACTTTATGGACAGCCATAGAAACATTATTAAATATTATAAAAACTTTTTTGATGCAAAGAAAAGATTCCAGTACTCTTATAAATAATATTAAAAAGAAAATACCTAGCGATCATCCTGTAAGTGTAATTTATAGTTTAATTTAGTTATTCTTAATATACATTGCATTTTTAACACATCATATTCTTATTGTTTTGAACAGCTGTAAAGATATAGAAAATTCATTGATCAACATGGTGAGATTTGGTTAAATTGTTTAAAAAACTCACTTTCTGTATTGTATGGAAATGTGCTTCCAAGAGATATTTTTGAAGAGTTATTGCTACTCTTTTGGTAGTATTGTTAATGCTGTCTGAAGGTGCATATGAAACTTCCTTAGTATGTGGTCAAATAATACATGTGATCTATGTTCATTTTCTTAATTTTGAAATGGAATTGTATGGAAGTATGTAGATATGGAAACTGTGGAGTATATAGAGTATGACTAGGATTTGAACCCAGGATTAAAAGACGAAAGATTGAGTTGCTGCCACCATCAGAGGTCAGCAATGTAATGTTGACATAGAATTTTTTTTATCTACATCATAAAGTATTCTAGAATTTATAATTGTATTGCTTTGATTAAAAATGTTTGCATTTGAAAGTGTCCATCGTGTAAATTTTTGTACTATTATTATAAGCACGCTGAATTCTTCGTATCAATTTGGTCGTCTGCACAGCTACCGGGCTATTTAAACAATTGTCTATTGTTGTACACAGCTGTACAGTCGAATACATGATGACAGGTACTGTTATAATTTTCTCATTAATTTAATTTGATATTAAAGAAACATGAAAAATATAATAAAGATTGAAGGAAATAGATAATTAATGAAGTATACTGTATGGTCTAACTAACCAGTTAACATAATTTACATTTACAAATAAATGTATGTGCTTACATATCAACAATTTATCTATTTGGTTTAATTTTTGGGCTTTTGATCAATCTTCCTAAAAAAAATGTTTGTTTCTTTTCTATGAAACTATACACTTATTTTCAACTTTTTTTTTCTAATTGTCAACTAGTTAAATCATGTCAGTTTTTGTTTTAGCATTTAATTATGGATTATGTTGCTCTATAATGAAAGCTTATATGCAATGATAGAACCAATAAATTTACAGTCATTCTTTTTTACCTTATCAGTTGTTATAATCTGGCACTGTTCAAATAATGCCCCTATTTCTTTATGTCATTATACCTAAACATGCATATTATGAGAAGTATATCCAAGTACAATTAACATGTAATGAAACATTAGTGAAGTAGCAAAAAATTCAGCATGAATAAAATTTAAAATAATAATTGTGACAGGAAGTCATTTTATTAATTTTCTGCATCACAGTTTGGACAAAGAAATAATAATAATAATAATAGCTGTGTTTGTGTTAACACAAATGATGTTTGTAACATCATAAAATTATATTTTCTGTCATAGAACAGTGTGCTAAAAGATAATTTTGCTTCAAAGATCAGAATCAGACATTAATGTACAGTGAATTGGAAGTGAAAAAAAATCAAATGACAACTGTTTCCAAGAGAGTCTTATTAGTATTGATGATATTTGTAGTGAATATCAGTCTATTGTTATGAATGACCAAAACAATTAGTATGTTTAAAATATTAAAAGGAAATCTGTTGATTAAATAGCATTAAAAGTTAAAATATCAGTGGAAGTTGTTACAGTATTCTCCTTGGTGATCTGAAAATTTATCATATACTTGTCAAAAATTCTTTTTAAACATTTTCTAAAAAATTGTTATCTGCAGAACAGTGAACTCCCTGGAGCGTCAAACTCTCCTCACTTGACACCTGCTGATGTTTGCTTGATTCCTTTCTTAAAATTTATTCTGAAAAGAAAACTGTACAAGCTGAGAATATCATCACTGAGGTAATGAAGTAATTAGAACGGTTTCTAAGAACTGAGATTCCAGGAATGTTTTCAAAAAATTAATAATATCGACAGAAGTCTGAAACTTCTAAAAGAAAATATAATGCAGAACCTTTTAATACACTTATTATAAAATAATCTGGGTAATTTTTTAAGCTGCTTTATACAAAGTAAGTTAGACAAATTCCAATCTACAAGGCATATTCATAAAGTAAGGGCCATTTGGTCTTTAAAAATTAACTCATGGGAAAAGGTTTTTACGTACAGTTTTAGTTTGTTACATATCTACTTCACTTTTCCATATAATTGTCATTTAGTTCTAAGCGCTTTTTGTAATGCTGCACCAGTTTCTTACACTCTTCTGTATAGAAGTTTGTTGCCTGGGAATTGAGCCAGTTGACAATGACAGTCTTCAGTTCCTCATCGTTTTCAAAATGTTGTCCACCAAGCCACTTTTTCAAATACAAGAAAAGGAAGTAGTCACTTGGTGCAACGTCTATACTATATGGAGGGAGGTCAAACACTTCTCAACACTTTTCTCAACAAAAATCATAAATCTTCTTGGTTAAGGCAGCGGTGTGAGGATGTATATCATGAAGGAGGATTACACTAGACAACTGCATCGTCGATTTTGAATCGCACGTCTCAGTTTAGTGAGCATTTCACAGTACAAGTCAGCTGTAATTGTTGATCCACGTTCCATGAAATCAACCAAAATGTTGCCCTTTTTGTCCCAAAAAAAGCAGCCAACATTTTTTCACTCTAGTACGGAGATTGCTAAAACTTTTTCGGTTTTGGGGAATTTGAATGGTGTTACTGCATTGGCTGTTGTTTCACTTTTGCGTTGGTATAGGATATCCACGTCTCATCACCCGTAAGAATGTGGTAAAACAAATCATATCCATCTTGTTGATACGGATCCAAAAATACTCATCCACTGCACATTCGTTGCTCTTTTTGTTGGTTAGTGAGCATTTTCAGTACCTACCTTGCACACAATTTGTGATGTCCGAGCTTTTCTGTGACAGTCGTGTAGATAGAGTTGTGTTCAACATCTGGAAATTCATCAGCCAGAGCACTAAACATCAATCGCCGATCACATCACAGTTTTTGGTTCACTTGTTCAAGGATTTCGTCAATCTGAATACTGGGCCTGCCACTCCATTCTTCGTCATGCACATTTTTGTGGCCCTTTTTATATTCTCGACACCATTATCTAATCTTTCCTTCACTCATTACTGTAGGTCCATACACTAGGCACAACTCCTGATGAATTTCAGCAGCTAAACATCCTTTTGCACAAAATTCGAATCACAGTGTGCACTTTACAACTGGTGGGAGAAACGATTGTCTTGTACATTGCGATCTGCAATCATCGGCAGGCAAATAACTACTAAATGTAAGCAACAACTGCAGTGGCTTCGTAAATAGTCGATAGATGGCCCTGCATGTGTGAAACTGTGTTCAGACATGCTAATATTTAAATATAAGCCGATGGCCCTTACCTTATGAATATGCCTTGTATCTTGGAATTTTTTGACATATTTTGAAACCTAATTTCAGAAACTTATGACATTCAGTGTTTCAAATTCAAATTAAAGGTTACTTCTAAAAGGAAATATTATTTTAATGTTTAATAAAGAAAGTTGCATTAGAATAATTAGTTATTTGAATTGAAGCGTGAAACGACGTATAGATGGAATCTTCAGTATGAAAATTTCGGTTCAGTTAAGTCATACTATTTGTGAATGATAAATAAAACTAGTGGGAATAATTTTGAAAACTTTTTATGGTTTTTTTATCATTTCCTATCATCAAGTTTAATATCCTGATCTGTACTGTAGAATCATGTACTCTAATTAGAGATTTAGATAGATTAAGATTTTATACTATCCTCAACATATTTCATTTCTTTAATTATGAGTTTTTATTAATTTTGATACTAAACTACATGACATAAGATTTTATTAATTTTGGCTCTATGAAAAAATTGTTAAAAACAGTAAAATGTTAAAACTTATGATTTATTATTCTTGGAATATTTAATTTTTTTTACATTACTTCACATTCGTGTTGGTGTTCTTCTAATAACTGTTTATGTTATAATTTTATTGATTTTAGGATTATTTAAGAATGGATCCATTTCCAATACCCCTTATAATAATTGGTGGAAAATATGACTTATTTCAGGTAAATATGATTGAACATTTTCTTAAATATCTTGAACATCTTAAATATAAGTATATTTTAGAGTTATTTTTCAGTATTCATAACTATTTGAAATAAAAGAAAAATATACATTTTATAGCTCTTTACTGCGCAGAACATCTACCTTAACTATCCAGTAACTATAACTACGATCAGGTGCTTTATCGTACTAAATTTATCAGATTTTTTATCACGCCTGACCTGGTCTGCAGCCTGCTGTAAAGACATTGACTACGACCACTTAAAAATTTTCTATTTTATGAAGGTGTTTTTTTAGATTTTTTATATTTTATACAAATTTTTCTCCAGTTTTTCTAGACTTAACTAGCTGGAATTTCTAAGAATTTTACAGCTTTATGCACCTGATAACAAATTATTAGGAGATTTGATGTTCATTTACACATAATGTATTTTCATGTATACATGAAACATGTACAGTCTGGTCTGTTCACTCGCATTTTGATGACTGCAGGATTTTTTTATCAAATTCTTTTTTAATAGTTTTCATGCAAAGTAATAATTTTGATCAGTGAGGAAAATTAGTATACATTTTATTTGGAAGTATGAATGAGAGATATAATCCATGAACTCTGGAACTCATTTATATTTTACTCTTTTTAGACCTAGTTTTGATACAATTTTAATTTTGAAGGTTTCCTTGAATTCCAAATAGTTGATAAACATTTCTTTATGTCTGGTTGTACGTAGAACAATATACCTCTTTTATATTACTGCATCCTCCTTTAATATGTATTTAGATTACATTAAATTTATTGAAAAATATGAGAATTGGCTTCATATATTAGGCAAGTTTTTTTTTTAACCCTCCAGTTAGGGAACGACTTCAACAATTTATAGGCACAGATGAAAGTATGCCCATTTACCTCAATGAAGAAGTGCTACTCTTCCAGCTATTAGAAGGCCTAGTATAACACCACAGATGAAGCCAGTGCAGAAGCTGAATTGATTCCCATGTCATATATATATATTGTTTCCTTACCAAATTTTTTACAGGGTTTTCCTTAGTCTTTCCAGGCAAATTCTAAAACTGTTCCTTTTTTGCTGTGGAATAGGACACCCAACCATTAGTGATGCGATCTCTCTGTGATGTATAATTACTCGTATATATGATTTGAATGTAATATTTAGTTATTTATTTACTATGTGAAGATAGTTTCTAGTTTGTATTACTGTGTAAATAGTATAAAAAACTTGTAAGTTTAAGTAGAAGAAATGAAGTATTATTGTGAAATAGAATCATCGAATTTAGAATAAAATTACTTAATATTAAATCCTCTACTAAAAAGAGGCATTGTGATTGTCCAGTATTTCTTAACAAAATTGGGTACATTAATTTGCTGTTTTTTAACAAGTTGGGTTAGTTTTATTTATTGTTGTTTTTAAAGCACTTGAAGTGCAAGAATTGCTTATCAGAGTTCATTTTTCTGATTAACAGTGATGATTACTGTAAATCCATAAAAAATATAATGCTATTTTTAGTATAGTGAAAAGGGTGAAAGTGTCATGTACAGGAATAAATATCATCTACACTGCAGTGAGGCTGGCATGACTGATGTACCAAAGTATATTTAACTTGGTGGAGTGAGTAGGAAAACATTTCATACTTCTCTGTCTATTGTATACAAGGCATAAGGTATTTGTTGTTTTAGGAATAATAGTTTTTAGTGTCTTGTGTGACTTATGTCAGATCCTCCACAATCCTTGTGGTTATGGTATCAGATATACAGGGTGTCCCATATAAAACGCAACCCATCAATCATTCTTCCATGAAATTTCAAAAGTCAAGCTTACTCCCCTACTCGTTACTGAAATGGACTCGTCCAACATCTGAACATCGCGGTGACGCAATAGAACACTACCAATAGTAACAACACTGCAATCATAACGTTCAGTGTATTGCTAGAGACAAGATGGTGTTTTCGCTAGATGAACGTGTTTTCATTGTTGAGTCTGACTTCAGTACGAAATCAGTGGTTGCAGTGCAAGATTTTTTTTGCCATAAGTACCCAGATAAACCAGTTCCTAACAAAACATCAGTATTAAGGTTAGTTGCAAAATTTACAGAGACTGGTTCTATTAATAACAAGGAACACAAAAGATCTGCGTGAGTGTTGAATACAGATACAGTCACTGAAATCAAAGACCGATTACTCGCCTCACCAAATAAATCGATCAGACGTTTGTCTGCTGAAATTAATTTGTCTAAATCAACTGTTCATCGGGCGACCAAACAATTACAATTACGACCTTATCACATTCAAACGGTTCATCAACTTCTTGAGCCCGACAAAGAAAAACGGCTACAATATTGTCAACGGTTCCGTCGATTTCTGTGTGAGGGAATTAATGTTATGGATTAGTTATTTTTCACAGATGAAGCACGGTTTCATTTGGACGGCTATGTAAACAGCCAAAACAGTAGAATTTGGAGTGCTGAAAATCCCCACGTTTATCACGAAAAACAATTACACCCGCAGAAGTTGGGCGTGTGGTGCGCAATATCGTGAAGAAAATAATCAGTCTTATTTTTTTTGAGTACACCATTAATGCAGAACGATATCAGGCTATTTTATTTCAGTTCATCGCACTGTTGGAAGAGGAAGACAGACACTGCCGGCTACAACATGACGGTGCGACATCGCACTACGCAGGTTCAACTTCAGATTTTGTTGAGGAATTCTTTGGTAATCGTGTTATCGGTCGAGGCTTGTGGCCACCAAGATCTCCAGATTTGACTGCGGCGGTTTTTTTTCTACGGGGTTACCTCAAAGAAAAAGCCTACAGCAACAAACCACGAACACTTGAACAATTGAAAGTCAATATTGAACAAGCTGTATTAAATATCCAGCCACAAACTTTGAAAAAAGTTGCAAGAAATGCTGTAAAAAGAATTGAAGCTTGTATTCAAGAACCCATCCTTTACTCTAAAGATTGTATTCCAACCTTTACTCTAAATGTAAGGTAATGGATGGTAATAATAAAAATTACATTTACATTTACACATGCCTTTTTATTATTTCAATACCTACCAATATAAGGTTGGGTTGCGTTTTATATGGGACACCCTGTATATTTAAACCTACATACCAGACAAATAACGATTTAATAAAACATATAAAAAATAATACACATGCTGATTCATATGGTTTGTACAAACCTCCCAAATTGTTTTGTGTGGTATTTTTAAAAAAATGCAAAGAATGTGACCATATTTATATTGGTAAAAGCACTCGATTTTTTAAAAATAGATTCAATGAACACTTTAGATATTATAAAAGTAAAAAAAAAGGTTTCTCTAATGTTTCTGATCTTCTTATTAATAATACACATTCAATATCCGATATTCAAATTTGATATATATAAATATAAAAGTAAATTTAAATTAATCGACCTACGTACAGTATGAGGTCACACAATCATAAAAGCTGCTGTAGATTACAGCACACCTTAAGACATTACTCATTTTTAATACTTCAACTTTGTACAGTCACATAACTTTGGCTAGCTAGTCCACATGGATTTCTATTTTGTTAAATTATTTATTTTATTTTTAGTTATGTTTAATTTAATTTTCGTAAATGACTTCATATTTCTATATATGCAGTTTTTTGAGAAATATGATTCCCAAGGGAATCGACTTTAGAAAAATAAACTATATATATATATATATATATATATATATTATATTAATCCTATCAAACAAAGTACAGAATTAATAAAATAAAGTAGGATGACACCTACCTTATTCCATAATTTCAAGCAAGATTGCTTTCACAAGTACCTTGCATTATCAGTTGCTCCATAATATTTCAAATCTTTTGTTGCAAATTACTCATTAAAATTAAAATTGACATTTCAAATTACATTTTAAGATTAAAATTGTTAAAAGATCCTTTTCCAATTAAATCAAAACAGAAATGAAACTAAATTTTTTTTATATATTCAAAATTTTTATAATTGTAAATTAAAATTAAAAATACAAAATATGAAGTCATTACTAACATTTTTTTTTTAATAATGGCTTAATAAAATAATGACTGAGGTACAGTCACAACTTTGGCTAACTAGTCTACATGGTTTCTATTTTATTTTTATTATTAATTTTAACTTTTAATTTAAATATATATATATATATAAATTATGTAATAATAATTACATAATGTAATATAATAATGTTATTACATAATTTATATATAAATTATTTATAATTGTATATTATAAAAATATATATAATATATATATATATATATATATATTATAATTATTATATATATATATATATATATATATATATATATAAAAACACTCTTTTTAGTGCTCAACTATTTAGTATAATAATTAATTGTTTTATAATATCTAAAATACAACAGAACAAGATTTATGTCTTATTATTTATCTTTAAAGTGTACAATACATAAATAGAAATCATTAGTAAGCTTTTTTTAAATAGAATACTAAAAACAATTTTTTTGTAATAAAAGGATTTTGAACAAGAAAAGAAACATATTGTGTGCCGTTGTTTACGTTACATTGCACATACATCCTGTGCTACATTAGTTTTCTATAGTTCAAAAGATGCTGCTTTAGTGAAACGCACTCGTGAACAGTTAAGTCATTATGCATTTGGAACTACTTCAGTGTAAGTAATAAAGTTTCTTTTTAATAATTTTTTATGATGCTACATTTATAAATGTTTTCTTAGAAGAATAACTAAAATTATAGCAATCATCATAAAAAAAAAGTTATTGTCAAATTACATTGATGTACTGCTGGCTGTTACAGATGAATCTTAATTATCTAAAATAATTCAGATAACAATTTTTGAAAATGAAATTTCATGAAAGAACTGCAAATGGCAATTGCAATTCTTAAAATGAAATTATTGGTTTTGTGTTACAGTTTTATATATAATGGTTTTGGATTGAGATACTGTTTATCATCTTAAAAAAAAAAGAGAAGAGTTTAATAAAAATATAAAGAAACGCATAAGTATTTATTTGGAGACAATTGTCAACATTTATCATTTACATATCATCCTCATCTCATTGGTCTGAGGGGGGGAACGGATTGCAACATATTCGTTGCATCTAGTTTACTGCAAAACAATTTTTTTAATCCTTTGTATTTTTTTATAAATATAGGAATCTTCAAAAACATCTGTTTTACCAGATGATCCTGGTCAGGATCCAAATTTCCGGGAACCTTTGATTGATGGTCTTAGAAGTCAGAAAGATGAGGTAAATTTATATACGTATTAATTTTTTATTTCTCTGCATCTAATATTTATTAATAATAATTTTCTTGTATAATGGCACAGATCCAAAACAGGTCTTAACACAGAGACCATTCAAATTAACTAAAAATATAGCTTATTATTATGTGATTATATTGCTTTATTATCATTGAAAAATTCTATTTTGCTATACACAATGTCTCTTATAGTAGTGAAATTTTTTGAAAAATATCCTAATTGATAGTAGAGGATGGACAGTGTAATCTGGGAATAGATGGAGAAAAGAAAAAGTTAACAATAATGTCATTACTCGTTCGTTATAATTTTGCCATTAATTTCAAAATATGAAAATTATTCTACTTACAATGCTTTCCTTTCATGTAAAGTAACTTAACATTTAGGAAATAAAAACTACAAATATTATAATGTAAGAGTTGCAGAACTTTTATTAATTAGTCTTTTTTGTAAGTAACCAGGACTAATGGTTATCTAAATATATCTAGAATATGTAAGTATATCTCTTCTAATGTAAGTATGTTCTGTCTAGTATATCCTTTGGCAAAATTACCCTTTATTAAATGCCAGTAACATGTAAAAGTAACATGCCGCATATTTTTGCTCATCACTAGTTCAGATATATTCAGAATTTTTTTTTAACATTGATAGTTCATTAGAACCAGCTTATTAAACTTTGCATACCATTTACATTTCATGCTTGATTCACATTTTTTTCCCCAGTATGGTATTCTCTGAAATGTTCGAGTTATTGTTGGAACCATTTGGTTGTAAGGGATACAATTTACCTAGGATTCTATTTTGCAATTTATCCAAGATTCGAATGAATAATTTTGTTATTATGTCTATACATTTTTTGAATTTAAAAACAAGACACTGTTAAACTTTATTCATATACTTTTAATAAGTGATACTATAAGTGGAGTGATGTTGAATACATATTGAACTGTAGGTGTATTTAGTAAAAGATTAGAAGCCAGGATACATTTTTTTTATAGATATAAACATAATTTGAGATGTTTTATTAGTAAACAACAATTATTATGTAAACATTTTTAAAACCTTATCTAGTATATGGACAAAAAATTTGTTTTTAAGTTCAAATTTTTTCAGCATTAAGCTTGATTTAAGTACAAGGTATTGTAGAAAATATACAGGTGGAGTTAGCGGACAATACTAATCTGTTATACAGTTAAACATTATGGTTTATGGTTCTCTGTGAGTAAATCATCTCTTTCTCATTATCCACGTTTTTTCCTAAATTCCACAGAATACCACTAGGGAGAAAGAAATCATGGTTAAGGAAAATGCGAATAGTTCAATTTTACTGTTTATTAAAAAGCCTGGATTTCTGCTGGAGGAAAATTATACAAATGTGAAATTGTATTATTACTAACGTTTAACAATTTAGTTTTTTAAATATTAACAATTTCAATTTTTTAATGCAGTTTTTTTTTATTTTAAGGAATTAGAACGCTATTGCAAGGAGATGGAAAGAAAGCAGAAAATAGAATTAGTCTTTTAACGATACACTGTCATAAAAAGCAGATTTTTTTTCATATAGAAACAATGTTTTCAGCACCTGCACGCAGTAATACTCACAAAATGAACTGAACAAGAATTATGAAGCACCATTTGAGAACACCTTGAAAATTTATTCTTAAGTATTAAAGATTCAGAAAAATTTATAAGGTAAGAATTATTTTAAAAATTATGTTCTAATACATGAAATCATTGGGATCAATCTGTCCTTGAATAGTGATATTTTCAGAGTATTATTAAATAAATAATTATTCAGCGTTGTTATTATTATGTGACAAATGGAATATTTTAAATCAAGAACAATATTCAGCTCCCTCAAATAGTAATTACTGATAACAATATCTTGGTGGCCTTCAATTTTGCATTAAAAGATGGTATTATTATCTTTTATGACCACATAGGATCACTTTAGTCAGTTCATTATCAAAGTCTCTTCCATGGAGTTGTTTGGGCCTTGTAGTCCTCCCAGTACTTTTTCGTGCATTCCAATTTTTGTACTCTTTCTAGTGTTGAAAATGTTCGTGTTGTGAGTTTTTTCTTCTGAGTGTGAAACAAGTATTTTTGTTTTGGATTTTGTTGTTTAATTTTATTTTATCTGTGGTACCTTCTGATGTAAAGCCAATTTCCTTCAGATCCTCTTATTTCTCTGATCCATCTGCATCCTGCCTTTGTGTTTTTCAAGTCAAAATTGTACTGCACTAGCTATTTCAGAAGTCTTGAATCTTGCATCCCCCATGATATGTCCAAAGAAACCTAGTCTCCTCTTAATCATGGTATCAGTGACTTTGTTGGGGAAAATCCACCACTGCCCATCTTTCTGGTACTTTTTATTGATGCAGGTTCTTCCAATTCTTCTTTAAATTTTTTGGAATCTGTCTGTCTGGTCATTCAAGTGGAAGAGTGTTTCTGCTGCTTAAGTGGCTTCTGGTTTTATAAATATGTTGTAATGTCTTATGTTTGTGTTTATTGATAGAAATTTTTTATTGTAAGTGTACCAGGTTAATTTTTAATTTTTGGGGCTTTAGCTAGTTTGTTTCTTCTTATTTGGATCAAGATTTTTGGGTTAGGTTGTTTGTTATTATTTCTCTGAGGTATTTAAATTGGATTACTATTTTGATTTTATTTACAGTTATGTAAAAAAAAAGTTTATTTAAAAGTTTATTTCTTTCTATTGTGATAGTTTTTGGGGCATAATATCTGGTTTTTTTTTATGATATTTTGAGGCCAATTTTATTTGCAATGTTTTGGGGGTTTTAGAACTTCAAAAGTTGAAGATATAAACAAATGTAGGGGATGTTGTGGTTTTCTCCTGCTACCACTCTCCCAACACCAACTTACAAGTACACAGGATTTCTTGGACCATATATTTGACTGCATTGTTAGGTTTCGAGGTCAGAGGACTCGGTTTTGGGGAATTTTAATGCTAAATCTCCTTCCTTTGCTGGTCTCCAGCAGAACACACACGGTAATTATCTTGGGGATTTTATCAATGTATTGGACTTGGTATGTATCAATAATGATGATCCCACCTTTTGGAGCGGTGACTCTAGATTCATGTCTTGATTTGACATTCGTGAGCTCCCCACATGTTAGCTTGCTGATCTCATGGCAAGTCTTGGAAGAAGAAAGTCCGATCGTTCTCTCATTCTGATAGAAATTGCGGTTGCAGTCTAACAACAATGGCTGTTTAAGAGGATATCCAGGTCTCGTTGTGCTACGTTGAGAGAATCGATAGTAGTCAGCCTCATTGGGGTTTCATCCCCCTGCGCTCTCACCGAACTAGTTGCTGAAGAGTATGAGTGGGCAGGTGTTATTCGGGTAGTTGACAGTTTTAGAAAATCTGTATACTGTTGGTCCCCACAGTTGAGTGAGATGAGAAGTAGGTGTCAAGCCAAGCATAGAATATATCAGCGAGCAGCCAGACATCACAATCACAGCCTTCGTGCTGAGACGGCATGAGAAGAGTACCTGTTCAGTTGGCACAACTACAAATTTGCGATCAAGGAGGCCAAGAGAGATGCGTGGAGGTCTCTCTTCCAGGAGATTGATCGAAATGTGTGGGGAGACAGCTTCAGGATAATTATGGGACGTTTTGGATGCTGTTTGCCCACCCCCACAGCTGCCCAAGTCTTGGAGTTGTTCGCCACCCTCTTCCTGAGGGTGGTTGTTCCCCCCAGGATAGAGATAGTTGCGGAAGACCTGCCCTTGTTCAACATACATGAGCTCTTCATGGCTGCACGAGGTATAAACAAGAGTCACAAGAGTGGACCAATTAGAAGAGTCTGGGATCGGACAGAATCCTGTTGGAGGTTATGAAGATTGTCACGGAGGTGGCTCCTATTCCTGTCCTTAATAGCATGAATTATATGATTGAACACGATTACATACCAGACCAGTGGAAGATCTCTCTAGATTAGTATTCATCGAGAAACTTAGTGGGCCTAGTGAAACCACAACTTACCGACCATTGTGCCTGACGAACAGCTTTTGTAAGCTGTCTGAAAGGTTATTTGTGGCTAGGATACAGCAGGAAGTCGAGGCAGGCAAGAGGAGTTCTGAGCGACATGGAATATGGCTTCAGGCAAGGTCGTTCTACTATGGACGCTGCAAAGCAAATTATGGATTTGACAGAACAGGCTGCCAGTGGGACTCAGGGTTCCAGGAGTATTCCAGCTGTGATACTCCTGGACGTCCAAACTGCTTTTAATTACATTAGTTGGGCATTCATCTTCAGAGTCCTGGAGAAATGGCGCATACCCTGTATCTTCAGCGAATTTTACAGAGATATATCCTGTGCAGAAAGGTGGTGGGAGAACAACATCTGTCTTTCAATGTACAGTGCGGGGTTCCACAGGGCTCGGTTGTTGGACCAGCACTGTGGAATCTCTTGTATGAAGGTGTATTTGGCCTGACTTATCCCAAAGGAGTCTCAACTGTCACATATGCCTACAATTTAGCTGTTGTAGTAGTTGCCAGGAGTGAAAGAGATGTTATCTCGAAAGTGAATTGTTCAATAGTCATTGTTGACGAGTGGTTGACTAAGCAGGGTTTTGCGTTTATCTCCTTGCCAAACTAAAGTGGTAGTCTTGGCTGGAAGGAGGCGGCTAGAATCTATGTATTTCGAGGTGAAGGGACACTCCATAGTTACAGACAATGAAGTAAAATACATAGTTTTCTGGATAGACTATAGGCGTTCATTTAATGGTTGCGAAGAAGGTTGAGAAGACCATCCGGGCTTTTCATTTGTAAGTTACTCACAAATGTGGTTGGCCCTAAATCTTCCAGGCGTAAAATATATGAACATGTAGTTAACTCTATAATTCTTTATGGGATCCCTGTGTGGAAAAAAGCCATGAGTTCGAAGAAAAATTTACGCAAATTGGAGAGTTTACAGAGGCGTATGGCCCTGAGAGCGTGCTTCACATACAGGAGTGTCTTGGCTGAGGCAGTTTTTGTTATAGCAAGAACACCACCAGTCGAGTTGCTTGCTAAAATGAGCAAGGTGTATGACCATTTGTTAGAACGATGGCAGGTCCATTAGAATGAAGCGTCCACCACTGCGTGGACTAGATGCTTGAGGTTAAGTGAGGTTAAGCAATGGGTCCTGCTGGGATTTGGTGAACTCAGTTACGAGCTCACACAGTTCCTGACGGGCCACGGCTCTTTCCGCCAATATTTCCACAAGTCCAAGAAAGTGGATGGTAACATATATCCATATTGCAGAGACCTGGATGACATGGAACACGTTGTGTTCCACTTTTTACATTGGGAAACCTTCAGGCATAATTACAGACATCTGGGTCCTCTCTCACTAGATAATATAATAGAGAAGAAGAATTGCTTTACAATGAGGTAACATGGGATTCCATCTCTCGTATGGTCACCGGTATTATTAGGAGTAAGAAGTCAGATGCGAGGACAGAATAGTCTGAGAAAGTCCTAAATATTCCAGCTGCTAGGTGAAGAAGTAAGACTGGGGAGTGAGGCTACAGAGTTTGTTCGTGCTTGCGTGGATAGGGTACAGTGATGATGCATGATGACTCTCGAACCCCTGAGCCTGAAGGCACCCCCCAGGGCTGAGAGTGCTTCGTTGTGGCTCGGCCCTGGTGGGAAGAAGTGGTGAGATAAGAGTTTTATTCAGTAGGGTACAGGTATACATATGCTCTAAACATCTAGCGGAGTCTGTTCAAGTCTGACACTGCTTCATTTATGGGGCGTGTGTAAATGGCATTTCTCAGATTCATCAATAACAAAAAAAAAAAAGTTTTATCATGTTTATTAATTTGATATGTAGTCCGAGGTGAGTTAATATTTTTTGTAAGGATTCTCTGTGGATACAGTTGTAAGCTTTCTTGTAATCTTCAAATGTTATCACCATGTCTCTGTTTCTTTTCCTGTTGTATTCCAATATTAGCTTGAAACTCATGATCTGATCTGAGCAGCTCTTCCAGGGTCTGAAACCTCTCTTGGTATTCTCCTAGTTCTTTTTTGAGTTGTGAACCAGTCCTGTTACGGATGATTCTTGAAAGAATCTTGTATGTTGTGTCTAGGAGTGAAACTCCCCTGAAATTGTTAGGGTCTATTTTGTCCCCTTTTTTGAGTAGTGGATGGATGAGGACTGTCATCCAGCGTCCTGGTGGCTCTTCTTTGATCCAGATGTTGACAAGCTATTGATGAAGGGCAATTTTTTCTGATCTTCCCGCATGTTTCTAGATGTCTACAAAAGTCAGATTTTTCCCCGCTGGTTTCTAATTCCTCATCTCACCAGTGCTTTGTAGACTTCTTTTATTGTGGGAGGGATGATGTTTTATGATGGTGTTATGATGAGTTTAGGAGTTCTGTTAGTTGTTTGCAATTTAGGAGTTTGTTGTTGAAATATTTACCTAGGATTCCTGCATTGTCTTTATTGTTATGGGCCAGTTTTCATTCTTTATTAATATGGTTGGGGTTTCATATTTTTGGAGCTGATTTTTTAAGGTTTTCTTGTAGTCTCTTGACTGCGTTTTGTTTAATTCTTCTTCTATTGACTAAAAAGGCTGTGGCAAACTGTGGGCATTGTTCATCACTCTTCCTAGGTATAGCTTTGTAGCATACATCCTTGAGATTCCATGGCATCCTGGTCGCTATTTCCTATTTCCCATAATGAAAATTTTGTGTTGGCCCATTAGGCCAGTTATTATTTTTAGTTTACCAGTTTGCATGAGCAAGTTTACATTGTGTGCATAAATGTAGGTGATTTGCTTTGGTTTAATTTTTTACTTTTTATTTTTCTTGTCTGTGTATGTAATGTTGGGGCATTCCACTGCTTCTGATCACATGTTATCTTCTAAGTGGCAGCCCACCATATTCTAATGCTGCTTTCTCTGAAAGCAGCATTAGAATATGGTGGGCTGCTTTCTCTGAAATGTGGTGTGTCTAAGAAATTCTCAGTGGAGAATTTCTTAAAAGACCTTTTCATGATTGACTGTCAAGGAGACTAGGTCCTCAGTTACAACATTGGATGTGATGTGTGATTTGATGATAAATGAAGCTGTGAAGTTTGTTTAGATTCATTTCACGAGGCAAATTTCTCCAATTTGTTCCGGATGTATCCAGGCGCACCTCATGAAAGCTCAATCTGGCGTTTGTTAAAGTTGTTATTTCGGAGAAAGGTTACAAAGTCTGATCCTAAACATTATGCCTAAAAGATGGTGTATTAATTTTGGGATGACTGTAATTTATGTTACTTGAAACAATCTCAAAAAAAGCACATCAGTTAATTTTAGTTTTTTTAATTAGCATCAACTTCTATCCTAATTACACAGGGAAAATGACACCAGAACACCGATAAACTCATCCAATATTGTTTTACTATGGAGATGTATGGTAAGCAGTTCATTGAATGTGGCTATCCCATTTGCATTTGTTTTATTTATGCTCTTTAATATTCAGGATGATTCTCCTCCTCCAAGATTGTATTTGTAAGTGTTAGAAACCATCAGTTGTAAGAGATACAGTTTATCATTGGCTACACTGATGAAACAAATGCCAATAGAAATTTTTTTTTTCTAAAATAATCTTGATGTCAGTCAGTTAATGATAGAGTGATATTTCTTAATGTTCTAACTAAAACTATTTTTAGGCAGTCTGACATGAAACCACACATAAACTGACAAATAGACTCAATAGAAACAAGCATCTAACAATAGATGTACGAGGGAAAGTAAGGAGTAAAGTTGTTCTCCATTGACTTTATGCTGAACAAAATTCATACATCAACACAGCTAGCCTGCCAAAGTACATATGTGAATTTCAGTCATTTAATCGATTATGTTTATTCTTAGGATTCAGCAACTGGATGTTTCACCAGCTGAGAGTCCTCAACTTACAACAACTCTTGTATATCAATATTTGTCTTCCTATACAGTTTTTATCTTCTACTCATGCCTCTATTACCAAAATAATTAAACCTGAATGTCTTAGTACACGGGCAATTAATTTAGTTCATCTATTTAAAAGATGTTGTCACAAATCCTATCATCTTCTAATACAACTAAGCATTTCCTTATCTATTATTATATTTACATTCAGTTGTCACATTTCTTACAAAAATGTTACTCCTGATCCTCTTATAAGGTATAGTTAGTTGGTGGTCATAGTTGCAAAGATAGATAAATTCACCTTTCCTTCTGCCACAAAAAGAAATTCAATCAGGATTTGAAACAGTCTTACAGCCTTTAGGTGAAGTTGAGTCTCCAAAAATCTAGCTGTGTGACACTTAAGGCATAACAGCTGTTTTATAAACATTCTTCTGGAACAATTTGGTCATTATAGAGGGAAAGATCTATTGTACTATTTTGCATTATTTTGTTTAATTCAATGTTTTTATCAAGTTTAGTAGGTCTGTAAATAAATTCTATAAATTTCATACAGTTCATGTGCGTCATGAAACCTTAGCTTTTTGTTGTTAACGGTTAATTTCTTAGTATTTATGTATCCTGTTTCAAAGAGATAATTTGTAAAAGTTTGTCAGCTGTTCCATGTTCACCTCAAGGAAGATACCTTGAGATGTACAAGGAACTCTATTTTTGGTAAATATACGTTCAATCTGTCTGAAACGGTATTTAGTGCAATTAATATAGTTTAATCTGTATAGTCACAAGTCGCCATATTTGTCAGTGTCTGTTTTGTTTGCTATTTTGAATGCAATACCTTTCTTCCTGAAAGTGTTAGTAATTTTTCTGTTATTTTTTATTTTTATTTTATTTTATGTCTTGTAGTTGCTAGCTGTGTGTGGAATGGTAGATGGGTAGCAATTAATATGTGCAGGGTTTTATTGTATTGACGTCTTCATTTAATTTGGCACACAACATAACCAAGTATATACTTTTCACAGTATTCATTTAAGTACTAAAGGACTTTCTTAACCTTTTTAAGATTAGCACAATTAACAGCACTGCTATTAGCAATTTCATTAATGCTGGATTATCTCTGTAAGATCTTAAAGAAGAAAAAGTTTCATTGTAAAAATGAGTCATTTATAATTTCAAAGAATTTTCATCAAATTGTTCTACAGCCTTATCTCATTTACTCAAACAGTGTATTTGTATCAAAAATTACACTTGAACTAGTTTTGGTTTTTATTATGATGATAAGTTTTAATAAATTTTAAAATGATAAATTATCCTTTGTATTTATGTTAAATGAAATTTTTTTTAAATTTGTTTACAGGGTATAAGAAGAAAAATCTGTTGAATGATTCAAATAATATAAACCCAGTATATAAATTTTTTGCACAGTTAATGATTTCTTCTTTTTTTTGTTAACTTTACTTAATGCGATACCTATTCTGGAATGAAAATGTAATTTAAAATTTAATTGAAAAATGTAATGCTTTGTTGGTATTCATTCATTTGTTATGTTCACAATATACTGTTTACTTATTGTTGTTATCTTTTTTTTTTTAAGAAGAATAAATTTTTCTAGTCCATGAAATTTATGAACTTTTTTATCTATAACCTTTAACCTAGAATGTAGACCTTTAATACATAAATTTTGGAAATATTGATAAATGGTAGCTGACTTGACTAGTTTATATATTTTTAAAATAAATATTTACTGCTATATTTTTAAAATTTTGATAAATACAAAAAGAAATTGATAAAAAGTAGTAAATTAAATTAAACCTTTGTTCAGATGTGTTAGGTTTACTCAACCGGAAGAAATACATCAAAAACTTAGGTTGGGGTGTGTAGAAGGGATCTTTTTTCAATATGGTTTTATTTTTCAAAATAGTTCATGCTAGTTCATTGTTGGTATTTAATACACACAACAGGTGGAGTGATTTCATGATGATATGATTTGCAAGGAGGTATCAAAAAACAAGCAGAATTATAAAAAAAAAGAAGTGTTTAAAAAAAAAGGAATTTTATATAAATTGTAGATTAACTTCATTTTCTGTAGTTAATAACATTTAAAAGTTTTCATGTTGCAAGTTTTAATAACGAGTCAAATTTCTTGATCTTACATATTATTGGGCTATTTTACATTAATCTCCTCAGAATTAAATTCTCTACAACTTTTGATAATAAATTTTATGCATTTTTTAGTCATTTAACAAAATTGTTGTATTACAAATATAAAATGTGTTTTTAGACAATAAATGTTTCTGTTTTACTTCAAATATTATGAAAACTACTGGAGGTGTGGTTTTGGAACCTGCTTTATTCAACTTTACAGGTTAAAAACCATAAGAAACCATCAGGTTGACTCCTTAATTTGGGTTCCTAAAATTTCAATAGGGTTTTATTTTGCTGTTTACCCTGGAATCAGGGCAAAATGTTTCATTAGCAAGTTATGACTTGCTAACAGAGCATTTCTAGCCCCATGTTTATATGAACTTTTTCCATTATTTTCTGGATAAGTGTGGATAACACTGTGTGAATGTATATAATTCTTATTAGATCATTTAAAAGTTAATTTAAAAGTCATAAAGTTATTTAAAAGTTGATTTTTGAAGTTGGAGGTTCTGAGGTTCAAATCCAAGCAAAGGTAAGTTAATTTTATACAGATTTGATTACTAGTTAGTCGGGATAATCGAGACACACACTAGTTTACTGGTGGAACACAAAAATTGCAGGAATCAGATCAACTTACATTAAACTCTGTTATCTTAACACATAGAAGGAGACATCAGAATTTTGAAGAACTACCTAGGTTTACTGCAGAAGAGCTAGAAAATGCAGTCTTTAAACTTAAACCAGATGAGAATCCTGGACCTGACTGCATCACAGTGGATGTCATCAGAGTAATTTCTGAGACATTGTCTCTGACACGCTGCTGACCTCATTCAAGAAAGCCATACAGAGGGAATACATCCTGAAGAGCTGGAAAACTGCAAGGCTTGTGTTGGTAAGGGAAGATGATGGAGGGTTCACACCCATATCCCTAATAAATACTTTGGGTAAGTTCTTCTGGCAAGGAGGTTGGAGCAAGAGCTGGAACAGTGGGGTGGTTATCTATGACAATATGGTTTTAGAAAAGGCAGATCCTTGGTCGATGCTGTTGGAACTCGTGGATGTAGCCGCTAGGGGGACGAGGCACACCAGACATATCCCATTGGTGATGTTTGTGGAAATCAAAAATGCATAAATAGCATAAAATGGGATGCTATTTTGAATCAGCTGCATTATAGAGAGGTGGCCACTTACTTAGTTTGGATGGTTCAAGAATACCTGGTGGATAGGAATCTGAAGATCCTGTCAGAAGAGGGTGAGGAAATTGTCGTGCCTGTTGAAAGGGGGCTGCCCCAGGGATCAATATTGGGCCCCTTATTTTGGAACATGGCTTACGACGGCCTACTGAGAATGGATTTGATACCTGGTGTGGATATGGTAGCCTACACAGATGACCATTATAGTGACGGCAAGGAGTCTTCAAGAGGTGATGCTACTGGCTAACAATACATTAAAGCATACTGCAAGATGGATGGCGGACAGAGAACTCTCAGTTTCTGCCCAAAAGACTGACATGATTTTGATGATTGGACGAAGACGAATCCCTAGGTTCTCAATAAGAATGGATGGCGCTGACTTGACTCCCTCAAGGAGATCCAAATACCTGGGTGTGTGGTTGGCCAGGTCAAGGGTGTTCACGGCTCACATTGAAGAAACACTCAAGAAGGCAGAAAGTGTAGCATCGGTAATCACTAAACTCTTAGTTAATACCACTGAACCTAGAGATTCAAAAAGGAGAGAGATAGCTTTGACGGTGACCTCCATTATTCTCTATGTGGCACTTGTATGGGATCGGTCTCTAGACATATTAAGGAATAAGATGAGGGCCAATGAGAGATTGGCACTGAAGGTGGCTCAGGCATACTGTACTGTCTAACTGTAGTGCTGATTATTGTTGGGATGTCATCAGTGGATCTCCTGGCAGAGAGATTTGAAAGGTACCAGGCCACAGACAGGGCTGGTACCACAGCCCTAATGGGCTGTTGGCAGGAGAGATGGTGTAGTGCCCTAATGGGCTGATGGACTTTGCTGATACCTTGTATTGAGTAATGGATCTCTAGGAAGTATGATGAGATAGATTTTTGGATGGTCCAGTGGCTGTCTGTCCAGGGATCGTTCACCGCATATTTATATACAAGAGGGAGACAGGCGTCGCCAGAGTGCCTGTATTGTGGTCTTGAAGATGATGCAAAGCATACCTTCCTACGGTGCCCAAGATGGGCTCCGAATAGACTGTTTGGGGAGGAAATTATGAGCATTATGCTTAGCTACAATGACAGTTGGAGTTGTTGTTCTCACTGGTTCCAGGAAGTACTGTCCAAGAAAATGCTAGAAGAGGAACCAAGGTAGAGTGGTGTTTAGTCTGAGAGTGGTCCGAATACCTGACAGGTAGGGAAATGGTGGCTGTCTCAAGAGAGGGTGAGGAGGAAGTTGTGGCCATGGAGTGGGGGGTGCCCCAAGGGTCGATATTGGGCCCCCTGCTCTGGTATGTGGCCTTTGATGGACTGTTGATCTTAAAACTTCCACCTCAGTGGTGCTAACGGTGTTTGCGGTGTTTCCTGGTCATAGTTCCTCATTTGTTTCCAAGAAATTTTTAAAAAATAGTAAATTTCATTGTTACTCCATTTTTACCCCTGTAAACTGGGAATTTCAAAAAATCCTATTGTAGTGTGCAGTTGTACTGTAAGAAGAACATGTATACAAATTTTCATCAATTTATATTCAGTAGTTTTTGCTTGGTGTTGATTATAAATCACTCACGTATGATGTCTTCAGTTTGAATAAGATTTCTATTGAAAATATCTCTACTGTAAAGTATCTTGGGTGTGACTCACCGTAAGAAAGGAGCATGAGAATTTAGCAGCTTGCCACCTAGTGGCCCAAATGAGAAGTGTAGCAGATTAACTGTAACAGATCATGTTTATACACATTTTAATAAATAATTTTTCAATTTTAGATAACATTTCCAAATAACTGTAATCTGTTAGATCGAGAGTGTACCTGATGCATGCAAAAGTTAGCCTTAAAACTACTAACAAACACCTCATTTGAATTTTGAAAATCGTACGATTGTTTGGAGAGATATAAGAGCACCCTATTGCACCTTCCAAAACAGTTCCCCAGGGGCACCCCGTTTATTATCAGTTGATGTTGGTGATTGGTCTAACCTCCCACAAGGTGCTCACATACCTCACACCCTGGCCTGGCTGGCTGTAATGGACAAGTCCCCACAGGAAGCCTATTATTGTTAAACAGAATTTTTAAAATTTATTTAATGTTAATTTAATTCTATTACTTTTGTAATATTATTCATTTGATTGATTCAAATCATTCACAGTTCAGACCCTGCCCACACAGTGACAGAGACTCACAGTTCGTAGTTCATTAATTCAATTCATTGAAGTTTGTGCTTCAACTGGAAAATTTCCACTAGTGCATACGCATATATATATATATATATATTTTTTTTTTTTAAATGAAATATATCTAAAAGCCTTCTCACTTATGTTAAGAAACATGGTGGGTAAAAATTTGGTTGCGATTAATTTAGTAGTTTATTGTTTCTGTTTTAGAAAAAACCCTCTTCCTCTTTATGTAATAGTATAGATAGATATAGGTCTATATGTTATATACGTGATAGTTTTGGATGTTTCTGTATCCACTGAGAAGAAACAAAGCCTCATTAAAAAAGAAAGTCAAGTCTATTTGGGCAAAGTTTTTAAACCATTGACTTTTAACCGTTTACATTAATCAGTAATTTTTTTATCATCTTGTTAAGTCCGTGCAGAATTTGAATATAATATATTTAAAATTTATCTTAACTTTATTTTCAAATCACATGAATCATTTGTTTTAACTTCCTGAGAGATATGTTTGGGGAAATGTAATCAATTTCCCTCAACTTTTCATTCGTTACATCTCCTAAAATTAACTTTGTCATTTATCATTTTTGGTCACAATGATAATCTCTTGTGAAATTTTTTTACTGATTACTCAATATTTTTTTTTTATTGCCTGTGAACTTTTCAATAATTTATTCATGCACTCGATGTAAAAGGTTTTCATGAGCATTCTTTCTTCACTTGTTGAACACATCTTACCATGACAACACGTACTAAAATGTTTAAAGATCACACTAAATTAGTTTTTATAAACTTATCAGGCTGTATTTCAGATTATTAAGTATATTAGATATTAGTATAAATTGACAATAGTGTATGATGACTGTATATGAATGTTTTGAATAAAATAAATTTCCTGGAATTTTTCTCACTTAATTATTAACATATACCTCATAAATGAATTTTTCTCACTTACATGAGTAAATAAATTTTTTATTTACTTTTTTATAGATTATAGTTTATAGTTCCAAGTAGAATAAAATGTTAAATAATTTTCCACTATTTTCCTTGTCTGCGCTTTCAAAACAAATGTTGGGAATTGCATTTTTCTGTGATGGGATGTGTTATAAGACAATACACTGGTAAAATAATTTATAATGGTAAGCTACTGGCCATTTTTTTCCTTGTAAATAGTTTTTATTGTCAAACATATAATAATTTTGTTTGGTCAACATAATATTATCATTATTACTTTTTAATTGTGTTTGTTAAAAATAGATTTTCTTAAATTTATAATGGGTAATAAAAATTATACACAATAATATTACAACCTCTCTGGAAATGTTTTTTCAAACATTATTAAGTATTATAAAAACTTTTTTGATGCAAAGAAAAGATTCCAGTACTCTTATAAATAATGTTAAAAAGAAAATACCTAGCGATCATCCTCTAAGTGTAATTTATACTTTAATAGTTTAATTTAGTTATTCTTAATATACATTGCATTTTTAACACATCATATTCTTATTGTTTTGAACAGCTGTAAAGATATAGAAAATTCATTGATCAACATGGTGAGGTTTGGTTAAATTGTTTAAAAAACTCTCACTTTCTGTATTGTATGGAAATGTGCTTCCAAGAGATATTTTTAAAGAGTTATTATTACTCTTTTGGTAGTATTTGTTAATGCTGTCTGAAAGTGCATATGAAACTTCCTTAGTATGTGGTCAAATAATATATGTGATATATGTTCATTTTCTTAATTTTTTTTTTTTTTGTATTTGTATCTGTAAATTATTGTGTTTGATACTGCTATCACCAAACATACTTCTGGTTTGCCCTAAGTAATATATAATGCAGGCAGTGCATTTTAATTTTTGTATCACCATTTTACTATTTTATGTTTATAAGACTGCGTTTGGTTGATTGAGCGAGTAATTTCTAAACTTTTTCTTATTCATATCCCTCAGTATTTATTTTTTTAACCAAAGTAAAATTTAAATAAAGTATTTCAATTCAAAGCATGCCTCTAATTTAACACTTATATTTAAACCTGTTGTATATTTTTCTTGAAAAAAAGTGAATTTTAAAAATGAAAACATCGTCAGAATTTGGAAATATTTCTGGTTAAATACTTTAACTTATGTATTTTTATCATCCTGAATTTAATTATTACGAGTGTAAAAGATAATGAGGAGCAGTTTTTTTTGAGATTATCAAATTTAGATATCTACAAAATAAAACTGGGTCAGTATTTAAAATCTCTGGGTTAATTAAGCTACATTTTTCTTAAAGTTTAAAGAAAACTTATCTAAATATTAAAAGTTTTTAAGCATCCAATGTTTTACATGAGTTATCAAATATTTTTGCTTGATGAATTAATTAATCTAAGAAGCTTTAAAATTTGTTCATAGTGATATGGAAATGGGATTGTATGGAAGTATGTAGATATGGAAACTGTGCAGTATATAGAGTATGACTAGGATTTG